>NW_009260397.1:2831582-2840027 GCF_000687185.1 Egretta garzetta | reverse complement strand
ACATTGCCTGCTACTACTAGACGGTAAGTCAGGAAACAAACCTGAAACTGGGTTATTTTCCTTGCCCAGAATGCAGTACACAAAACACCCTCTGCAACTAAGCATTTGTTGCACAGTTAAACATTAGTAGCTAACAAGGTGTATAGCAGCTGATGTCGGCCAAGGCTCATGTAATGATTCTTCTTCTGCAGTTTGGGATACTCCTAGTCCTTCATTCTCTGCAGTGTATTTAGTTCATTAGGGACACAGCAAAGCATAGTTCTGCCCCTTCTGCCATATCCCTGAGTGTCCTGTGTTTACTAACTCATTTTTTCAATTAGTATTTCAATTAGTGCCCTTTGCCTCAGTCTTCTTTATTCTCTCCCATCAGATACTTAGAAACATTGTTAAGATCGCCCCTGAGAGACTGAGACTTCTCCAGACTAGACAGTGCCAGCTCTCTCAGCCTCACCTCACATGTCAGATGCTGTAATCCCTTAATCATCTTCCTGGCCACTCACTGGACCTGTTATGGCATGTCTATGTCTTTCATACAGCGGGGTATCCAGAGCTGAAAGCAGTACTCCAGAAGTGGTCTCACCAGTGCTAAGTAGCTTTTCCAGGCTTTGGAAAGAGGTCTCCATTCCAAAGGAGAAAAAAAAGAGGAGGAAGCAGATGCATGGCTTTGAAACTAATTGGATGCATTCATTGAGATGGGAGTTAAAAATAAAAAGCTGTTGCCCAAAGCATTTTTATTTTTTTTTTTTTTACTAATTTGGGAGTTTGTTTATCATTTTAGTTTCTCTGTTCAGTGAACTGTTTCATATTTAATGGATCACTAAGTTATGACTACAATAGAAATGACAGAGCATGTGTTTTCTAATTTAGGTGTATGGACACGTGCCCTCTTTTGCAGGGAAAAGAACAAAGCTAATACTGCTCTATAGCAAAATAGTTGAACCAAATGCTTCTCAGTATAGGTGGCAAAGTGAGTGACAGGTATCTGTCTCTGTAGCTCTGGTAAGCTTTCCTTGCTGTGATGCTTAAGCAAAAAACCTGCAAATGTGACTAAGTGGTGCTGCCTGACTGGTAGGTCAAGGTCATAAATCATCTGTGATGCTTTGGAGAATGCTACCCCATGGTACCTGGGAACACATGCCCTGTTAGCTTTCAGGAGGATTTTGCCTTCTTCCAGCTTAAAAGATTTGTTAAAGGTATCTGGATACTGTAAGAGACGTCAAAGTGGATGTAGATGCCAAAGAATATTTGAAAATCTTACAGCTTTTTACTGGGGCCTCTTTCTCGACCCGGGCTGGAGACAGTTGTTGAGGAAGGCGAGGCTCTGGTATCTGCTGTATTTCTCCCTGCCTGCGTGCTCTTCTTCCCCCTTGAAGGGTCCATTACCGCCACCGTTCTCTGGTCTAGTGCAGTGTAGGAAGACAACCGCAACATTCTTTGCTTGTGAGATTTTTTTTTTCCCCCCCTAATACAAAGCCAAACAAGTCTCACAGTACAGACAAGCCAGGTTTAGTGCATAAAAGCAGTGTTAAAAAAGATTAAACCAGGCAGAAATAGATTCAGTAAAAAGCATATAGTTTTAAGTAATTAGGAGATCTGGCACACTTCTAACACATTTGCTCCATTCATGAAAAAGAAAAAAAGCTGTGAATCTATTCTCCTGTTTCCTTTTTTTACAGAGTGCAAATAATTGCATGATGTACCATTTACAGGGCATGTGATGCTGTTACTGAGATAACGCCAACTATTCCCAACTTCTTTACTGGTGTGGCTACCTCAGTGTTTCTAGCATCCTCTTTTTCTTTCCTGGCAGGGAAAAAAAAAAACCCCTTGTCTAGTGCTATGTGTTGTTACCTTTTATGAAAGGGATTTCCAAGAAGGATGTGTTTAAATATTATTTAACACAGATATTATGTGTTTAAATGTAAGTCATAGTAGTCGTCTTCTCAACACAACCCATCCTCTGGCTTGAATTTTTAATATGAGGACTGTTGCCTGCTAGAGGCCAGCCCAGGTCCTAGGGAGCGTGCGACTTCTGCCACAGAAGAGTCCTGCATCCTTGCTAAAAAACCAGCCTGTGAACATAAGCAGCAGGTGATTGATTTTAAGAATGAGTCCAAATTAATGGCCAGATTGAATGGCTCCAAGGGTTTGCACAAAATAATTTCAAAATTTTCATATTTAAAAATGGCAGGAAAATTAAAGCAAAAGGCAGTCCCATGTATGTCTCTAGGTGGGGACATTCTCATCAGCTTCTGGCAAGTCAAGGGAACTCGTTGACTTACAGTTTTATATTGGCAGAACCATACTTGGGTTATTTGGCATGCTGGTATATACAGTGCTGGCTCAGATCACTCGCCTCTCCTTGTAAAACACCGTGCGTCCTCATGGGTTACAATGACCAAGAGCCTAAAGTAACCCACAGTGAGAAAAGGTAGCACAAATAACAGCTGAACATACTGCAAAATCCTTGCTTTGATCCTTGTTTGCCTTCAGAAATACTATGTCAAGTGTCCGCATTTAAATGAAGCTTAGTTTAAAGTGGAAGCAGTTGTCTCAGGAACGCCACGGTGGCTCCCGGGTGTCTAACAGACTTGTGAAGAGAAGGGCTGGGTGATTTATACTTCGTTACTGATGTGCAAAATCCTCACGAGGCTTCTGTGTTCTCCTCCTGTGCTGCCACTGTCCGGTTCTCGACACTCCGTCCATGCAAACTTTTCTTTTTCAATATAGTTTTTGCTGATGGTGTCAACAGAAAGAAATGCAGCAAGACAAGATGAACTCTTTCCAAATTAGGGAATGCCCTTAGAAACTTTGGCTTTTAGAAACCTTACCTAGAGGAATGCAGCTTCTGTGGGGCAGCAAATGAAATCACTTCAGTTATGTCCTCAGCTGCTTCTGGCACAAATCCTAAAAGCCTGAAATCTTTTGCTAGTCTATATTTTGGTGATGCGTTCTTTGGTGCTGTTAAACCATTTGCTAAGTTAGACTGATGCATTAGAGATGGCTCAAAGCCAGAAGAGGACTTGAGCAGCCCTCTTCTGCACTGGCCAGATCTAACCGAGAGTCAACACAGGCACCATACACAGTAGTTACGAATATGCCAGGCAAAGGAGCTCATTTTACACATTTATTTCCAGAAATCATGTAACAATGTACCTAAACAAGTATATATACCTCCATGCTTTTACATTATGGAACAGTTTAGAAAAGTAACTGCATTTGCTGCGTTGAACCATAGCCTGCATTTATCTGGCATTGGCTGAAACTTTTTTTTGCACATTGGTCTCACAGAGCTGTTACTGTACAAACCCATGCTGTAGGTTTTCTTGATATTTGCCGAATCATCTCACTGTGGTTATGGACTTTAATAGGATGCCAGCATTAGATGACCATGAATGTGAGCCAACGTAGCACTTCTCAGGTTAGATTTTTTTTTCACTGAAGCCTGACTTTGTCAGAGCCTGTGTTAGCAGCGTTTTCAAAATGTCCCTTCACTAATTTGTTGTGTCACAGAGCTGGGCTCCGTAGCAGCCGTTGCCATTTTTGTGTCACACACAGGGACATTCAGGACACTGAAATAGCATCGGTATAGGCTCTCACTGGCAAAGGCCAAGAAGCAAAGAGCAACGCCATGCATGGATGTCTGTGCGTGCTGTGTCTTCGGCTGCATCACCATCATACGGGGCACTTGCTACCTAACGAATGACAGCCCAAAATGGTGCTTTTGCACAGCTGTATGGCAAATCCCAGAATGAGCCTCAGCAAGGTAAGGAAAAGCAACCAGGCAGATTGGTAATGTGCTCCAGATTGTGTGCTGTCCTGTGGATCCTGGTGGGGTAGGCAATGATCTGCTGTCTCCCTTCTCCTTGGGTGCAGTCCTACCCGCAGTCCTACCCACAGCCCTCCCCTGCCAGGCCATCAGTCAGGCCACGGTGTCTGACAGTTCTGCTGTGGCCAGCAGAGAACATGTGAATTCTGCTATGGGTATTTCCAAGAGCGTGGTATTTGGGCGATCTCGGATTTGTGCCAGCCTCTGCTGAGCCCCTTCCCCTCTCCTGCGGAAGGTTACCACCGGAGGAGAGTGCGGCACCGCTGGGGCTCCTGTTTGTGCAGGCAGGCTCCTTTTTTTGTGTAGGCAGATGTCTGTAAGGTGGGGGGTAGCTGTACCGACGTGTCTTCACTCTTCAGTGAAAAACAACTGCTGAAAACGGCCCGTTGTGCTTAGGGCAGGGCGGGTGCGGATCCTAGCTGTCCCATTGTATTCAGTAGCTGTTGTCAGTGGAATGAACAGCCTCTGGCTTTGGATGAAGTTCTTAATTTTGCTTTTTGTATACAGCTACGTAGCAATGTCTTCAGTTCTTGCTAAACTCCTCCAGAAAAAGAGATTCTAGTAACCTGTCTTTGTAAATCCAGCTTTTGGAAGTGAATAAGTGATTTAAATTTTAAAAAAAAACAAACCCAAAACCAAACCCTCAACATTTTCATTTAAATCGGATAATTCAGTGCTTTCAGCTTGATATTAGTAATGATGCCATATGTATGCATGTATGCTATATGCATATGTTGCATAGTAATAGTGGTATAAATACGTCTTATTTACTGTACCTGGGATTAAAAGAGATACCTATACCCAGTTTATACAAACCAAGGGGGAAACATTAACAAAGGCTTAACTACGATGAGACAGAGTTCCCTTCTGTAGTTGTCTTTCCTTGCACTAGCCTTAGTTTGCCTGCCTGCCTGGATTTTGGCTCTGACCATTCACTGTATACCAAAATTGAATTCAATTGTGAAAATGAAACACGCTCTTAATCTATCCATTAGAAATAAAATGAAGTACCTTGTCAAAATTAATTTTCCATGGAAGGAGGAATATTTTACCGCAAGTGAAAGGTTGATTTATAGCCTGCAGTACAGTAAGTGGCATCTGTTTATATATGTTACAATTTTTTGAATATTTTAATAAGTTTCTAATTCCTAATGAACAGTAATGCTACCTTGTGCTTTTTCAGAGAGGTTAAGCTTTCATTCTGGGATTTCTGGGTTTCTATTTGTTTATGCTTTTAAAGAGGATGCAATTAACTCATGCTTCATTTTTTAAATCACCTTTCATAATAGGTGATGTTTCCTGTGATAAGAGGGAATCACTGCAAAGATTATAGACCATGAACTTCAACTAAAGAACAAACTTCAGTCCTTATGTGAGGTCTGACATTAACCTACACTGGACTTATGGCCAGACTCTGTATCTCATCTGATATCTTGACCAGTATTGGGTGCAGAGTGTATGGATCCCTTCTTAAGAAGAATTGGTATGCATTTTAATGGACTCTTTTTCCATTTATAAGCTAGAAGTGTTTAAAAAAGCAAAAGCAAAACTTATACAAAAAAACCAAACCGAACATTCTACAAAGTACTAGTTTCACTTTATGATGAAAGTATACATATTTGAAAATACAGACATGATAAATTCTACCAGCACATGTCCTCAGAGAAGAGGAAGTCTGGAACAATAAGCAGGAGAACATTTTAATGTTGTTCCGTATTGGTGTGTATGTGTGTTCCCTTTGCTGCTAGCTAGGGTCAGACTTTGGCCAGTACAGCTGTGGACTTTGGTTTGGCTAAGAGCGGCACCGGAATGCCAGCAAATCCTGCTCATATTTAAAGTCATCATGATTCCAGTGGGACCAAGGTTATATCCTACTCACAGCATACTCACGCCTGCTAGTGTGCTGCTTAAGCACAGGAAATAACTAACGGGTAAGACTTCAGGGTAAATATATTGTAAAATGGCATCATTCTTTGTATTGAATGCATAAATTACAATATAGAGGGACCTAGTTGAAAATTAATGCTTTGTAATAGGCATAGATTTCAGGGACATCAGGATTTTGTTCATATGGCCTATACTTTGTTTTTAAAGCCTACTGATTAAAAAAAATTCCTACAGATAATACTATGGCATAAGAGAGTGTATTCTGCTCTGCCTACCACAGTTCTAAATTGGAGGATTAAAAATATCCATTGTTCATTTCCACTAAATCTTGAGCTCCTTACTTAGTTTTTCTATCATCAGATCCCATTGATTTTTAAATAGACTAACCCAGGATTATCAGGAGGAATGATGTAAGTCTCCATCCGCAGTGGTCTATAAACCCTCATGCTGATATGTATGTTTCTGGAAGCAAGTAACACTATGATACACTTTAAGAGTCTTAGAACAGGTCTCAAAACATCATCTACTTTGCTTGAATTGCTTAAATAAACTGCCTCTTTCAATAAGACAGCTCAATTTTATTCCCTCAGTAATGAAACTTTTGTAGGCACTGGCCATGTGGATCACTGGAATAGGAAAAAAAACCTATATAAAGTAAGGCCATAAGGACTGTATTGGGAGGGTGCAGAATTACAAAGAATAGCTAATTTTGCACACTGGCTCCATTTTCACTAAAGAAAATCTCTTGCGCTTCATGACTACTACATAATGCAATGTGTCACCAGTTAGGTAAACTCTAAACACCATCACTCGCTCCGCTGGGTGCCAGCTGGAGGTGCTACTGATTGGAAACAGCAGGGTCCAGCTTTATGTGATATGAGGACACATCCAACCTCTCGGGCTCCAGACCTCACTGGTAATTGCCTGTCTCTGGTCCTGTCTCAGGCCAGCTCCTAGCGAGACCAGTGGGAGTTTCAACCGAGACAGTCTTCAGGATCTGGCCTGTTTAATTTGTGACAAATATCACTATGCAGGCCTTTAGCCTGCCAGATCCTGAGGGCTCACTTTTTTTGGAAGAAAAAAAAAAGCTGTATTTGTTGGGCTTCTTTTTCCCCAAATGACTGCAGGTAATTATTTTCAGTGACACAGCACACACATTGGTAGTTAAAATTTACACCTATGGTAGTTGTTTTGAACAGCTGAGTGTGTGTGTGTTTGTGTGTGTGTGTAAAATATAACCATAAAGACTATTTTTCTGTAAAAGCTCATAGTCTGATGCCTTAGTTATACCGAATAGAGCACTGCAGTGTGAACAGCTCCACTGGTGTCTCCTTAGTAAGGTGCTGCTGAGGGGAAGGATGTCATAGGAATGGCAAAACAGGGACCAAATACAACTTCCAGTACAAAAAAAAGAAAAGTGTCATTTACAAAAAATGTTTGTTATTTTACTGTTGCAAATACTAAGTGGTGACCGGCTGGAATTTGTGCCCAAAGCACATTAAAGTTTAGGTTCTCTGATGCACATCCTAAATCACAGTTTTCAATCTGTTCATCCAATTGACTTTATATAAAAACATGTTTCAATACATTAGAAATGACAGTAGCGATCATTAAATCATTCAGGTGATGTTAAATGGCTCCCATTAGTGCCAAGGCAGCCCATACCTTTGCAGTGAGTTTGTACAGTCAGATCTCAAACGTGGTCCAGCTGAAAACAGCAAAAGGACGATGGAGGCACCTCCTAAGCGCCGATGTCCAGTACTGCATCGCCTGTGGGAGGCCGATTACAGCGGGAGGTTTCAGGCGAGTCTGTGTTTCTCCTTCAGCCACCATCTCCAAGACCTCGAGCAGAAGCTAAAAACCGAGGCACAGTTTCCCGTTGTGGCATTAGCGAGCTGCTTTCCTAGCTCTTGCGATGAGGTCAGTGGTCACTTAGTGATTCTGAGACTCTTTGATTCTAATGGGAACCTAAGGAAATTCAGAACACTGAATCAAAAATCTGCCCTATGATGATTCACACTGGAGAACTAAAGGGGGAGTTAAGTTTGTTACCTTTTCCTTTAAATCCCAACATACCTCTCTACTGTACTTTGCAAGACAATGATCATTGCATATGTGCATCCGTTCTTTACATTTGGTGCTGGGCAAGGCTCACTCACTGAGGAGGAGAGGGCTGGTGCACTTGTTGCAGGGAGGGTTGGGTGAAACCCTTGGGCGGCACAATCCGGTAATTTGTGTTGCTTTGAGCAAGGAGGCACATGAGTGACCCGTGATGGTGATGCTGCTGATTTACTGTTCACACTGCAGTGGCACATCACCCTCAACCCAACCAGCAGATCACCTTGACCAGGATAAACACGAAACGGTTTAGTCAGTTTAAAAAAAAAAAAATAAATCCCATGAACATTATGTTTATTTCTCCAGCAGAATCTGTTTCACAGTCTTTCAGTGGCTGCTTTTCTGAAGAGTCCAGTCTGTATTTCAGACATCTGCCTATAGAAAATAAGTAGGTTTTTTTAAAGGGCACATTTAAAGATGAAAACTGAGGCTTGAATAACTTAATCAGCATACAAATTACACAGATATAAAAGTTCTCTTTCATTGTCTTAACTTACAGTTTATTTTGTACAGAATTCATTATGTTATACATCTAAGACATTATATTGTATAAATATCTTGGGTGTGATGTATATACATATTCAGTGTTATAGGTTCAGCGGTTAATGAAT
>NW_009260397.1:2806019-2831421 GCF_000687185.1 Egretta garzetta | reverse complement strand
CAGCAGTTAATGTATGCATTTCACAATACACTATAGTGTATTTCAATGTAGTGCACATGATTTATATTTCAGAAAAGAGCATATCCGCTATGAAAAACTGGTATTTCATTCATAGGGTACTCTACCTTGAAATACGGGGGAGGTTCAATTTTATAATGGACGGTTTGAACTGTGTCATATGGCTGTAAGATTTTCTTGTACATTCCCCAATATGAATTAAGAAACAGCAGCTCAAAACATTAATCTGTGTGGTTCTACATCAAGAGGAGAGCAGGGCACTGGTTTCCAAAGTTCGTTCTTAAATGAGAACGAAGGCGTAGACAAGGCGATGGAGCTAGGCTGTGTGTGATGGCCAAATGAAAGAAAAAGTTCTGCACAGACGAACACCGCTGGCTCCTGCTTCGCCACTCTCTGCATGCCAGTGTTCAGCTGCCACAAATCACTCAGCTCCCATTTACATGAGTTGAGGCTCTGGCATCAGCTTTATTTTTAAAATTTGCAAACTCCCCGTGTCCCATTGACCCACTCTTTGCTTACAGAATTTTTCCTGGGTGTCTCCTGGTATATGTACGTGCTGATACCATGTACGGTCTTTCTTCGCTAGCAGGCAAAGAAACTCTCTCACGATGTCTTCTCTATATATGCCATAAGTAAGACGAGCTGTTTGTTCAGTAGTAAATTACAGGTGTTACTTTCCTGGGCACCTACTGAAGCATAATTCCAATTAATCTGTCAGTATAGTTTCTATTTTCTTTTCTAGGCCATTCTAGTTTTCTGCATACCTACCTACATATTGTGCCTTTTGATCATTTGGCTGCCTTGGCTTTGTAATCTCAAAAGCAGAGATTCTTTTATCAACATAGAAATGCTGTTCATTTAACAGCAACTTGGAATATTATATATTCCATCAATAAAAGACACTATTTTAAGTCATTGAAAAAAATTTAGGTGAGTCAGAAAATTATGGGGGTTTAAAATAATTTTAAGTTCAATTTATTTACATTTAAAGTATGGCATCATTTTGAAACTACAATTTGAGATATTTCATTTAAAAAGGACTGATCAACTCAGAACTATATTTTGCATCAAATACATCCATATAAATTCTTTTCCTCTCTATTTTATAGAAGTAGCATAAGTGTTTAAACCAACATAAATGCAGAACAACTCCACTTTACTGGGGTCATCCCAGTTTTACTGAGAATAGAATTCTCTCTTCCCACTTCTTTTGGGTTTTGTATTGCCATTTTTCATGTAAGAGCTGTCATGTAACATGTGATGTGATGTGACATAAAGCAAAAAAGAAGGGCTATATGAATATGCAGTTGTGGATTTTTTTTTTTTTTTTTTCTCCATTGCCAGATTTGGAGAGGGGTCTTTTTGTGGCCGGCTGTATCCAGTGCCATTGTTCAGCTGACTGATCACCAGTAGTGGCTGCACTCCTGTCTAATGGGCTGTATTTGTAATTTAACTTCAGGATAGGTATGTGTGTGATGCCTACGACTGCAGAAGTCACAACTCTAAAAAATTCCCCACATCCAGCCACTGAGCCACCTAAGAACTTCATTGCAGAACTTCACGACCAGGCTGACAAATGCTGCACCAAGCTAAGGCTTTACCACCCTACAGTAAATAGACCACAGACCCTCGTTCCATGCCAGTTTCTACTCCAGAGTGTATTTTACACACGCTCAGACAAACACGAGAATGGAAGTATTTCTGGTCCAACACAAACAGCCCTGGAACCCTGCTTTTGTAACTGTCTTCTCTTCAGCAGCAACATCTGAAAGCACCAGGGGTTTGCAAGCTGCGTGGCAAGTAAATGTTGAAAAAAACCTGAGGTCTCCTTCTAGCAATGTCCACCCTGCACGCAGGACTGTCCTTCCTCCACACACTAGTGTGCATCCTGAACATACAGCTGCTTGTAGGTACTATGGGTAACGCAGGATTAGGCCTTGGGTATAAGTTGAGGGACACAACAATGCGCCAGTAGAGAGGCACCCTAACTTAGCGATCCTCAGTCTTCCCAGCCATAGCCCTTGAAGGGAAATCTGCTGAACAAGTCGGTCAAGCTTTGACTTCTGTTGCCTGTTAGTGAGTAAGAGCAGCTGAGCACAACCGTAAGTCCCTTGGCGTGCTTATGTGGCACTGGCTAGGGATGGAGCTCAGCATCTGCTCGTGTACTTAGCAGCACTGGGGCCAACGTCAAGAAATGGACCATGGAGTCCAGTACGCTGCTGTGAGAGCATAGTTTCACTGGTACGCATTAATGAAATCAGCTGTGCTCTTGCCCTCTGCAACTATGATCAGCAAGTGGTTTCCTCTGATTTCAAGGCAAAACTTATTTGTGGTTGATGGATACTCATTTACTTCTGTGCAAACAATCAGCTTGGTTTATGGCTGGGCCAAATGCAAAACAACATGTTGGGAAGAGATGTTAAACTCTAAAAAGGGGGGGTATGTTGTTAGTAATAAGGATCATAGTAGAAATTAGTATTTCCTTGTGAGGTCTGGATCATTTAAAGAAGGGAGAACATTTGTTAAACAACCCAAGATTTCATTTGACGCACAAGTAAGTGCTGCATCCCTTATGAAACAGAAGCAGCTCTGTGGTCTATTATTTTATCTACTTAAAATTAGATTATAACAGATGCCATCCCCTCACTATGCAGTTCAGTGCCAGCAAACATAAGTCTCTAATCACTTATATAAGCCTGGTGTCCTCGCTTTCTTGGCTCACAATTAAAATTCTCGTATTTTGCAGCAGTTATATTAAACATGGTCCCAGTTGTGGATTAGGATCCAAATGCATAATTTCCCATAGTTAAGGTTGTCTGGTCTGCTCTAATATCACAACTGAATTATAAAACTCAATTGGGATCTTGTGTTTATGGCACAGGAGCCATCACAAGAACATGTGCTTTACTGTTTTTGTTAAGCATTATGTAGATGCAGGGTTTTTTTCTAACTGTATTTTTCAACTTATTTCATCCTTCAGTAAAAAAAAAAAATACATGTAATGCCTATGAAATGGCAGCTTTGAATCTCTGTCATGTTTTCTGTGTTAAAATTGGGAATAGTCACTTTATAAATGCACCCAGTGTGTCTTTTCTTTCCTTCTTCCTTTTTTTAATGAAACATGGTGTAAAGTTTTTGTCTTTAACGGCGTTATGGTCAGAGATGTTTTAGACAAGGTCTGGGGCATTAGCCGTTGCACATGGACTTCGTCTTCCTGCTAAACTCTACCATCAGTGTGTTAATTAGTACAGAGTAACAGTGTCTCCAAGCCTTCGCTTATTTGCTAGGAAATTTCCTTCCTATTCTGTGCATTGCAATGCCACATCTGACTTTCTCATTCTGATAATAACGTGTTTTGTCAACCAAGCTGCTGTTTCAGCAAAGCGTTTTCCTTTGAAGTATGTGCTGTTTTGTTGCAGGTTACTTTTTCATGTTAGCAATGACAAAAGTAAACCCAGGGCTACTCCTTGGTTTTTATTTTCCAGGGTTTATTATTGTATTTACAGTTCCCTGTAAGCAGATTCAACCCTTTCCCAGTAAGAGTTCTAATACCTTTCTATGTTTCAAATACTAACGACCCATATACCCACACAGAAAGGAGAAAGATAATCAGTGATGAAGAAGGTATCTCTAGGGGCTGATGCAGACGAATAGAAAACTTAAATCATTATAAATATTACTGTACTACACTTTGGTACGACCGGAAAAAAAAAAACCTTCAAAGAAAATATTTAATGTTCCCTAAGTCAAATAAAATTCATAAACAATAGGAAAAGAAATTAACCACATGGGGGTTTTTGTATCTGTAAAAAATAGTAAGACTACTTGGCTGCATTGCACATAGGCAATAAAATTAGATTCATTCAGATCCTTTTTAACGTAAGCCTCGTTTCAGGCTGTAAGCAAGAAATGTCCACTGTGCTTTACAAAGGACGACGACTAGAAAAATCAATGCAAACAGATATCCCTTTCTTTTCTGATTTACCATTTATCATGAGAGATGACAAACAAATGAAGTCTCCTCTGAGTCTGAGCGTAGTTGTATTAGCATTTTGCTAGTACCAGGCAGTATACAAAAACAGCCATCGCGTGTGACACCTCCAACACCTACAGGTAGCTGTTTTAGGGGCACATCCTGGTTTGTGGTGAAACAGGTTTAACTCAGCCAGCCTCTTGTACCTGCTCAGTGATATCAGGTTATCATCTCAGTAACTCCAAGGTTGGACTGTCTTGTTCCTATTGCTGACTGGACTGACTGCTCCACCATCCATAAACAGAAGGCATAAAGGTGATTACAAACATAAGAAAGTAGTTTTACATATTGTCTTGCAGTCTTTCCATATAGTCCCTAAGTTCCTTGGAATCACCAAGATTCATATCTTGGCATACCCATTTAATATTATCATCACTGTCAAATAGAATTGAGTTGGTGTAGGGGCCTCCATCCTCCGGCAGTATTGTTGTATATGAAGTGAACTTTACTCGCTTCTGCTTTGGCCCAGAAGGATTTATAGGTTCACTTTTAACTTCTTTTTCACAAAGGTACTCAGAAGATCTGAGGATATGATTATGAAGAGTCTTCTGGGAGCTCCCATTAAGGAGAAAGTTGCTTTCTTCAAACTGCATTCCTCTGTCAATCATGGTAGTGCACTCCTCTGATGGGAGCGAAATGTCAACTGGGTTTTCCAGCAGTTCAACCTCATTTCCAAGCCAGACCCAATCATGGGAATGGGGGATGTTGCCTTGCTCACTCACAGCAAACCTTTTATGCCTGTACTTCCAAGCAAATGCCACACAGTTAATCAAAAAGACCAAGATTGCTAAGCAGAAAACACACAGCAGGGCATACATGCCGATCTCCAAATCTGTTAATCCTCTTGGAGTCAATGTGAGTTATTTTGGAGCTGGCCATCCTCCAGGGACTCCTGATCAATGGGAGATATGAAAGTTGTGCTTTTGTTTGCATTGTCCTCATGACTGGACATGTCCTCATGGTTTTTGGACCATTCTTGTGCTGTCCTCTCTTGTTCTGCAGGTTTCTCTATAGAATTGCTTGCATGGCTTTTAAAATCTCTATCCACATCATCAATGTCATTAGTGCTTTCTTTTTGGTCAGAATCTTTTTGACCAAACTTCACTTTGACATTTCCTTTCCCAACAGCCAGAATGCTCTTCCGCTTAGTCTTCTGACATGGCTCACTGATGACCATTTCAATTTTAATCAAAGGTCCTTGCCCATCCCCTTCTGCCACTACCCCAGGCCATTTGGACTGAAGGTTTTGGTGTGCAGACACTACCATCTCATCCAGCGACGTGATGGTGATCGAGAAGTCCTTGGAGTCATAGATATCCAGCGGCGTCACTGACCCATCACTGAACAAAATCCAAGCACTGACTATGGCTTCCTGGGGAGGGGAGAGAGGATGAGAAAAAAATGTGTCAAAGGTAGGAGAGCATGTATCAGCCACCTAGTTGTTCAAATCTGTTTGACATTGGCAAAATTAACACACAGTTTAACTTTAGTTTATTTTGTCTTTAAAAAAATGAAAATCAAAATGTCTGTTCTGCTTCTCATTTTTTCTTGCAGATTTGTGTTCTCCAGACCACTTAGGCATTTATCTCATCTTCAGGAACTACCAAAGACAGGGTCATCTAAATTTAATAAAAGGTGCTGACAGAAAGAAAATTGACAAGTCTTTTTTTTGAGTCTGCAGTGAGAAGTCTCTTTTGAATGCCAGGGCCCCATGATGAAAATAATCATATTTCCAAAGTTCTGTTTAATTCGTTTTATAAAGGACCTGTAACGGGGAATTTCCGTAACACTGCAGGTCTAATGCCATATTCAATACAACTCACAGAGCTGTTATGTGTCGGAATGGGGATCCCATTCAGCCCATTGAAACAAAGCAGGTTAAGAACACATCTCAGTGCAATATTTTAAATTTCCTGTCATGCTTTTAAATATACGAGATTATGTGAAATATACAAACGTGATTGCAGTCCTTTCTAGGAACTACAGAAACACAAAAATGCCATCTTTTAAGGATGTTTTGAGCAAACCAGTTTGTCGTGTTACTGCAAGTTCCTAGTGCTAAAAAGGTAGTTACGCTTTCTCTAGTGATAGAGACTTGCAATTCTATAAGAAATACTATAAAAAAGATGCATGCAATTTATTCTGTGGTCTCGTCGAAAACCATTTAATCCCTCAGATTACATGGTTCAAAGTAAGAACAAACTCATCAGATTTCAGCAATGCAGATCATGAAAACTTCCAGACATGCAGCCAAGCGTCCTTTTGGCTGAAGTGACTTTGTGAGACCATGGAGGCATGGGGTTCCTACCTCTGCTCACATAGCTAAAAGTGTTTTGAGGGGCACGTACATGCTTTCTACAGCATTATGCATGCACAAACATGTCCATTGCTTTCACTGTGCTGCACAGGTCTCCAGACAAGTTCTGAAGAGTTTAATGGCCGTTCTGTAGGGGTGTTTGCACCTGTAGGAGTTGGTCAGTGAGATGAACAGCCTTTACTGTGTGAAGTTACTGCTTTGCACAAAGCCATACATTATATGCGCTGTCTGAAATTTATGGCAAGTAGCTTCTCCCTCGCTTCTGACAAAGCACAGTAAACAAATAAATTAATTCTATGAACTGTTTTGGATCATACCTGTTTCGGAGTATGAAGGATATCATATGCAGAGGTGGTAGAAACGATAGCTCTCTTACTTCCTTTGCTGATTTGTAAGGAGAGGGACAAGCCTGAAACTAGTTGTACGCCTAGATCTGTAATGGTTACACGGTCATCTAGAACGATCACTGTCTTCTCTGCCAAGATGGAATCGGAAAGAGGTGACAGAACCTTGAAAGAGAAAGCAAGTGCCTTGCATGAAACAGCAACTGTGTTGTAAAGCAAGATTAGACTCTAATCGGCATAACACTTCAGATTAATCTTGGGTTTGTCACATCCATGTATAAGCTATAATTGATATTTCCCCCAAGACATTACACTCATTTGCTGCTAAATTACGTTATTTACAAAAATAATCTAATAAAACAACCAATCACTTCAAAATTGCAGCTTCATTTCAACAACGGAGTCTAGATTAAATTAAATGGATTTGTTTTTTTAAAAAAAGAAGTAATTTTTGTGTGGTCTATAAAACCTCCCACAAATGCAGCATAGCACAAGACATAGTGTAAGACACTGATTAACGCTGAAACTCAGTAAGGGAATAAATAAGTGTAAAAAGCCGGGCCGATAGGAACTTGGCCTGCCGCCTTTAGAGGGACAGAGGACCTGAATGAAATGAAAGTGAGCTTTGCAAAAGGCCTTTGAAAATCCCACTGGGTGCCTCTCTGCGTTTTTCAGTGCCACAATAGTCCTGTCGGTTTGCTGTAAAACCTCATTTCTAACATGCTCAGAAGGAGTCATCTTTCTACTGATGCCAGAAACAGCTGGTTCAAGCCCAAACTATTTGAGGTGTGATTTGTCTAAGCTAACATGAGCAGTCTACAGCGTAGGTACCCGCATCGGAGCTAGCTGCCTTCTGCTCTTCTGTAGTCACTGGAGCGAGAGACGTGTTCAGGGTGGAAATCCCTTGACCTCTTTGAGATGTTTGCTTTAGGCTGAAAGGAGCTGAGCCCTAAAGTACCTGCTCCTTTGTGTTGATTACAAAGGAAACTCAGAGACTGGAACACTATGGATGTTTGGAGTTAATAAGAGCCCTAGTGCTTGTATTCCTTTGTTTTCATTAAGAACTATGCGTGAAGTTAGACAGAGAGACGGGTGGTGAATATGAAGACTCTGAAAGATTTCTGAAGATTATTTTTGTATATATTTTTTTTGTGTTTCATTTTGTGAATATAAAGGGACTAATTTTTCAAATATGTTTAAGCGTATAAAGATGCACGTAGTTCTTCGGTAAAACTTCCTAACAAGTTCATAAGGTCCCACTTACTTAAATTAAAAGCAGGTAGTTATGTGCACCATGTAACTTGTTTCACCGCTCAGAAAAATCTCACTGTGTTGCCAGTTAGATTAACATGGATAAATCCCTTCAGAAGTTTCATCTAAAGGTATTTTATGGAAGTGACAAATAGCAAAAATGAAAACCCATTCAAACTTCCTTTCATGTTTAGCAAATTTTTTTTTCCAGCTTTTTTCTGAGAGCAATTAATTTTATAAACTAACTAGTTCATGTGTGTGCCTCCAGAACTCTCTCTACGGAAGCTGCAGATGCATCTTAGGCTGTACCTGGACCGTGGTGATGCCATGCTCACGACCTGCCAGAACTCGGCCATCTTGAAGCGTAGCAATCTTGGGTTCTTCTACCTTCATGAAATCAGTCACAAGGTCAGTGATGTCAAACTGCCACTCAGAGCCTAGCATATAGGTCAAGTGGCCTCCAAACTCAGAGGATTCAGCTACAAACTGTGTGAGCACTCGCACCATGGCATGCTGATACTGGAGGGTACAACCTCTTCCTTTTTTCTCATCATCCTCTTCGTCCTCGCTGTCACGGGTAGGCCTGTAAACACATCCAGGTTTGTTATCTGCATGGCCGTGATCTCCCTACAGCACTGCAGAGCTTCAGTTGCATGGCATTTTCAGTTAGATCAATGTTCTCATCGCCTGCTACTGTGTGAGAAATAGGAAAGCACATTTTGCATGTGTAGGTTACTAACTCTGGGTGAGATGCTTGTACAGATTTTTTTGTGCTGTACAATTTAAAAGCTACAGTTGCTTCTGTTAGCAAATTCTTTGTTTGAGTGGGAACCTCCCAGCAACTTGAAAATATGTCTGCCATTGCCGAGATTTCAGTGGAACCACCGCTTGTTCACCGTGTCTCTGAGCGGCAGTCCAGTCTTGCAGAGGGCTAAGGAAAACAGTGTGAAATGTTTATGAGAGGGCAGTTCTGGTACAAACCCCTGCAGCAGCTCAGCAGGGATGGGAGGAGATGTTTGATGTTTTAGCGTCCTTTCCTCCACCTTTGCCCATAACATTTGTATCGCTTTGCTCAGCTCGTCAAAACTATTGTAACACAGTCGGGACTCACTGCTGCCCCACCTTAGCCCACGGCTCTAGGCTCCTTAGCCCTCTGCACTTGAGAAACACACCGTGATTGCACCTCAAACCTCATCCAGGTCATGCAGGTGTCTGCTGTATTTAGTTATGTAATGACCACATGGGGCTTCCACAAAAACCAAGTTAGGTACTTAAGTTACCACTCAGGACATCAGTTACTCGGATGTACAAACGCCACGCCAGACTGTGGAGACCAGCACTCACCCCACAGGAACAACTGCAGCATTAGACACACTTTATTTAACATTTTCTAACTATCTGTGCCCCTTGCAAAATGTAACCCGTGACAATACAACAGCTTTCCATAAACCTTATACGAGGCATCACAGTGATTTGTATGTGATAGCAGTGCTGTCACACCTCACGGAATTTTGTCTGGTTTAAAACCCAGTTTCCAATCATTCTTTTTCTTTCGCTATTGTTTATTCCTTGGGACAAACACATGGATTCTCTTATCTCTTTCAAGTCAGGTATTAAGCACTAGGTGGTCACACTTTTACTCATTATGCCCCCATGCTGTGGAATTCATTGCTCAGAAATAATTTGCCGTCCTCCTTTACTTATTTATTGAGCCTGAAGCCACCTCTATAGCAAGGGTGGGAAATGCGGGGTAAGCCTCTTATTTTTCACAGTATTTTGGGAAGTAGTTTTGTGTTTACTGTGTTCCCTTATCTTCTCCTTTGAAATACCAGCTATGAAAAAACTATTATAAAACAGAATTGCTTTTGTTATAAATTGTTCTATGACAAAGTTGGCAAACAGTAAGCTGAAAACACAGCTAAGAAAAGCCCTTACGCTCTTCAAAATGGTAGAAAGTCCTGGTGTTACAGAATCTAATACACTGCAAATACATTTTCAATGCATCAATTTTTAGCTGAATATATATATATTCGGCCTCAAGTAAACGGTATTTGGTGCAGCCTTTTTGGTTTTGTAAACAACAGTGTCCATCATTAGTCGCTGAATGAAACATCATTGAATAACCACTGAATTGTAAAGAAAAAAACAGAATCCTAAAATAGGATTTACATTACACAGAGAAATTAGTCTTATAGAATTAGACTAGCTGGGTATTTCAGGGAAATATTCAATTGTTCTTTCCTTCCCAACACAAGTGTCAATCTGGACTATGAGCTGAAGCCAGCCAGTCAGCAAAACAGCCGCACGGAAAGTACTAGAAGGGGGATATTCATAGAGCTTACGTGGCCCATGCCTATGTAGATTGCTTTTGGCTTTGTAATGCAATAAAAGAGTTTCTGAACTCCTTAACATTCCCACTTCCAATTTATTCCTGTATTCTGACCCTCTTCATAACCTAGAATTCTGACCCCTAAACCATAACCTAGCTCTGAGTAATCTCAGAATGTTGGGAAAACCAGGTTTAGCTCCAAGATTTTGGGATTTGACCCTCTTTTAGTAATACAGACAGTAACATTAGTACCTGTGCAGAATTGTAGAAGAATGCACAGGAGCTATTCAGACAAGAAGTACTTCTGGGATTTCAGGGAAAAGAGCCACAGGACCAGAGGGAACCAGTTTTCTTATGGGACAAGAGACATAGAACCAGTGTTCTGTGGCTTGAAGAAAAATGTTCACATGTTCAACATTCACGCTGACTTAATTTTTTTTACAGAATTCTGTTTCTGTTACGTAACCAGATGTTTTACTCCACTCCCATGTGTTACTGTTATTCATATTTATTTCTGCACGTACTTACTTATTTCTACTTCTTCCACTGTTTAAAACTTCAGACTACTGGACTGTTCAAGAGGAAATGCAGTCAAAAAACTTTGAGAAAAAGAATTGTTCAACCCTAGTTCCATACAGCCCCGAAATGTGAGTTGTGGGAAGAATGACCGGAGATGAGGAGCGCTGCGTAAGGGCACAGAGGGAGTGCTCCTGCCCTTATTGCCAGGCTTAAGACTCTATGGGCAGCCAGTACTACAAACTACAAACCGAAAAAGGATTATCCATGCCCAACTCTTTTCTTGTGGTATCACTAACAAAAAAAGGTAAGGGCTTCATTTGGTTACAGAAACATTTATAGGTGTTTATACCTGTGTACTTCTCCTTAGAAATATATGGTTTCTATCGTCTGCAAATGTGGAACATCAGAAAAGCATCGCTAAATCATGGAATGGGCAAAGCACTTTCTTATGTCAGTGCAAAGTAAAAAGAGAGGTGTTGGAATTTTCAGTACAAGCTTTGCAAGGCTGGTTTTACCAGGTACCAACTCGAGGTCGTCTTTTTTTTTTTTAAACGACACCCATTTCCACTTCAAAGCCACAAATCCATGATTCTGTTTGTAAGTCAGAGTATTTCAGTGTTCTGTCTCCATGGGCCCAAGAAAATGTTTGAGAACTGTTGAATTGCATAGCTCCCTTTAGAGTCTTAAACTTCTTGTTACAGTGTTTTCAGTAGGCTTAAAAAATCCTTCAATAAGCAGTGAGCTCATTTTCTTTTTAAGACACGTGAATATAAGCTATTGCTGCATATTGTGCTTTTTTGGCCCTTGGTCATGTCCAAGGTTAGCTCTGGGTACCCCTCAGACGCATTCTTATCCTATTTCTTGCTGCTTTGCAAACTTGCTTGGAAGATTTTTTTGCCTTTTGGGAGTGAACCAAGGTTGCCAAAATTACATTTAATTTACATTTCACACAGAGAAAGCTTTTGCCAGAGAGATGAGTTAAAACGCAGCCCTATTACAAGGGTGCCTGCTAGCACTGATCTAATCAGTGATCTGTCAACTTTATATTATAGACACTGTCTGTGAGCAGTTTGAGTATGCCGCTCTTAATTTGTACCACTCGCAAACCAGGCATCAAGTTCTTGGGCCAGATGCTAATTTTCTGTTAAAAAAAACCCTAAAGAAATCAGTTTTGCTGGGTTTGAATTTGAAATACTCATTAAAAAGAGTTCTGTATTTAAAAAAACATTTGCAACACCCCTAATTGAAAAAAAAAAAAAAAGTCTATTTTGGATACAAAATACAAGCCACTAGAAGTTGATGTAGGGGAAGCTACAGAAATAAGTTGCACATAGCTCCACTCACAGTTCAAGAAAAAAATGCAATTTGGTACCTTTACAGAGCTTGAAAATAGTCTACCTATTAACAAAAATCTCTACAGCCTTATCTCCATAGGACATTAAAGTCATTAACTAAATGAGTGAATTTACAGCATGCTCAAGCTTTGTGCGGACGTTGTTACGAACGGAATGGTTTGAATCCAGTTTCGCTGGATTTGCTCTAAAGGACGGCTCTAGTTCTGAGTGGCAGCACTCACACCAAGGTTTAACTAAAGCAGTTTATTTTTTCCTTCATTTAACTTAGCCTAACTTTCCTGCTTTTGTCTCTAGTACTGGCCAGGACCAAAGCAGAGGTACCACCTAATTAACCATTAGTTCAGCCAGCCGCCATTCATAAGCAATACCATGTCTGGCTTAACTCTCTTTCACAGGTTTCAAAGGTTGATGCTACTCAGAGCTTTGCAGTCACCATGACTTAGTAATGGCTTTTTCAGTTTTTGTTCAGTAAGGCCAAATGCTGGTAAAAGTCCAGTGACCGATGTGCCTGACGCTGAAGCATACGCTGGAGTCACACTGCATGAGGTCTGCCTCCCTGGGAGCCGTATGAAAACAACCTGCTATCCCAGGTGCAAATATTTACTTAAATTTCCAGCTTGTTCTGTGAGCCTTGAGCCATGCAACTCCTATTAATGCAAGCTGAAGCCACGCATCCCGTGTAGATGTACGTGCACAGAGCTAGTGCAGGGGCTTCCAGAAGGTGGTAATTTGAAGATGCATGAGGAATCAAAATTAATGTACTTGTTAGACCAGCAGAGTCTGCCTGGACCTCTTCTACACTCCAGTATTTGACTTTAATTTAAATATACACCTTTCATTTGCTGAGATTGTGGGCTTTTCTGCAGCCCGTTGCAGGAACAGGGTTTCTGTTGGCCCGCGCTGGTTCGAGGACCACATACCATGAGCTGAACCACGGAGCCAACTTTCATCTGGAAAGGGAGGCTCTTCATATCTGCAGTAGCACACACCAGAGATCAAGTTCTCCTCTGGATAATAATAAAGGTTTGCCATACATTTACAGACTGATCTGGCAAATTGTAGTACTGCTCTTACCTAGGGAAGACTGTATTTTTTTCCAGTTTCTGGGATAAAAGCAGCCTGGCTTTTCTTTCTGTTCCTCTAGCAAGTTCCTGCTCTTACAGCAGTTCAGGTGAAAACAGCCACAGTTCAAACTGAGCTAGGGACATCCCACTTGTAAAGTTTTTGTAAAGACCCTGTCTTTTTTCATTGCTTTGTGGAAATTATACAAGAAGTTAGGTAAGCAAACATGTCTGTAATCCCGTGTATTTTACAATTGCAAACATGGCAGGGTTTATAGGGAGAAACAATACATTTTATTAGATTAACAAACATCATTGGAAAGAAGAGATGTGATTTGGGGCATATAAGTACTTTTCCAGGTCTGAAAGAGAAGCAGCTATGTCCAGATGAAGAACAGCCAAGCTGAGGCAGTAGTTTCACAAGCGCTTCTTTTGTAGACAGCCCAGTAAAAACAGTTAAAAGATTTCTGTAAACCCAGTTATATTTTGCCATCTGGCTCAGCCCCTCAGACAACTGAACCAGCACAGCCACGCTGAGCACGTGGGAACGGGCAGTGAGGGACCAGCGGAGATGAAGGCATGTTTGGAGGTTGCTGAAGTGCCTCTGCACGATCCCTAGAAGAAATGCTCACAAATTTTACCCTCTGTACATTGATGAATTACTTTATAGCAATGTTTATTTCTTGCAGGGAAGACAAGGGAGCGGTGTGAAGATACCAACCCTAGCGAACAGGAGTGGAAAATTGTTTTGTCTGTGGTGAGGTCAGGAATAAAGAAGACATGGTACAATCCTTCCATGACTAAACCTGAGGACAGTGACACAGTTTCAGTTGACCTGTGGGCCACGTGTGACTGAACCTAAATTTAAGACTGCCTAAGCCTGTTGGCAGGGGCTTTCAAAAGAATCCAAAAGTTAGATGCCCTCTTCTTTTTGAATTAGCTTCCTTTAAGGATAGATATCAAAAACCTCATGGAAACTGCAAATGCTAAGGCTACCACACCTGCTGGGAAATGCGTGGATTTTAGTTTTTTTTAAAAGATTAAAGCACTCTGCTCTCTCTTTCAAACCTATTCTCAGATTTCACACGAGACAACCTTCTCACTGTACAGCACTAACACTCTGTTATACATACTGGGGGGGTACTGTGCAGAGCTGCAGGCTGAACCATTCTTCAGAATAAGCGGATGTGGCCTTCTGGCTGTAGCACTGAATGAGGATTCGGGAAGCCAGCCTGTGGTTCCTGACTGCAGTCCAAATGTCTTGTGTGCTTCAGGTCACCATTTAAAAACTCATCATAAAATCTCCCCCATGTTTAGGATATTGGGAAACATGTAGCTATGAAGGAGACGGAGGTATAAGTGGATTAAAAATTAAAGAGAAAAATAAAAAAAAAAACCACCCAGAAGGAAAAGCCACTAAATCTCAAGTAAAACTCATCCAGTCTAAAAACAAAGGAAATGTACAAAGTAAATGTCAGAGTAAGCACAACTAATGCTAGGCCTAGACTGCCTGTTGATTTAGGATACCCCCCCCAAAGTTAAAAAAAAAAAATCCACATGAATGCTCCATAAAACAAGAGATAATTTATTTCTAGTTGAAGCCTTTCCCGTTCACACGGGCATGGACTGCTGACACACAATGTCATAAACTACCAGCTGCAGTTCTGGGGAATGATACAGTGTCCATACTTTCTCTTCCACCCTTCACAGAAAACGCTTGCTGAAGATGTGCCAGCAGTTCAGATGCAATCCGAGCAGCAGCAGACTCGCACTGCTTGCCAGCTTGCAAACACAGCAGACTGTCAGACCATTATCTTTATTTCAGCTGGCCAAATAAATCAGAACTAGACACCGGGGGGTAAATTTCCAGCACTGTGTGTAATGGGTTTAAAGTCAGAATGTCCACGACCGTTAACCACAGTTGAATGTCTAACTCACTGAGCTTGCTGCTGAAAGTTTACTCCTACAATAAACAGCAACAGCCTAATCCTGCAGCCGTTTACTCAGCAAAATCCCCACTGGTTTTAGTAGGAGCTGCGCCTAAGGGAGTCTTCAGCGCCTGGCACATTACAGACAGAAGAAGGTAAGTGAAACTTTACGCAGGCGGCATATGTTTGGTTCATACATCACCTAGCACATCGCTTCCTTCCACAAACGGCAACTTTGCCTTTGTCACTGAAGCAAACACAAATTTCTCTTGTTCCAGATCCTCATCACCTCTTCTACCATAGCCAGAAAAAATGTCCACATAGCCAAAAGGTAAGTCAGTCTCCTTCTTTGGAGCTCATTATCTGAGTATCCTGTAAATCGTGTCCTGCTACCTTAGTTTTATGCCCTCATAAAGTGTTAGATAATTCTACTCCACTGCTGTCTGTTTGGGCTCTTTAAGGCTCTTCAGTAGCTCAGATGTTCTCCTGGGCAAATCAAGTGTGTTCGCTACAACTGCCACGGTGTTTAGCACTACAGTTACTGCTGCCAGAAATGCTTTTTCACTGTATAATAAATTTGAGCTGGTGTCATGCCTTGTCCTCCAGTAGTATTTTTCAACTTAGCCTGAAATTCACCAATATAGCAGTATTCCTGGAAGTTCTTAATCTTGCAGATTGTCCAAACAATGGTTATTCTACAACTGGTATTTCAGTAGGGATAGATAGAACAGAGCTCAAAATCCCTGCCCCTCTTCCATCCCTTTTTTTTCCCCATCCACACATGTCCTGGTAGAATCCATTCATTAGAACAGAGTCTTCATAGGAGTGTAAGTGGGATTTTTGCCTAATTCAGATCAACTAAATAATGCTTCAGCCAGGTCTGCTGTAGAGTACATCTGTACAAAGACTGAGTAATCTTCCAAAGCCATAGAATCATGGAATGGTTTGGGTTGGAAAGGACCTTTAAAGATCATCTAGTCCAACGCCCCCGCCAGTGCCCAGTGACCTGACTCCCTCCCAGGCCCTATTTTATTTAGCACTGTAGACAGAAACTTAAGCACTGGCAGTGCTGGATCTCTCTCTCCCTCTCTCTCTCTCCCTACCTCCCCCCCCACTTACATACAGGATGGGAGAGGTCGAGGTTCTTTTCTTCAAATTTGCACATCAGAGAGTATGATATGATTTCCTGAGACTGTGTAGAATCGATTAATGCTCCAGGCAAAGCCACTGACTTTTAAACTATATAGATCAGGATAAAGTCTAGCCTATTATTGGATGTTATAATGAAGACTAAGCCAGACTGTAAAGCTAACTTTAAACAGGAGAGTTTAAATTCTGAGAAATAAATACTCTAAAAATTTGTTGTGTTCTAAAATCCGAGGCCCTGGGCACGTACCCGGCCTGTGCCAATGCTGTAGGCATACCTTTTGTTGGAGGTGACGGGTATCCTCCAGCCTTTGATCTGGCTAAGCTCTGTATCAGAGATCTCAATCTGCAGCGGGAGCCGTGGAACCCAGACCGTCACTTCTAATTGGGTGGTAAAATGCTGGTAAGTGAAGTTAACAATAGTATCCACTTTGCTTTTCATTTCCTTGCCATTAACGAAGATGGAGTCACATCTGTCAGAAACCTTAAAAAAAAAAAAATATATTAATTAGGAAATGAATAAAAGTTCCTGGGAAAGCATGAGGAGTGATGCACCAGTCCAAAGACAACACTGATAATGTGAGTCATGCATATCGTATCTTCAGTTCTTTAATTAGTGGCAAACAGTGATAAATGGACCCCAGGGAAACAGTTCTGCTTTCCTCAATGGATACTACTCGAACTACAAAAATAATTTAATGATGTTATATAACCTATGTGAATCTTTTATACTAGGCAAATTAAACTCTTCATGAATCAAACTCCATGTGCATCAAAGTTTATGTTTACAACTTGCTTAAAGAACCTGGAGAAAACAGGGCCATATGTTAGTAAGAAAAAGACTGACTCAGAACCATAAAACAGAATCCTTTCCTTTTTCCTTGAGCACTGTAATGCTGAAAGACAAAGATCCCCTGATGGCTCATGAGCAGAAGTGCAGCAGAAGCATTAATTTTTAGAACTTCTCAGTAATTGTTTTAGCAAAATGTATTCATAGTTGCTCTGTGTCATTATACAAAGTTACTGCCAAAACGAGCACGTGGGCTCCGTACTACAACTCATCCACCCTCTTGGTCTCGGGGATTCTTTGGCACAAAATCAAGGTCCTGAGCACAGATCCTATTTATAGAAAGAACATGATGTAACAGCGCATCTGACCTCATCCTGGAAAGATGGAACTCCTCTTCATGAGGTACGGGCTTTTAATGTATTTATGAATGTGTGCATGTATACTTTTAGATTCTGTATTTAGATTAATGTATAACGTGATTATATATATGTACCTGCATATGTGCATATATATGTATGTATATACAGGTTTGCATTCTGCTTTGAAGCGACAAGAGGTGATGGTCTCCAGCAGAGTCCATGTACTGTGGTTTTAATCTTTTAAAACCATGGCTTATGAGATGTAGTTGTGTTACGGAAATGGACTTTGTTCTCCTGTCAGGACTGGTCTGTGTCATGTTGTATAATGCACCGGGATGCAGATCTGAAGGGATTCTGGCTAAGCCAGTGATTAAATTCTGGTTTACTGGAGTTACTGAGATAACTCTTGAAGACTTCAGTGGGGAATATGCTGAAACACAGGGTGGTTTTGCTCTGCGAATGTACTTCAAATCTTTTCTGATATTAAGAGGAATTAGGGGTTACTGAGCCAAGAAAAATGACATAAAGTGTGTAGCAGCCTTTTTTTTTTTTTTTTTTTGCCAAAGACAGTCCTCACTTCCGACTTTGAAATTGTTTGTCCTGCTTTGAATCTCATATGCAATAACATCATTTTTCTCTTGAGCTCTAAGGTAGCATATTGCTGTTAGATGGGCAGTACCTGCGTTCTGCCATCATGTGGAGAACATTTACATAACAAAATTTTGCCTAAATGGCTCTCGTAACGCTTTTAAGATTTATAGGCAACTTGCTTAAGAATCAGCTACTTCAGAAGCCAAAGAATACAAGCAACCTTTATGCAGGTCGTTGTGACAAGTTTTACTTAGAGAATTATTGTGATGCCATTGAAAATTATAGCAACTCTCAAGCCAAGCACCGAAGGAGAAATGTTTGGGAAACACTGTGCCAGTTGATCTGTTGGTACATATCCACTGAACAGGGACCATCAAATGACCGTTTCACACCTAGTGAGACCACACGGCCAAACTTGTCAGACTGTCCCTTTTGTAGCATCACTGTGCCGCTACTGTCATTCTTCTGTACTGCTTATTATCAGGTAATAGCTTTGCTAAAAATATTGTCAAGTGCCTTGAGATTCTTGTTAGAAAAGCTCACTGTCTGATGTTTTTCTCTCCATATCCAATACCCATATATAAAGTAAGTAAAAAGGGTGCACTTCCATGTTTGCCATTTTCAAGTCAGCTTCTCAGATCCTAATCAATGTACTGAAATGACAATTGCGTTTTTACAAAGGGACTCAGCCAGGTTGTGAGGAATGGGACAAAGGAAACAAAGTCACTCTTCTGGAGAGAATACTCCTTCCATATAAATGCTTAATGAGTACAAGAATTTGAAACAAATAAAAATCTAGCTATCTGATAAAGAAAGAGCTTAAAATGAACTCCAGGCTCAGGTGTACCATGGATGAGATGGAGCGTACTCAGAATCTTTGTTTCCCCCCATAATGTGTCACAAGTGTCTCTGGAAGGTTTAAGCACATTAATCAAGCCCATTAATTGAATGAGCAGTTGAGATTCTAAAACATAAAGCCTACATCTAGGGAGTTTTATGAGAATTAATACAAGACAGAAATAATTAAGAAAACTCAAAGAGGGAGGGATAAACATCAAGACTGGATCGGGGGAATAACTAATATCTGACGTGACAGCGGCTAATATTTTAGATTCTGTTCTTGCTGCTTAAAATGTTCTTGTCTTGTCAGCAGGCAAGAAAGGTGGTAAATTAGGGAACTGAAAGATGGACTTTAATTGTAGCTGTAAAAATATCAGGCTAGGCTTACAAATTTCATAGATTATATGTCTAGACAGAGACATTCAGTCATTTATATACTGACCAAGAGGTAAGTATAAATCAGGATATATAACTGTGCTATAGAAGTTCACCCAGTGGCCTTGCAGAATTCAGAGCTCATGTTTCACTGAAGTGTATCATCTTCCAAAAGATAATCCAGCCTTGATAAGAAAAGTTGAAGAGAGACGTGTTGTTTCACTTCTCTGGATGGAATTTCAGTTTACTTATTAGGTACAAGCAAACCACAGCATTAGAGAAAAATTAAGTTTGTGCAAGTCAGGGTGAAAAGCAAAGCAGTCAGCTGAATCCAACTGAATTCTGTGACAAAGTATGTGAAACCATGACCACTGTTAACCATTTGGGCTAGACTGAAGTTCACCTGAGGAAGCCTCTGTTACACTCACATGCATTTCATTACCGCCATGTTCCATTCACTACTCCTTAGAGCAGCTGTCACGGAAAATGGATTTGGTTCATGTGAAGGAAAGGAGAACCTTGAGCCTGTACAGAAAATGCCCAGCACTCCTATTTCACTTGGGATCTACTACAGACCCAGGACAAAGAATTAACTTCATCCAGGTCTCAGATGAGAGCTGTGATTTCATGCTAACAGCACTCTGACACTCCTCCAAAGTGAAGAGGGAATGAGAAACACACGTTGAGCATTGGGACCTGGCGACAGCTGTATTCTCTGGCCAACGGCTGACATCAAATGTTCCCCTTCGCTTTCTCCCCTTTTAAGTCTGCTCCATACTTTTCTAAGTCACACTGACTTCCAGAAGTGGTTTGTGACGCTGCTGGGAGGGGAACTTGTAGGACCTGCTGCTGGAGTTCGGGGAGTGCGTGCCTGTTTACATCAGAAAGCGCTCAGGTTCGCCGCGGGGCAAGCTCTGACGCAGCAGGGAGACACCAGCAGAGTTACATTAGCGCGTGACTTAATGCACGGGTTTCCTTAGAGCTGCTGGTTCTGAGGGAACAAAGAGGGAAATGCAGTTAAATCTTCCCTGGAAACACTACACAGTGAGAAGTCACAGCAAAAGCTTAGAACGCCACCTTCTCATCTAAAATGCACAGAGCAAGCCTGTTTCAAACGGTCTGTCACCATCCATTACCAGCTGCCTGACAAAACCAGAAAGTGCTGTGTGAGACAGTTTGCAACCAGGAGGGCAGGACAGCCGGCGATGTGCTCTGGTCTGCAGGTCAAGAGAAAGAGAGCTGCAATTAACCTCTCCGGGCTTTGAAGCAGGTGGTTGGCTCCAATCCCCACAAGTAATTGTAAAAAGCACAATTTGCCCTGTACAGCCTGTCACAGCCTCCTCATTTTAGACTAATCCAGTGCAAAAGTAGCCAACAGTCCAAAAGAGCAATTGGGAAACCATTCGATGTTCGGGTCAGCACAGGTTTACACACCCTTTGGGTGAACAGGTAAAAGAGAGGGAATGTGAGCTGACAAGAAAACAAATAATGCGTGGTGCATCTGTACGGGCAGGTTTGATTCCAAAGCTCACACCTTCCCCTCAGCTTGCAGGTCACTTTGTACGGGGACTGAATGAGACAGATCTAACAGAAAACAGTCGCAATCTTTGTGGCTGTTATCCACTCCGGAGTTGTTTGGTTAAACAAGACTGTGCTGCTGGAAGCCTGCTCGGCACAACCACTCTTTTCCCCAGTGCATGCTGGTGTTGGAGGGGAGCGCAAGATGGCGCCAGGAGGGGCCGACTGCCCGGGCCTCTCCAGTCAGCGGCACTCCAGGGCTTTCCCAGCCCATACCTCATCTCCACGTTCATCTTTTTTCACCTTCAGATGTACACTTCTCACTGATACGTACATGAATGGTGTGTGCACACACAGCTGGGTATGAACACGTATAATGGATTTTAAAGGATTTAAACTACTACCCAAAGGAATAACTTCTGTTTAATTCGGTATGAAGCAACGGTGACTAAATGGATGTAAGAGCGGTACCATATACAATGCCAAACTGTCCCGTGGATTTTTGACACGTGAAGCCCAAGAAGATGGTGGTATTTTAAGACCCGTTTATAGAAGAGGGAGCTGAGGCACATGCAATGTGTATCAGATTGGGTCTAAGACACAGTCGTTTCAGCTGAGAGCTATAGCCATTTGGTTATCCAGTCAGGTCCCCAAATGATTTAAATTCGAAGGTCAAATTCACCCCTGAAAAGAGGCCCTTTTTACACTTTTACATTCAAAAGAGCCTTCACCAGTACTTCAGCAGAATTGGCCTTTACAAGAGGAGGTCAAGATCCCATGGAGCCAAGACCTACTGGTATTTAAAAATACTTAAGTTTAATGGGACAGATGTGCAGATTTCATCAGTTTTGTAGCCCTGTTTTTTCAACAGCAAACCTCCCAACCATCCGTCTCTGGAACCGTATTCCAATCCCTATTTCTGATGTCCAGCCCAGGAGGCAGAGCCCGAAGGTGGCACGGCTCAGCCACTGGGGTGCTCTGCAGACAGGCCCACCCACCACCGGCCTCGGGAGCCACTCCTTGGAGAAGAGGAGCCAGGCGTGACAGACCAGCACATGGCAGGCATTTGTAAAAGGTCAGCGGAACCGTGCACAGCGCTGCTTTGCCGTGAATGTGTAAGAGATGCAAAGTCTCATTACTGTGGCTGAGGCTACAAAGAGAACAGCTGTAACAGGATTTTTAAAGTGAATGGTGCCTAGAGTAAATGGCTCATTCTCATAATCATCTTAAAACTGTAATTTTGTGGTATTTCCTGAATGCCTTCTTTTCCACCTTTTCTGCGGCATTGTTCTGGCATTGTCTTGTTAGGCCATTAGGAAGGACTTGCTGAGCTACTTCAGACCCTTATGTTGTGTGTTTTTCTTCTGCCTCTTGCATCTTTTTATATGGCCACAGCATGGCCACAACAGGTTTTTTTCTGGTTTGGATTATTTTGTACTTTATTTTTATTATTGCTACATGTTTGCTTTAGAAGCACAGTCTGAAATTACTTCCTCAGCCTCAGGAATCTGGCTTAGTGTTTGGGTAATAGCTGAAGACAAAAAGAAGGATGATGCTTCTTCCTAAACTCTTCTTGCTCCCTCTTTCAAGCAGCTGCTTACCTTGGCACCTTCCCTGGCTCCTGGCCCCCTCTGCACTATGCTGGAGCCTCTCCTAAACAAAGGGATGGAAAGGATATGCCTGGTGTCTTGAGACAAATAAACAAAGTGTTTTCCCAAACCCTTTTCATCTAAGAAATTCTGGTTTTATTTAAATTCACAATTATGCCTGATAGTCGTCAGCGTAGGAGATGTCAGACTTCTTGTTTTGGCTGTAGTTGTACGTTACATCATGACATGTTAATTATTCTAAGTGCACAATATTTGCCCATATGCACGTGTCAAATGATAACATAAAAGTAGAAATTTACATTAGATTTTATTTCCCTTTCAAAATTAAAACTAATTGGCCAAGGTCGAATTGCTGTTCTGCCCCAGAACAACGTGCTGTCTCCTGTCGGGCCGTGCGGCAGAGACAGCCCGGTGCATCGCCCTGCACCATTAACGGCACGCAACCCCCTCCAGACACTTCTGGGCCAGTCCTGAGACTCCCGTGTTTCCCGTGCCGGTGGCAGTGCTGCTGCGCGGGACCCCTGCGGCGAGACGTCGTATCCTCTGCCAGGACCCAGCCAAGCACCCCGTGAGGAGGAGACATCACCCTTGCTTCTGGCACCCCTGCAGCAACGCCGTGCAACTTCCAAAGCAGGCCTTGCGTTGTACGTCCCGCAGCCTTGCACGTGGCCCGCTAGGCTTAACAATACGTTCAGTTCAGCCTCTGCCACAAGCAGGGATTTTTCTATGCAGTTAATTCTGGCAGTAGTTCCACTCCCCCCTGCCCCAGCTAATTATGTGTACTGGGCTCTGCAGATATTGTCTCCAAGCAATTTGAGGCAAATGGTAGATTAAGAGCATACAGAGTAAAGGATGGCAAATGACATTATACTGAAATTGAAACTAATGAAAACAGGAATTTTATTCCCTTTTAATTTTAGGCATGCGCAGAATAGTCTTGGAAGTGTCATTTTTGAAACGTTCTTTTCACGTTAATTTGGTTTTATTGGCAAATCAGTTCTCCAACTACTGTTCTCTGGAATAGCTGCTGTAGTTTCAGGTATAAGTGCGGGCTATAGGAATCCCTCGAGGTAGATTCTAAGGTTTGTTTCCTACTTAGAAACAATAGCAAGAGTTTAAGTCAAGTACTCCCCATCCCATGTGTTTGATGTGTGTTTGCTTTTCATCTTACCAGTGAATAATAAGGTTACCTGGAAACAGTATACAAACTGCAAGACTCAATGCAAGCCAATAGCTCTACTTACAAATAGGAATATAATCATTTTCCCCCGCCTACAACCAGCTTTCACCGGAGAAAACATAAAAAGTGAAATATGTCACGATGAGTCTGAAGCATTTCCAATGCTCTTCATCTTAACTAGTCTTAAATTGCAACATCTACCAAAAAGAAAACCACATACTTCTACACTGAAGCAAGAGATATCCCTAATCTTGTTTGGAGTAGGAAAGTTTGTTCAGCCCCCCCCCCCAGCACTGTAGTATCCCGTAACAGCAACAGGCCAGTCACATCAGCTGTCAGCAAGAATATTGCAGTGTTTGGGTCAGTTATTTTCAGATACACCGGCTCTTTTTTTAAGTACCGTAAGTCTTGATCTTACAACTGCTGAAGTTAATCCAAATGAATTCAGTGGAGGATGATCAAGCATCAAGAGCCAGCGTTTCAGAGGTTAGCAGGCATTTAACTGGGTAGGTGGAGATTTCTAAAACCACAGGAATGAATCCATTGGGAAATCCAGGCCATTTTGAAATTACCATTTTGTAATGGTCATTCTCCTCAGTTTTAGTGTTCTAAAGGACTAAGGTGGGAGATTCAAAACTCAACGCCCAGACTTCAAGTTTCTCTCATCAGAGACAGAAACAGAGTCTGACAACCCCCGGCTTTGGAAGTGAGGAGTTAGTGGGAGCCCAAGTGCTTCAGCACTCAGCCCAACCCAGCTCAAGGCCCCTAAGAGCAATCCCCATGGCTATGCTGAGCCACACAGGGAGCATTACAGGTGCGGATAGTAACAGTTTCCGTCACTCTGTTTGCCAGACTGGGCCTATTCTGAAGACTACTTATGGCAGTGGTACAGAATACAAGCTGTAATTTAGACTCAGGTCTGAAATGTAATGACAAGGAGTTAGAAGCAAGATGGAAAGGAAACCCCTTTGTCCAGGAAAGCAAAGATTTGGAAAACCAGATAATAAACTGAAGTGCTGCGTGTTCAAGAGACCAGACAAACATGCTGGTCTGAGCGCTAGGCTCATGGAGGGGATTATCAGTTACACAGATGCACAGAGCTCCACGCAGACCACATGGGACCATTTTAATAGCAGCTCAGCAGCAATTAGCACAACGGAGTTAGTGATACTCTATTGTTTTATTGAAGAAGCCTCTGCTCATTTTCTCTGTAGATGTCACTATTGAACGCCAGTGATGGAGGGAATCGGGATACTAGGGGAGGAGGGGGATGAGACTAGGTATAGCTTGTAATGATGTGAATGGGTATTTGAAGTTTTAGAGTGTTTTTTACCTTTTAACCCCCATTGAAATGCACTGAACTAGAGGGAAGGACATCATGGAAGACATTAACATTTTGGTTTAACAATAGAGACAATTGCTGTGCCTTAGAAAAGGTGCAATGATCCATGAATGTACAATGAGAATTTAAAAACCTGCTGTACTGAATGAAGTGTGCACTATTCAAAAACTGTTGATCTATGCAAAATTATTAAACAACACATGAGATCTGCCAGGATTTCAGTCCCAGGTGCAGAGCAGCTGCTCTCATTCACTTTCCTCCATGCCGTGCAGGGGCGTTCCTGCTGGAGATGAGAAGTTTGGCGGGTGCACAGGTTGAAAGGGGAGGACCAGAGAAGGTGGGTGTGCTTTCAGGCTCCAGCCTACTGCTTGGCCTGACTTTATTCAGGCTCAGTAATAACTGCTGTGCATCCATGGCAGTGGTGCAGCTGCTAGGAAGGGCAGATGCTCTGGCATTTTGTTCTTATTGATTATGTAGAGAGAATACTGAAAGGGGG
>NW_009260397.1:2788167-2805894 GCF_000687185.1 Egretta garzetta | reverse complement strand
GGGGGGCAGCTAATAGCAAGTACATGGTGTCTGCCAAAATGTTCTCTGCTCCATGTCCCAAGTTCCTTTACTAACCAGCTGAGCTTTTAACTGTGCTTTTTCTACAAAAATCAAGCAAGCCAAGGAATTATATCAGAATGAAAAGTTATCGTTTCTGCTCTCCCCTCTGATTTATCATCACCATGTGCAGATTAAGAGATCATCTTCATTAGGTCAAATCAATGGCCGTATTAAGACACTGGTGTCTTTGGAAGATAAGAGAATGCCTTTGCTCGCAGTACCTGGACCAGACAGCGGCTGATCCATCAGGAACGTCAGCTCCCCTGCACAAGAATAAATGATGCTTGGTAGCAATAACTAAAAGGCGGCTGTGCTGCTATTGGTCTTAGCACAGACATTTCTACAATCAGCTGGGAAACCAGCTAGGACTCTGATGTGTGAAAGGAAAAGGGGGTGTAACTGGTAGGGGTTACAGCATGCCTTTTTTAGGCTTGATCCAACATTCGCTGAAGTAAAAGAGACTTTCTACTGATTTACTGGCCTCAGACCAGGAGTTTTAAAGGATGCGAGGACTTCACTGTCTACTGTAATGCAATGACAGCCAACTGTGACACAAGCTTGGAATCAGGAGACTTTTAGGCAGTGTTTTTTCAGAGGCTGAAGTTCCTTGGTATATCATGCTTCAAGTTTTTTAGACAAACTGCTGTTAATCTCTTCATAGAGCAGCAGTTCCACTGCCTGGATGCAGAAGAGCAGGTGCACATGAAACTTATGTGGTTCAAGCTCATTGAAATCTCAGCACTGTTTGTGTTTGGGGGAAGCTTCAGGAATGCTCTTTTTTTCATTCAACCGCTACTTCTGTTGATAACGAGAACACATGGACCAGAGCTCAGAGCAGCACCTCCTGCTTCCTTGTCCATTTGCAATGGAAATCATGCCAGTCCCACTCTTGCTCCATGAGTTTCTGTTTCTTTTAAGCAATCTAGTCTACAAGTCAGCATGGCTTCTGCTTGCCTTGTCGCCATGATGCAGTACCTCTCCTGGGCTAATGTCCCTCCCAGACAGGCATGCGCATCTCTACACAGACGTCTTCATTCTTTGCACTGAGATAAAGGATCTCTCACCAGCACAAATTCCAAGCATATGTTAGTCTGAGGTAGCTTTTGCTTAAGTATTTGATCCTTAAACTTCTGCAGATTAGGCATTACCAGCACTTGCTAGTTTAAGTAAACATCCACGCACTTCATACTCGTCAGCTGGTATCCCAGAAGGGTTTAATGTTGTTTATCTGGTGAAACCCCAGCATATGGTGCCAGCTCTTTCTTGCACCAGTTCTAATTGCAAACCCTGAACCTGTTCTGTAAAACCTGTTAATTAGGTGAAACTCACACATATGTTTGAGCTACAAGCTAAGGTGGGTTTTTTTTTCCTTCTCTCTTTTTTCTCCCCCCACTTGGATCACTCACACAAATGGGGTTATAGGTTGACAGAATAATTTACACATCGTTGAGAAAAGTAAGAGGGGAGAATATTCAGGCAGATGTAACATACTTCAGTGCCACTGAAGTTCTTTGTACAATAATGGGCTTTAAAAGTAATCTTCTGTGTACTAAGTAAACTTAGTGTTCATGATTCATGGCTCTAATCCCTGTGACTGAAATTTAAGATCTAAGGCTCCATGAAATTAAAAGAAAAAGAAACAATTACATGCATATTCATTCAATTTCATGTATTGCATATCCTTCAATTTTTCCACTGAAATTTTAACAGGGGAAATTGAGGTTTCTAAAGAATGTGTACTTGAAAAAAAGCAGCAGGTCACTTGTAACCGCTGAAGCTAATCTGCTCTTCTTTCCTGCTGGTTTCTCAATGTTCCTGGAGAATGCAAGCCCCCTCCAGATTTCCTCATCTCCCACAAGTACTTCCTAGATGCTACAACACAGCATGCAAAAAGCTCAAGGACGCTAAGTGTGTACAGCCCCCATGTAGGACACCAGCCACTCAGCCCTTCCCAGCTGCACAGAAACGCCATGGAGTAAACAGGAGGACGCCCACAAACGGGGCCACTGCGGGTAAAGTCCTTACGCTGCTCCTGGCTACTCCGCAGGGGAAAGGAGCTGCGTGTGCTGCTTCTCCCACCGACAGACAACTGCACCCCTCCCCTATGAATGCAATCTGAATACATGGCAGCTACAACAGCACCGTAAAGCCACAAGCCCAGAAGATGACTAGACAGCCAAGTAATAACACAGTAATTAAATAAGCTTAACATAGTATTAAGAGTAATGTATTAAGTCATGAATGTTAGCCACACTGATCTAGCCTTCAATCTTGCCCCAATAACGAAAGGATACTCCATCCTTATCCCAAAGGATCAATAGAAAACCAGAAAAAAAGCCAAAAAGAGCTTTTAAATATATAGCAAGTACACTTTCATTTTGTAAAGAAAACTCTGGTCCTATGCCTAGATATTACTGCCTCAACATTCATAAGCCTTCTCAGCTAGTTTTTAGACTCTAAGCAACAAATAATTCATTAATTAGTAAAAAAGGAAAAAGGGACAGTCAGACAGCAAACACAGCCAACAAAAACAGCCCTCAAACCGCATTCATTCAGCCAAGTGCTTCACTAAAATTATTTGGAGAGACTGTCAAGAGCCTTTACCTAAAAAATTACCTTCCTTTTCGGGTCTTACGAGAGTAGACTATACTGGACTGTTTTATTCATCTAGCACAGGATGATGCAGAAGATCAGCATTAGGTGCAAGTTCCTGGCATATACAAGATGGTCGTAAAATTTCTAGGCATGGCCAGTATAGTAACTACAGTATTCCTATATATTGTGCATAGCAAATGGTACTTTTTAAATGACAACGGTATTGTAACAACACAGGGGCCTTTATCTACAGTGCAGGGAAAATGAGAGGAAAAAAATGTTCATTGGCTACAGAGGAGCAGATGGTGAAGTTAAAAAGGGGAGTTCTGCTCTTTCCCATCATCTCCACTCCTGCCCTGGACGCCCAGCTCCCATGCTAGCACCAGCTCTGGGAGCTTCCCGCTGGACTGTGCTGTGCGGTGTCCCTGGTGGCCGCCCACGCTGAGCCGTGCTCCTGGGACGGGTTCTTGCAGGGAATACCCTTGGGCAGTCACGCAGGGAAACAGGGAGGTCCTTTAGGATGAATGCACTGGAAAGAAAAAAGTCTCAGTATATCAAAAATATGGCCAGCTTTCCATTCAAGTGTACAGTCTTGGGGCTCTTGAAGTTGTCAGGAAGTGACTGAATGACACAGCAGATCTTTTCCAAGAAAATATTTCACCTCTCTTTAATGTCAGAACAACACAATCATGAGACTTAACTCCTTAATGCAAAGTGCTGGGTTTGCTTCTGCATATAAACAGATCTAAGATCATGCTGAAGATGGCATGCTCCAGTTATTGCTTAAATTCTATGTATAAATTTAAAGGAATTACTATACCATACATACCTAAGCTGCACCTCAGTCAGATGGAATCCCTTGAACATGGGCCCCTATATAACCCTCTGTTTCTGATAGCTGTACACTGGCAAATCTTCCCACTCCTAGCTAAGGCTTCTTGCCAGACCAGGGGAGGAGAAATCCAAGGTAAAAACAGGGAAGCTTAAGGGTGGAGGGAACAGCCCCTCTGGTGTCCTGGCTTCAGCTGGGATAGAGTTCATTTTCTTCCTAGTAGCTGGCATAGTGCTGTGGTTTTGATTTAGTACAAGAAGAATGTTGATAACACAGGGATTGTTTGGTTGTTGCTGAGCAGGGCTTACACCAGGCAAGGACTTTTCAGCTTCCCCTGCTCTGCCAGGGGCACAAGAAGCTGGGAGGGGGCACAGCCAGGACAGCTGACCCCAACTTGCCCAAGGGATATTCCAGATCATATGGTGTCATGCTCAGCAAATAAAGCTGGGGAAGGAGAAGGAAGGGGGGGACGTCCAGAGCGATGGCATTTGTCTTCCCAAATCACCGTTACGCGTGATGGAGCCCTGCTTTCCTGGGGATGGCTGAACCCCTGCCTGCCCATGGGAAGGAGGGAATGAATTCCTTGTGTTGCTTTGCTTGTGCGCGCAGCCCTTGCTTTTTTATTAAACTGTCTTTATCTCAACCCACGAGTTTTCTCACTTTTACTGTTCTGATTCTTCCTTGTCCTACTGGGGGGGGAGTGAGCAAGCGGCTGCGTGGGGCTTGGTTGCCAGCTGGGGGTAAACCACGACATCTGGGATCAGAGGCAATGGAGCCCGAGGGAGCGTTGGGGCAAAGCTCCCCTTGTGTTACCCACACAGGGACAGCAGCCGCACCGCTTCCAAGTCACGGGGGGTTACAGATAGCTCGTGAGTTACAAGAATGAAAATCTGATCTGAGCACAGTAGCAGCTGCCTTTGTGTTCTCCAACTGGAACAGGAGAGGAGTGAATTGTCCCTCTGGTGCAGGAAGCAGGGAGTGGAACAGAACAAATCCTGCAGGAGCCAGCCCCGTTAGGGGAGAACGCTCAGGGTGAAGTCTGCTCTATTGCTGTCTGTTGTTTGACTTTTATTGTGTCAATAAATCCAAGCTCCAACAAGGGGGAAAGCAGCACATCATGGCTAGAGTGTTTATGCAGAGCAGAATAAGAAGGTGCCTGGTGCAACTGTAATACAAATGTTTGCCTACCACACTGCTAGTAATGAAAACGTTGTACTGAAGATGGAAATGTTTTTTCATTGACATGCACCTATGGTGTAAGCGCTCTCTACCTAAGGGGGCTGCAGGACTAAGGGGCCACTGACATCTCCCGCTAACACCTCCCACCTTTTTTTCCTCTTCCATTAACATGCTGGAGCTTTCAACTTTTGTCTTCCACTGTGGGCAAAGGATGGTGTTAAGGAACAGCATTGCTCCCTACACATTACTACCCAAACATGCAATTCAGCCCCACACGACACATACATGCCACAAGTCATTGAATGGTGCTTACATTTCTCTAGAGGTTCTCTGCTAGTCTTCTCGGTGTATTTTACAAAGAGAATTAACTGTCATACTCCTCCTTTTTGCCAAGAAGGGAACACAGCTTATTAAAACCCTCCAACAGCAGAGGAGCCCTGAGGATGCATGGTACATGGCCCAGAAGTGGCTGTCGGGCAGGTGGCCCTGCACTGAGCAGCCCCGGGTTGCCAGGTCCAAAGCTCCAAGACATCACATCAGAAAGATCATGCTGGGGGCTGCAGCCCTAAGGACCCCCTAGGGTCTGCAAAACACATAACACACCACAGAGTTTTCTCGTTCGAGGATAATTTTTTAAAACCTGCTAATCAGTGTGAGAACAAATGTCAAAATGCCTACATTTTGGAGGACACAAAATTTACCTTTTTCCACAGAGCTCTTCAGAAACCATGACCTATCAAAATCAATAGCGTGCTTTTTAACTTAAAGGCAGAGATTGAGTTATCAGAAAAATCAGTGTAGAGCTACCTGACTTCTCCATTGCTCTCTTCACTGGGTCATCTTTGCTCCAAAGCCTGTAGGACCTGGGTGGACTGAGCTTCTTTCTCACCAAACAAGAACCTGTTAAAATCCAGCTACAAATGAGTGTTCTCCTATCCATCAGTCGTGATCCCATCTACAGCCACCATGCATGTACTTGTATGAACTCTATCTAAATGCCAAGACAGATCTGTAAAGATCTTCAGTTCCCCCATTGAATCTGGGCAAAAATAACCATTCCAACTCATACATGAAAGATAAGTGACAAACCGCAGAGTGCTGCCATAAGTTTTCTGTTGTACTTTTGGATTTGTCTCTTTTCGTTTGTTTTTTAACATCTTCCCTCAGGGCTGTGTAGATACAGAAAAAAGATGTCACAGTCAAAGCATGTAAAAAACATAGGAACAGAACAAAAAGGTTTTGTTCTTTTCCTAAAGTTAGACCAATTTACTTCATCACAAGACAAGTATATATATATTTCCAAGCTAGGTACAACATAAAAGTATATCCCAAACCCTGGAATCACAGAAAACATATGAATCCATTTGGCTCTTTTACTAGCAGTTATGATTTCTCTTTCCTAACCAGAAAGCCTAAAAGGCACATTAACGGGTCTTAAATGTGCCTTAAAATGGACTTAATGGGAAGTATATTCAATGGGCAGCATAAACAAAGGATGAGCAAACGAGGAAAGGTTGCTTGTCCCGATCGTGCCTATTTCTTGATATCTCTTTAATGATGCCACATTTGCCTAATCACCCAGGCATATTCCCTAAAAGCCTCTGGTATGGGCCTCAGGAAATACAGGTTTGTTTAAAGCCTCCACCGTTGACAGAGTGTCGTGTCGAAGAAGCCTGACAGCTTCATTAGACCATATCACTGGTGCCTGTCGGCAGGGGAGAGATGTTGCCGCTCCCCATTCAGTGGGTTAAATGATGTTGGAGTTGCGAGTCACTCGAACACTGGGGCAAACAGGTGTTTAGACAGTAAACTTGTTGAGTTTATTGCTCTTGTTATACACACAGTGCTACTGAATGCGTGACAATCTAGACAATGTAAAAAAAAAGCCACTACTTCCAGGTTGTGCCTGAAAAGGAAACGATGTCATCAAAAATGGTGGTTTGTTAAAAAAAAACAGAAAAGGGGATAGTGAAAGCCTATGTTAAAAATCCCTAGAAGAAGAGACAAGGAGAGTAAAATGGAAATAAACTAGCTAGGTAATGCAAACACACAGCAGGTTGACGGCACTGGCAAATGTACCTGATTGAGCTGCACACGAGGTAGCCTGGGTTTTGGTTAAAATGTATTACACTTTTACATGTATGACACTTATTGCAGGCTTGGGTCAGCCCGAGATGAATTCTTTGCCGTGGCTGTGACCCAAACTAGTCAGTTTAAAGTTAGCAGAGATTTTATACAAACGTTAGTCACACCGCCAGTCCAAGCAAGCAGCCTTACTCAGGGGGATGTGATTAGATGAACAAGCAGAGGTTCAGTCCACATGTGAGGCATTCCATGAACAAATACAGAAACTACGTTCACGTGAAATCCTAGGTGGTTATTTTACTTGCACATCCTAGCTTGTTATAGCTACAAAAAATGAGTTAATGTGAGGCACAGATTTCATTTTTAATTAATGCATAGTTTTTCTTCTGTCCTGCTGTTCTCTGGAGATACTTCCTTCCCCATTCATGCAAAGCAAGCAGAGACAATGTAATCCAGCGCTATGACTGCCACATTTCTGCCCAAACAGAACACAAGTCCTGTGCAACTAATAATGGTATCCCTGGCACCCCTACCACAGGGAAACAGGTGCTGTACTGTGGTTTTATACTCTGTGAAAATCAGCACTGAAGGCTCACTTGATTTTGCCTTTATTTTCTTTAAGAAACTCATGTTCCCTCTCTCCTTCACTGACCTTGGAGTTTTCTTAATACTGGCTTCTCAGATGACATCACATGGATTTTTTTTTTTACCATGTTCATGCTGCAAGTGCACTTCGAGCACTGTGGTAGGATAGCTGCCGTCTCCTCCTCTGTGGCTGCCTTTCCTATTTCATCCTGAAATCGTCAAATAGTTTCTTGCATTGATCTCCCACTTCTGTGGCAAAGGAGGGCTTAGCCAAGTTTTGTTTGGGATTTTAACTACACCTGCTGCCAATAACCATACATCTTTTTTCTGTCCATTCACCTTATTCTCTGATAGATTTCATATTCTTCCCTTTCAGCTGTTTCTTTCTGCTTTTTCTTTTCAGCTCTTCTTTTGTTTTTGTCCCTTTAACCTCTTAGAGCTTATAGCTACGTGGCTTCCCCTATCTGTTTTATTCTCCACACGTAAAGATTTTCAAAAGGGGCTTAAGAGAGTGGGATCCCCACATGCTCTTAATTTATGTTGGTAGGGAGAGCCTGAGATGACATTTTGGGACATTTAAGAGCCGGACAGTCAATGTCTCAAAGCCCAAAGGCTTGCTACACTTGCACAGAAGCCTGCGGTCCAGTGGGATGTGCAGCCGCAAGAGAGGTGTCTCCCCGCATGCCTGAGGAAATTTCAACACCTAAGGAAGGACTAGCAACCCATCTTTAAAAGATGAGCTCTCGAGCTTCTAGCATAACTGAAACCTCTCCCGCAAGCCTCCTGTCTTGCCCGGGGCTGCCTTTAGCCACCGAGCAGCAGCAGGGCAGTCATGATGGTCCTGTGGCCTTTGCCTACGCTGCTTGGGCAGCCGGGCTTACAACATCCCGGCTTGGAGCTCTGCCTGCAGACAGGCTGGAGAGAGAACATGTTCCTGGACCTGCCCCGATCTTTGACAAAGCCAAAAGAATCTTTCCATCAAAATCTCTTTGGCCAGTGCAGCAGGTACCAGGGACTATCGTTTTCTCCAGTTTATTTTCTGTTTGCTAAAGAGTAACATGAAAAAGGACACAAGGGTTTTCACTATTGATGTGGTCCTTAAATGTAAATACTCCAAACTTTCAAGGAGGGAAGAGCTCATGAGTTTAAAGGAAATATTTCTGCCTGCCAATAATCTCATCTTTATAACATGACATCCCCCTGCAGCAGGCATCTCTGAAGTCAGTTTATGGCTACCAAAGCTATTAGATTCTGTTTACTGAAATAACTCTATTTAAAGTCTCATGTTTTATGCAGGTCATAGATGTAGTCCTATTGATTTAACTTGAAAGAGCACCCTTTTTTGTGGTAGTAAGATGTTTGCTTTTCTACACTTTGCTGCCTTCCTTGTTGCCTAACATGACAGTCTCTGCAGCTGGTGTAGGTCACCAGTTTTCAGTGAACTCATGTTCAATGCAGGGCATTTGCACTTATTGATTCAGCATTAAGGGCCATTCTTGTGCAGATATATTCTGCCTTGCCAATCTGTAGTCCACTTCATTTCTAGCTATGCACTCTGGTTCAATGGGAGTATTCAGCGAAGATTTTATTCAAACTAAAATAACCAAAACACACTTCTGGTTTCCTGTGCTGCTCGAGAGGCTGCTATCAAGAAAACACACTTGTGCTTTGAGGCTTGCATCTCACACACTTTACCGTACCTGAAAGGCACTGCCAGAGTCTTCAGAAGACATGGAAAAGGTTTGGTACAAAGGGTCCATTTCTCAGGAGGTAAAAAGGCCAACTCCGTTCGACAGCAGCAGTGGCATCTCCTCTGCCTTCCTGGAGAGCAGCACACGCACAGAGGCTGTAGCTGCAGCAAAGGGGTTGAGCAAAGCTGCACCAATATCCTGCGCTGAGTTAGGGAGTTGGGAAGGGATGAGCTGCTCTGGTCAGATTCCTGCTTTTCAGGATACCTTATATTTCTTTTCCTTAGTTCTGTTCTTGTCTTTCAGTCTCATCCTAGTTTTCTTTATTTAGAGCCACCTTCATTTTCAGGTACCTCAGGCTTTTCCCTGAGCCTCCTGCAGCTCTTTCTGAACTCACAGTGACAGACAGAAAAATAATTATTTGAAAGACAGGCAGCAGCAGCCACCTTCAAAATCTCTTCAGTCTCACTAAATAGGATCCCTTCCCATCGTGGCCCACGGACGCTCACACTATATCAGCAACCTTCTCCATGGAGTCATGCTCCTGTACAAAACCATCTGTGTATTATTCAAATGGGCTGAAGCTCAAGGCATTTTCTTACAAGAATTAAGGAGATCAAAGTTGGCAATAATATATTTTTCCTCAGCAAAATTAGTTACACAAGATGAAAATATCAATAATAACATAAGGCGATTAAACAAGCCACATTGTCAAGTTTGCTAGGAACAGAAGGTCTTAGCAAATGGCTGTCTACTAGACTTCAGACAACCATACTCACCAACAACATTGTAAAAAACAAACAAGCTGTAACTTAAATAGTTATAGCTGCATGGTATCCACAGAGAATACCAGGAAACATCCATACATTTATTAAACAAATAGTACAAAAGAGAAGCCTCCCAGTATATCAGCTCTCCACTGTGACGGGTGCTGGCTGGATCTTCCCCATCTCACTATGGTCGAGTGCAATTATTTAGGATCCAGCTGCACCCGTGTGGTTTCCTCCTGGAGTTACATTGCACAAAGAGACAAAAAGCCAGCCCTGGCCCTCCACAGGAGGCGGCTAACACGGGAGGGATTGCAGGATAGGCTGTAAGGAGGAGAGATACAACTCCGGCAGTTTCCTCTAAGAAAAAATGCAGCCCCGTATTTGCAGCCACTCTTCCCCTTCTACCCTTTATTTGCTTCAGTGTTACTTTGTCCTCGCTTATGGTATTCAGGTCCTGATCTTCACTCAGTAATTTTGCTAATGTTTGCTTGGCATTTATAGTGCACAAAATGTGCTTAAAAACACAGCAACGACGGATTTACTCCAAGGAAGGATTTTCTCATTTTACACTGACAATCTCTCATGCTAAACTCACTACAGGTTGGGGAAATCTAAAAGGCTACAGCTTCTGTGTGGCACAGGCTATTTAAGGTTGCAGTTTTCCAGTATTGGTGTATTGAAACCTTTTATTTGTGGGGTGGCAATAAAAGATGTGGAGAGAAAATCTCCCCTGGCAACACGTACTCTTGAAAGGCCCTTTCAAAGCAAACATTCCAGCAGTGAGAAATACTTCAGCTTGCTGCGTCCCCGTCTTCTCCTTCCTTCCCTCCCCTCCTCCCTAGCCTATGCTCTTAGTATCCGAATAATAAATTTCTTTGTGCCCCATCTTACAAAACCATTTCACATCACCTTCATGCACTTGGCTGGGGAAGACCTCACAATCAAAGGTTATATTCTTTCACACAGCGCTATCAGTATTTTATGTTTCCTTGCAGCCAAGTGTTATCAGCTGGCCATACAGCATTCAGTTTTGGGGGAGAAAAAAAAATCATTGTATTCTGAAATACTGATTGCATCAAATGGAAACTAGATTGGAAGACAGTAATCACGCTGGGCTCAGGCGATTAAAAACTCGCTTGGAAAATTGACGCTTGCTGAGTCTCTGTAGAAAGAAGTGAATTAAGAAGGAAAACAATAAGGAAGGGCGTACATTAATTTTGCTCTGCAGTGGATAATGCTGAGTGTAAGAGATCTAAGGAAGGACTGCGTGTCTTAAGGATTTTCTCTTATGTTTTCAGAAGAAAACCTGAGAGCCATTGGAGAGGGGTTACAAATTAAATCCAAACAGTAATCTCAGAAGCAGCAACTGGAAAAGAGCAAATAAATAAAGCATATAAATAGGAGATAGCATTTCCTGCTAGGAACTTAGGATTTCTGACAATGCATCTCAACCAAAGAACTCCCCCTGGCTGGCAGGCCAGCTGGGCAATCTCCATTCTCCGTTCCCTGGGCAATGTCACTCCCCTCCTCACTGCTAAGCCGTGCTGGATGTTTGTACAAGTAACTTAATAAAGGATTTCCTCCCAGAACGTCTATATTGCACCAAGCCCTGGGTAACTCCTGTTCAGCTGTGAGATCCATAGGGGAGGCACTGTGTCCACACCACTTCGATACAGGGTTGAGTACACTGTCAGCACTCCACAAATAATAAATGCACACAACTCAAATAAAGGCCCAAATCTTCTGCAAAGAAGTATACATGGATTTTACAGCCTTCTCTTGACACTTGCAAGAGTTCATCTATCTCTGCTTATTATTCCCGTTTATTACAATACATCCTTTTCTCTGGCTCATGACACATTTTGGATCTGGGCTCCTGTTTAAGGGAGGTTTTACCCCCAGCCCAGGGCAGGGCTGTATTGCTCAGCCCACAGGACATTACAGGTGCTCTCTCGTGGGAGCAGGCTGGAATTCCCCTTGAAGGAGCTGCAGGGTATGTTAGCTGCTGGCTGCATGCTGCTAACATCTATTTTTACAGTGTTGGAAGGCTGTGTCCTGCAATGCTTCTCACACGAGTAGTCCTTACTCCCACTCAGCAAATGGGGCTATTTGCACAATTATTACAGGAGCAAAACCAGAACAGGAGTGAGCATTATAATATCTGTATATATAATAATGTATATCACACAGATTTTATACACAGGGATACACACATCTATGTATAGCACAGAACTGTCTGACTTTGCCATCTTTGCAGCGTTAGTGCAAGCTCTGACTTCCCTCTGTTTTGAGCATATGAACCAAAGCAGAGCATCTCACCTCGAAAAGTGCCAGCTGTGTTTACAAGCCTGCCCTTCCGTGGAGCCAAACCCCCAAATGCATCACCCACTCCTCTGGACACTGTGCCTCCCTAAGTACAGAGGCTGGGTCTCAGGATGTCTCCCACCTGGCTGTGCCACCCAGCAAACCTGCTGGTCACTGCCAGAGACCCCTTTTCTGGGCACATTTTGAAAAGCAGAGCGGGTGCCCAGCGGCTGCACCCCCATTTCAGACTGCTGACGAGAGCAGTAACCTGTGCCACCCGGGTGGGTCCCTTCCATAGCTCCATGGCGGGTAACGTCCCGTCCATAGCTCCAGAGGCCACGGCAGATTAAAGCCATGGAGTTGGAGGGATTCACTGTGCTGCTTGTGGAATGATGGAATAAGCCAAGCTTCTAAAAATACCTGTATTTTTAAAATGTGGCAAAGAAAGGTGGGTGTAGAGGCTAAGAAAATACAGAAGAATGTCAGAAAAGTATTAGACTCTGCTGTAAACTCTTCCAAGCAAAGGCTTTATGTGTCTACTGACCACGGTTACCACATCTGTCCATACATGAGAAGGGCATTTATATGCACCCCCCCCACATACATCTATTAATTTCTATACATATCTGTATCTATACATATGGCCTTATATGCAGCAGTATTTTGTTGCCTCACAGTTTGCTGAGGGAATCTGGTTTTGTACCGCTTTTATGTGTGCTTTTGAACCTGAAGTGCCATGCTTTTTAAACAAAATCCAGTTTTTGCTGTACAGTTGTGAACAGATCTGTATCAAATGTAAAATAAAAATGTTGACCAGCTGTCTGGAAGGGAAGTACTAAGGTGACTGAAGTTCCTCTTTGGCTTCCAGGGCATGGACTCTAGGAGACGGCGCTATCAGTGCCAGCACTGGTAGCTGTTTGACCACTGACTGTTTTAACAGAAACACAGGAGCAATATGCTTGTTTGTTCTAAAATTGTGGAGCACTTTCAATGCTTTTCCTCAGGAGAAATTCATCAAAGGAGTAAAATTAAACAACTTAATATTATCAAAACAGTGATTCATTTCCACACTGAATTCAGTGGAAAGCTACTTAATTCACCAGCCGAGAGTCACAGAATTCCAAATCTGCCCTACTGAGGAGTTGTAAAATGTAGAGGTGATGGATTTAGTTTCTATTTCCTATTGAACAAATGCAGACTTTAAAGTTGTAATCACTGCTTGATACTTTTGATTTTCTTATAGACATACCTGGACCATGCTCCAATAGCCTGACTTGACTCACAAAAGCAACTCTTCACCTCTCTAGCAATTAAAGGAAGTCTTTGATGTGGGAGTGAATGTTTCAGTACAGTGATGTTAGTATAAATCAGACCTTAAGAATCCACAACAAAACCCAAAATGCTAAATCTTGGCATTTATTTAACCCCAAAGCCACTGTTCCCACTGAAGCTGACGGGCACTCTCACTACAGTCCAGTAACGCAATTGGGAGAAAAGCCACACCCCAGTATCTTCCATTCCCTGTACCTCATGCAAATGGTAAAAGAAGTACCATTTATAACTTCACTTTGTTCTTCCATCCCTATTTAACAAGTTGTCCAACTCATTAATCCCGTATTTATTCTTTAAGGCTGGATTTTTCCCCATTCCCCTCAAAATCCCAGACACATCCCAATCCTGATGTACAAAAGTACAGATCTGCATAGCTACGTGTTATTTCTCCTTGTTGCTGTTCCTGGGAAGGAAATCAAAATAGTTTTCATTCTGAATCCCAATTCTATATGATGAGAATGCAAAAATATTAGTAATTAAAAACATAGCAAGAGCAAAAATGCCTTCTACCACAGAGGAGAAAGGGAGTTGGTTACTGTCAACGGTAGGCGCTTTTTATGTCAAATAAATTAACTGCACTTCAAAATGACGGTGGCGTGTCAGCCTCATCATCTCCATCCTCAACTCCAATTATGTACCTCAAGGGAATGCATCTCAAAACACATTACTAAAACACAGGTGTGGGTAAGTTAAACCACAAAAACATATACTCAAGCTGCGTTCAAAATCCAACTGTGACCCACAGAGCCAGGGGAATGCAAAGGTTTGGCTGCTGAGTGTGCCGATCACTGCCGAGCAGCCTCAATACAAACTTCTCTGGAAATAAAGCCTGCTTGTGGGTTGAAGGACTCAGCACCGTATGCACATTTTAACGTAGATTTTTGGTGCCCAAAGCACTATTGCTTACTTAAAATGGGATGCTAAGCATGGGATGCTATGCCACCAGAAAGCATCATTTGCTGCCCAATCCTGCTACTCTCAACTATCACATCAGTGAAGAGGGTGGACGATAAAGACTTTTTTTCTCATCCCGCAGCTGACAGCTAATGGCTGTTTTAACTGTCACACGGAGCAAATTCTGCCCTCTGGAACACCTCTGTCACTCCAATGCCTTTCACACAGTTGCATGACTTTAGCTGAGAGCACGTTTTGGCCCCGGGGGTTTTGATGACAATGGGAATCTGAATTAATTTGCCCAGCCAGAATGATAGTTCAAGAGGTATAAAAGCCTCAGAATCCATGAGGTTCAGGCATTCGCAATTAAAATATTTAAATGGCCAGCTGCATTAAAGTTTATAAAGCAGAGTTAATTTCCTACAGAACTTGGAGAAAAAGCCTCCAGAAGTTTGTCATTTTCTCCCGACAACAGCTACTTACTGCTGCATTTGCTTTTGTTGAGCCTGGACCGAGTTGTTTACTCTGCACATCTCTTAGTATAAAATATTCAGAGTAATCCTAAGCAATATCACGGTTCAGGCTAATGATTGTTTCCCCAGGACTGGGATCCATGCCCTTTTGCATTTCTGCTCTCAGAGCAGCCGAATGCTGAACCATAGAATTGTTTTCTTCTTCTGAAGCAGCAGCTGGTCCCTTGGAAGACACCATAAGCATCTCTGCCGAAATCTGTGTAATTGCACATGTCGGCATGGTCTGTTCTTAACGGATCCTCTCCCAGACAAAACACGGTTTTCTCAAGCTGGCTTTGAAGACTGTGTGTTTAAAAATAGCTTCAGGAAGATACACACATATATTTTGCTATAAACTGTGTACAATGTGTACTGTGTACAGAATATTAATTCTTCAATATGTGATTTTGTGAGATTCCCTCATTGGCGTCGTTATTGCTATACATGGAGCTGTTTTGTGTGCAAATATGATTCTAGACCCAAAGTTTTCGCTTGGCACAATCACAAAACAATATAGATTTCAACCTGTTGCTGTGTAACAAGAGTGGTTTTTAAGATAAATCTTTAACATGCAGTAAGTGGCTATGTTACTCTTTTCTGATCATACCTTGTCTAGCTAGAAAACTAATTAGCAGAATCTGGTGACCTGAATGGCAGAACCTCTGATATTTCAACAAAAAGCAAAATCCTTAATTCAACAGTTGGCATATTGTAGAGATCTGCCGTACTCTCCTGCCTATCTCTCATGACTCATAAAGATGAACTTTGCATGGGGGCAAAGGAGGTGGGTTTTTTGGCAAAAATAACTAGAAACTGTAAGAAGCTGTAATTTATAAGTTTGATGAATTACAAGCAGCTCAATGATATTTAATTATTGCTCTAACTTAGCTGTCTACAGATACAAAAGACAAGATGCACACTCTTCAACAGGTTTCTTGCCAATAAATCCTACAGGGCCAGGAGTATCCTTATCATCACCACGGCGCTACCGAGACAGAGACCAGCAGCTTCACAGAGGAGGTCTGGAGTAGAGCAGAGAGGCAAACCAGAGCTCCTTAGTCCCAAGCAGGATCCTCACCTAAGTAGCCTTCTGTTCAGCTGAGGAACGCTTCACTGCCGTAAACCTCTTGCCCCTGCCAGGCATCAGGGAAGTCATTATTCCAGGGGCTTTGTAATGGACCGCAGTCTGTTACCTCCCAGCTCCCAAAGACAGATGGAGCTGGAGCTGACAGTGACTTGAGGTTGTTAACAGGTGATTTCATGGAGCCAATGACACTGACTCACTGGCACTAATCAGGTGAGATTAAAAGGACAGCATGGACAGGGAGATGGACTCACCAAATTAAACATTCACACTTCAAAAGCTTTCTAGTCCAACAGCTGCCTGCTGCAGCCCCGACCTGTCCCCTGTTCTGGGGCAAGACAGAGTGGTTAAGCTTCCAGGGCTGTCAATCTTGAACCATTCGGAAGCACTGAAGAAAAAAAATCACTTAAAAAAAAATCTAGTTCAAAATGAATTGTGTAATAAACCAACTGACACCAAAGGAAATCCATCATATAAACAAGTAGAGAGTATTTTCACTGCTTCCAGAAAGAGTTTGGACTCCTGGAGTGAGCTAATTTCTGCGCGAGTGACCACAAAATAAAGCTCTTGGGTAATGCAGTGATAGGTACTCAAAAATAGGATAGATGGAGAAATAAGATTAGCTCCGCTTTATGTACAAGTACATTACATTCTTGATCACATACTTTAATGGCGAAGCAGCTGCAGAACTTGCAAATTACAAGCTCTGGATCTGTTTTCAGAGCTCCTGCATAAATAGTTGTATTTAACAACTCCAGGCAGGCACTTCTTCTGTAAATTGTCCTAAGAATGCACTGTGCGAGTCTGCAGCAAGGAATTGTTCCCAAAAATTCAGTATAATCTAAATTGGAGAACTGCAGTATCCCTCCCTTTCCCTTGTTTTTTTTCTTCCCTGTGGTTCCTTGTAGCAGCTACTGTGCTGGGGATAGAGATCACTGTGCCCAGGGCTCTTGAATCAGGTCCTCACTTGCTCATCTGCTTTTTATCTGGAAGAGGGAAGGACCTTCCTCAGATTCAATCTATTTTAGCTATTACCCTTCCTGCCTTTCTTACACTATTTTTACTGCACATTAGATAAAGCCTAGCTGACTGCTGCTAGGAAAATTAGGTCTTCTATTGTTTTAACATTAATTATAGAGAGTTCCAGATAAGGTTTGTGTTAGAAAAGTAGGGGGTAGGAATGGTTTGAATTTTACTTTCATTATAATTAGACAGGAAATTATGAAAAGGTGAAAAATAATTCATTGAAGTGCTTTCCTCTAGCAAGCTAACAAGAAAAGTGCATTCTCGCAGAGACAGAGTTCATGATATATTGTTGAAGCACCATTTTTCTTAATGTTTGCCTCTGCCTGGGCACATGGAGCCTGTTTCTATTGCACTTTACATGTGGGCAGAAATGGGCAGGATGAGGCCCTCTGACTCCCTTTTGTTCAACTGAGGGCCCTTTCTGTTACAAAAAATTAGGCTAAATTAGTCCATGGTGTAACTCCATAGAAGCCATTTGAATTACTGCCGAGATTAATTTGAACCATCAGTCAATTTCTGCATTACTTGCAAAGGACATGAAAGTATGACTAATCTAAGGCAGCTGTCTCCCTTGCCTTTGTACACTACTGAGATAAACATTTGGACTAAGAAGTTGTCCTCATTATAACTTCCTCACTTGATGCTGCTTTGGGGGTGATGTTGATGACTACCACATAACTACAATGTTTTCAGATTTTTTCTTCATGTGAAATTACTACGGATCAGGCTTTTAAAGGCACTTTTACAGGGAGGAAAAAGGGAGTGCATGGACTTTGCTTGG
>NW_009260397.1:2785758-2788013 GCF_000687185.1 Egretta garzetta | reverse complement strand
GTCCCCGAGCCGCGAGCGACCGACCGAACTAACTAACCCCCCCCCGAGCATGACGTTATATGGTATGGAATAGCTCTTTGGTCAGTTTGGGTTAGCTGTGCTAGCTGTGCTCCCTCCCAGCTTGTTATGCACCTGGCCGAGCAGGAGAAGCTCAAAAAGTCCTTGAGTAGTCTGAGCACTACTTGGCAACAGCTGAAAACATCAGTGTGTTATCAACATTCTTCTGGTACTAAATCCAAAACACAGCACTATGCTAGCTACTATGAAGAAAATTAGCTCTATCCCAGCCGAAACCAGGACAAGCTTCTAAGCAGCTGTAAAGATTGACTGTACCACAGCCCCACAGGTTAGACTTCCCTCTGTAATACGATCATCTCAAGGCATTTACTCCATCACAGATATTGGTCTAACTCTTTTATTTCCCTCTAACTATGGCTCAAAGGCAGCAGGGAGCAAGTGAAACCCTCTGGAACAGGCCAGCAAAGCTCCAGAAGTCCTTAGGATGGGTGAGTGCAGGAGGTCCATCCCATGGTACAACTGCTTTAAGCTTTTTCTTCAAGGCTTTCTTTCCCCAACTGTGAGGACTAAGGTCCCATGGTTCAGCATACATATAGAAAGGTTCATCCCACCATGCCTACAGCTCCTTTATCTCTCAGTGTATTGCCCCTCACCAGAGCAGTGAAATAATTCGTGCATAAATTCTATCAAGTTTCCACCACTTCTTTCTTTTCAGCTTCACAACCCTATTTAGCTGTAGTGTGCAGGAATAAAGGGACACTGGCAGAGAGGTCCTTCAAGTAAGCCTGTGGCAGAGGACAACTGAAGTTAATGAGACTCTAGTGGAGATAGGGGGTTTGTCCATTCAGAGTCAACAGCAGCTTCAGAAACTACATAAGACAGGCTGAGGCTGGGAAAAGGATGTATTTCTCTGCCTTGTTTGCTGATAAGGAAGCGAGATTTGGAGGGAATGAGTGATTTACCCACAGTCACACAGGAAATCAGCAAGAGATATGGAAATTAATGCTGAGAAGCATTTCAGTGCCTTAATCACAAAGCCAATCTTTTCCCTCAAATGCCAACAGCGTTAAATGTTCCTTTTCAATAATGGAATAAGCACAAGAGTTTCACTGACTTACAGTAATGTTTCCATCAAAAATTTTTAGAGGGTAGCCAGTTTGAATTAAAATGGTTGGTCAGTATTACAACCTGTGTCCAACTGTAGGGACCAGGGACTGCAGTTGAACTGAGCAACTTTACCTGTGAAATTGCTTTCAGGATCAAGTCATGCTAAGGTCAAAAAATGCAAGGTGAAAAAGTAATAGGTGTGTTTCATTATATTTACCACTAATTAGGTAGGCTTTGAAAAATGTGGACTGAAATATTCTCTTGCTGGGAAGCTATTAAGGTGTTAGGCTGAGGGAATATATGGCTTAGAATAGGAAAGATTCACATCTCCTGCCTACAAATACATCACGTGTACATCATCTCTCTATTTGACCATCTCTGAGTAGTATTTATATCAAGGTGATACCTAAGTAGCTGCCCAGAGAAGCACGTTTTGTATAAAAACATAATAGCCAGAGCCAAGGTCTGTTTTTATTTAAACTAGCTTCAATTCACTGTGTCTTAATTGAAAATAATGGTACTACAGCAGTGATCAAAGAATTGTCTCATTAATTGTCTATTAAATCATTAGCTATTAAACAGAAATAAAAGGTTAAGAATGCAACACTCTCTGTTCAGCCCAAAAGAATTACAAAGAAACAATAAAAGCAGAATTAACAGTGGAAAGAAGCTTAAGATTAGGCAATTACATCCAAAATGCCTGACAACTCTTATTAGAGGGTTTAGTAGTACCACCTATATAGAAAAGGCAACACAAATTTGGAAGCAAAAATATTGGCTTTACTAAAGGGGCTTGTAAAGAGAATATGCATTTTTCTGAAAAAATACAGGCACATAAACCCTGTACTAAATTTTAACTCAGCTAATTAATTGTTATGGATTCAATCTTGCAACCAATACATATATTTCCAGTTAAAAAATTATGCCTGAACAGCATTCAGTCTGAGAGTACCTCTCAGTAATTTGTGGTGGAAATCCATTATAAGGATGCTGCAATTTTCACAAAAATAACATTACTCCCATTTTATATCACCAGCATGAGGCAAGATGAACTCAGTGAAGACCACATTCAAACCTCTTGTTTTTGTTCATTAAGTCAATATATTAGAGTTGGGTAGCAGCTCTGGGAA
>NW_009260397.1:2777525-2785727 GCF_000687185.1 Egretta garzetta | reverse complement strand
TTCCCAGAGGCATTCTCTTCTGTCAGTGATTTGATACCCAAATAATTTCACAGAGCAGCCAGATGAAGACCTGATTTATAACCAACTTAGTCACTACCAAAAAAAGGGGGGAACTATAGTGCAAATCTTGTAAAACCTGTGCAGAATTTTGGCCTGCATTTCGATCTGCTCTATCCAGATCACTGAAAGGAATGGGAGGACATTCATCAACTTGAAGGTGCTTTGGAGCAGGTCTCATTCCACCTAGAAATACAACCCATTTTGAAAAAGCAAGAAAGGAAGATGGTCAAAGGGCAAGAGCTTTGCTTTCTTGAAGTGTATAAATCCACAACTGCAACTGGAAATCTTGTCTCTGCTCACAGAGGTCATGTCAAGTCTTATTTAGTTGCCAGCTTCAGTGGACCTTTTAAATTTGGGATCCAGAACAACTTCATGCCCAGCTTTGACAGGATATCTGTATAGACAACTACTGATTGAACTAAATGCACTTTAAACCAGCAGTGTTCTGAAATGCAACATCTCCCTGACGTTTGCAGATACTAATTTTATTATTGGAAGAAGAATAGGAGTCCTTTTCCTGACCTTTCCCTATCTGGTTCAGTCCAGTATTCTCTAACTACAGTAAGTCCTAGAAATACTAGAAACTGAATTAATAGAAACAAAAGTCCACATACACCATCTTTTAGATTGGTATCTGGTTTTCTGAAGTGCAAAGAAAAGACAAGTCTCAGCAATATGTTGATGATCTATAACTTGGTGCATGAGTTTATAATATGAATAATTCATTGTGAACTGATAAATATTAGCCACTAATCAGATAATAGCTGTATGGTACACAGCAAAAAAAGAGTAGCAAAATTTATCAAGAGAGTCTGTTGCTTTGACAATTAAGTTAGTCATAAACAAAGATATTCATTCATGTTCCTTCTGGTAAGGACTTTTAATGAAATTTGGTTTCCAGAAAAAGAAAATGTGATTTTTTTCTTTCCCCATGTGATACGTAAGGGAAAATATAGAAGCTAGAGCACAGACTAAAGAGACCTATTCCATCACTGGCTGAGGCTAAACATTGCAACAGTCACTTTCATGAAAAGAGAGTAATACACTGATGTCCTTTGCAAAATGCTTTGAGGTCTGAAAACTGCTAGGCATCGTTACTGTATAACTAAGCCCCAAGCTATGAACTTCCCTGAGGATACAAAGGCACACATGCCTCTGCCCAATAACTTGAATCTTATTTATTAATTATTTGCCTTCATGTTAAATGGAAATAAACTTTAATGAAAAAAGGTGGAAGCAAGTAGAGGTTGCCTGGCTAAGGCTTTTGCCCAGACCCATCTTGCCTTTCCTATAGCTACCTAGGATCAAGTGGATGGCAACTTTCGCCTACCTATAGGTCTCAGAAAGAGGAAATATCTACAAAATGTACAGTTGCTCTGTAAGCTCTTTAACTGCAAAGGACTTTCTTTGTTGTTGGACCTAAAATGTAATGAAATTTTGTTTGTTTTAGAGGATGTAATTTATTCCAAAAATTGGTAGCAAGCTTATTCAGAGTTGTCAAAAATAAGAAGGTGAATTTTTTGTTCCAGCATATCATCTTCAAAATAAATAGCTTTGCTCTGTGCAATTTTTTAGCCAGCTAAAGAACATGAAAATTTATCTGACAAAGTACAAGCTATCTATTAGGACCTTTGCAGTCTTATCTACAAAGAGGTTATAATAATAGGTTCAAACACACAGGTAAAGGATGTGGGTTTCTAATGCAATCTAAAGAAAACTTAAAGAAGTGCTCAGGTCTGGAAGACATTCACACACAACATAGCTAGAATATGGGGAGGAACTTGTTTCTTGAAAGCTACAGGGAGTTTGTCATAAGATCTACAGGTTACGGGATTACTATGCAAAAAGGATGACTATACTGCCCAATTTTTATAGCATTTATATATAATATACTGCACCTTCCTGGAATTGCGACAAAGAAACTGCCTTTCTAGGACTACCCTAAGAAATTCATAAATAAGACCAAAAAACCCCACTCCTATGCAGAGTTAATGGTGGTCAATCCTTAAGTTAATTTAAAACAAGAAAAAACCACCCCCAAAACACATAATAAAACAAATAAACCTATTAAAGATATTGAAAAGTAACTCTTTTATGCCTAAAAATAATAATGAGCTAAAAGCTGAAAGCCATGCAATGGTGTCAGAAGTCATGCAGTCAACGTCTTGATAAAGTCACATTAATGCTATTTTCATCTCAATGTCAGGGAGGGAGAACCAGCTGAACTTATTATTTAAAAAGCAAAGCAAAACACAACATTGTTTAAAAGCTCCCAGCTCTCATTTTAAGACCTTTTGCAATATGGTGGTTATTTTCTGTTCTCTGTCATGTTCCTCCAGATTTTGGTACAGTTCAGTATCTTTACTTATAAGAAATTCCTGACTGGAAAGCAGATGACACAGTCAGAAGCATGTAGGAAACCTTGCTGCACACTGTTACAATATACTAAATTAGTACTGCTAAATAATGGATGCAGAAAAGCCACACAAGAACAAAGATTCCTCTGTGGAGAGTCAACTTTTCCCAAGTGGGATGTATCAGACAACACATTCTTTCTCATCAGCACTGGCTGGCCAGTGAAGAAGGACTAGGACTGCTCTGTCAGCATCCCTGGCCCTCTCTCCTGTATGGAGAGCACAAATGGCTCCGCATCAGTCTATGGAAAGGTGCTAACCCTGCGTGACTCCTGGAGACCACTCTCCTCATCGTGCGATGGAAACAACCTGCCACTGCAGTAACAGCCATGACTGTGAAACAACTGGTTGATGTAAAATCCAGTGTGTGTGTTGATGTAAAATCCCAAATGTGAGTTAGGTCCCAATATGGTGGTGGTGGAGGAGAAAAGGGTGGAAACTCCATTCTCCAGCTCGTGTGGGTGCCTTACCTTTATGACGTCTTCATCAGCTGATTTGCACTCGGTGGAGTCCGAAACATCGACCACGGACCCATCCTCCTGCACAGCAACAACCTTCACTGGAACAGACACTGTTTTGCCCGTCAGAATGGCCGTGTTAAGGACCTCTGTGTCCTGTATGCACACACACAAACGAAGGATGGGTGTTAGAGAAGCATAAAACCATGAGAATGCCGCAGGGGTCAGACTGATGAACCAAACCCCTGCCTCGTGACAGGGACAGGGCAGAGGAGTGACCCTTCCTTGCACACACCCTTTGAGCTCCCTGCAGTCAATGGTTTAACTATTTTCTAAGCCTAAAGTTGCATCTGGACCATTGACTTCTGTTTTTGACAAACATATGGATTTACACTTTTTGAGCCCAGTTACAGGTTTGGCTGCTGTGGCAATGAAATCTGTAACGCAATTATGTGCGAAGGCACGTCTGTGGCTTGGCAGAACCACGGTGCTGTTCGGTAACGATCTCCAGAGGGTGTCAGCAACTCTTGCCACCCCTTTGCCCCAAATCATGCCAGTGATTTGGGAGATGATTATCAAGTATTACAATAACAGCATTTCTTCTTTACTCTTCCAGCTAACAGTGTTGTGAGTTGACCATTTTACCTTTTTGGGACATAAATACATGATGAGAAAAACTATGCATGAGGTAGGGTATTACAAACTAAGCAATGCCATCCATATACAATTTTTTTAATCTTTCCCCATCAAAATCCCACCTAGAGATGTTTTACCACATTTATCTCTAATCCTGATGAATTCACAGTGCTGGCACTCTAATGACTCCATTAACGCAGCCTTCCTCTGTGTCTCAGTATGGCTGCAGTATGATTAATTACTCCAAATGAGTTGCTACAAAGGTCCCTGTCCTGCATAAGCACGTATGCAGACTGGAGGGGAGCGGCCTCCAAAGGCCTACAGAGCAGCGTGTCTCTGCTTAAGCAGTGCTTACTGCAGGCCCAAAACGTGACACACGAGGGGCAAGGAACGATCAGTGCTTTCATAGAGATTCAGTTTGGCCTTCTCAAAAAGCCTGCAATAGGAAATACTGCTTTGAATCAATCCATTTTTCATTTTTCAACTTCCATAAAACTAATTGCTTGCCAGCTGGGGGGAAAAAAAAAGTTGCTTCCAACTAATCTAACTTTAAATTCCATTATTAGAATTGGTGGAAGAAGAAATGGATTTTAGTGAAAAATTTGATGGCAGCTTGCATAGGGAGATATATTCACTATCATTTGCTTCTGTCTGCTAGCTAGATTGATAGAAAATAATGGGCATTGACCACAAGCTAAGGACAGCTGGAGAAGACCAATAAATACTTGCAACTAAGATGTATTATTAATCAATATTCGGAAACTTCTACAAAAAGCACCCTGAATTAAATGAGTTGAAGTACTAATAACACTAGTGCCAGCTAACTAATATAGTCTACTAGAGCTTTATGGGCAGTCATGTTCCAGAAAAGCATTTAAGCATGTACTCGAGTCCATTTCTGTTCAGAACAGCACTAAAAGTACGTGCTCAACTTGACACTTAGACTTCAATGTGATTTAACCATGCGTTTAAGTGTTGTCCTGAATAGAGATGCTTTTCTGAATAATACTTCATGAAATAAATATACTGTCTTTGTTCTGTTCTCTGCGAGGCACAAACCAGATGTTTTACACAGTAAATGACTGTCTAGTTTTTGTTCATGTGGAATGGGCTCATTTATAACCAGCTGCCATCCATCAAGGAGGGACACTGGGAAAGAGAGAAGTATGTGACAAAAGTGGAAGTGTGAAAGAACAACTGTAAAACCTTTACAAAGACAGGTTTGAACAAAACTAAGAACATGCACTGCCAGGTGAAAGAAAACAATTAGATGCATCTCAGGTGGAAAGAGGTTGTAAAAGACAGACAAAGAGGAACTGGGGGTGCTTCACCCACAATTATGTCAGAGAAGAGGTAGTTAGATATCACCAACCCAACAGCAAATATCCCATAAAACCTAAGCCATCAATCCAATATAATCATATGCCAGATATATAATGCCAAGATGGTACTCCTGTGTCAAAACGCTCCCAAGAAGCAGTTTGCCAGTATGCTATTTCTAAGCCATTCTTTACCAGCGGACAGTCTTCAGTGCATCAGGGGAAACAGTATTTTTGCCAAGGTCGCAAACAACGAACAAGCGACTAATTCTACTTCCAAACCCACTCTCTGTTAGCACAGCTACGTAACTCCTACACAGGGGTAGGAGGCACTTGGATGCAATTACGGTCTGATCCAAAGCCCTACTGAGTCATAGAAGAAAGGCTTCTTTTGACTTCAGTGGACTTGGAATCAGGTTCTCAACAAGCCTGAACTAATTTCTCCTTTGGTTTTTGCACCATTCCTTGTATCACCCTCGTGTTGACCCTCATGTGTGACAAAGGATAAACAAAACCTCAAGCCTCCTTTTAACTCTAAGTGCTGCTTAGCTACGAAGATGAAGTCAGACTTTGATATTCTGAAGGATAATGCAAAGTTTATAAAGTTATTTGCATTCCTTTCAGAAACACCCTGTGAAGATGAGCATGAGAGGAAAGGTCTTAGAAGAGACACCTTGCGACCCTGCTATTTGTGGGTGCTCTGAAATATGCTCATCTTGAACCTTCCCTCCTTCCCAGCATGTACAGGTACCCACCACGCTAATTAGCTGGTGCTGCTTCACAAAAACTACACCTCACTGGTAAGCAATTCTATTATATAAATCAATATTTCAGATGCCTGAAGCCTGGATCGAGTGTTACACAAATACGTGTAAAGACCATTTTAAGAGCTGGCCATTTACAGACTGAAAAATATATTTCCTCTGAGAAAGAAATATGAAGGCAGAACTGAACTAATTGACTGTCCATTAGATTTATAAAGAATATTTTTTTTAGTGCATCTTCAACAAGTAATAGCATTTAATCTAAACTCTGTTAGGCTTGTTTTATATTTCCATGGTAGGGTTTACTGCAGAAAAAGTGTTATTGAATTTAAGATACCTGTGCTGGTTATTACTAACAGCATCTGAAATGTAGAGAGGGGTAATAATGTTGATTTACATAGGCAGGTCCTCCCACACGGCACAGCATCAGTGAAACATCTGGAACAACATCCTGGGACCACCAGCACAAACCTCGAACTGCTGATGCTGCAAGGTCCCACGTGAAAAAACGGGAATCCCTTCCTATCTCTTTTGTCTAGAGTTTCAGCTGCGAGATCTTGACCAAAACCTTCAATTCAAGCAGCCCAGGTGGAAGCTACACATTCATATTGCAGGCTCTATCCCTGAATAATAATTATGTGCGTGTTTATCTCCAGCTCCTTCTCTGTACCTGAATGCATTAGCACTTCAGCAGAGCTCTTCTTAATTACAACTGTAACCTGCTAATAGCGTTTCTTTGTTGTCTGAAGGAATCTACTTCTTATCCAGCCTAGGCTAAATTAAAATTTAATACAACATCAGGTCGCAACAGAACTAGGAAGCAAATGACAGCTGTTTAATTAAAACCTAAAGCTGATTAGATGGTACTACTGAGAGAAATACTCAAGAGGAAGAGCAGAAAACTACTGAAACTCAAGGCCAGGATAATGGCTTTATTTAAATATGAATAAACCCTGCACACAGCCATAGTAAATGTTTGACAACTCATTGCTTTGGACAAATGGGGGGGAAATGTGAATGGCAGACATGTCAGGAGTCATGATAGAGCTATGATTACCAACACTGCTGTTCCCTAAGTATGTGACCAGAAGCAAGGATTACTGAGGAATGACTACAACAGGTAGACACAAACCAGTTGAGGAACTCTGGGCACAAAGTTCCCAACAATTAGCAGTTAAACACCCCACCAGCCTAAATCCTCCTTCAGCATGTGACTCTATAGCAGCTCACCCAGCTACTGTGAGATGACATGATGAGGTTTTTCCCCGCTCTTCTGGTTGAAAAATAAAGACAGAGAGAAATAGATTATACATCTCACAAGAAACCATCTGAGGAGCCAGGAGCTGGACACAGGTTATCTAGACGCCAGCCCAAAGCCAGCAGCACATCTTTCCTGCCCCTCTGAGAGCAGCCAGCATCCTTTCCATGAAGCCTGGCGGGGCACAAAAGTCCCGCACCGACCCAGTTTACTGTGACAGATATCACCCTTGTGATTAATGCACAAGCTGGATGGGTTTTTTTAGAGGTTAACAAAACACGCTACAGTACAGTAAACCCAATAAACACTCAATTGTAAATCAGGAGGGAAACCTAAAGCCAACCCTATTCCACTGACAAATGCTACAGCTAAATGCCTTTTGGCATTTAGCTGAAATGACTGTCTTTAGTGAAGAAGGCATAGAGCTGAAACATTTGTCTGTAGAATTGCATTCCTTCATTATTATTTTTTTCCCTAGAGTGTACCTCTCAAAACCACATTTGTAATATTAGAAAGAATCTTTAGGAACCAGTTCTCCTGCCTAGAAATGGCATCTCTTAAAAAGTGTAAATTATAGGGCAGATTGTGACGTGTGGGCTGGGCTAGGGGAGGTTTTTTTATTTGATAAATTATTCACCACCTTTTTCTTCAGATCAAAGAGCAAGGCAATATAAGTCCATTAAGCAAGCTTAATATATAAATTAGATGCTTTGCTGAAATGATTATAATCCAAAGCAATTCTGTACTTTTTCCCCCTCATAGCTGAACACCATTTTAGGTTTCCAATACATATTAATGAAGCCTGGTTGCTAGAAAGCTATTTATATTTTCCACCATTACATTAGGTAAGATATACCATGTTGTCACCCAATGGTGAGAACAAACAACTGGGATTGTGTGTTTATGAAACATCTGAAAACATAAGCAATCTTGCAAAGAGCTCATGTTGTTCTTTGACAGTTTTTCCTCCCTACATTCATAGTCAGACCACTTCACACCACGGAGCCAGACCCCACAGTGTCGCTAGCAGGCGTGCGGCTAGCTGCTTTGGCAGATGGCTCATCAGTCGTTACTCAGGGGCTGAACTGGCAACCCTGCCTGCCCAGGACTTGCCTCAAGTCCGCAGAGGCTGTGCATGTGAAAGGAGTTACCCTGCAAATCCTAATAAAGGGACAAATGATGGCTAATTCCTTATTCTTCAAACATCATTTCAGTGAGGCCACTTGCGGAATCAATTGTTCACCAAGTTTTCAGGTGTCAGAGTGAGACCTAAAGCCTAACCACGCGCAAGTC
>NW_009260397.1:2744671-2777463 GCF_000687185.1 Egretta garzetta | reverse complement strand
ACCTTCCTCTGTCTCCAGCTGTTTCCTCGTTTCAGCTTCTTATCCAGCATAGCGTTATTCGGAGTGATCAGTTATGACAGATGGCAAACCACAAATACTGCAGGCTATCATGTCAAAGTTAAAGGTCATCCTTTATCTCCTTTGTTTACCTGCATAATAGCTTTACTTCATATTGGGATCCCAAAGGAAGAACAGGCAGGTGCATACATTTTGCAGGAGAAATTAATTAATGTAGATTGAACCATACAGAGGGGTTCTTAATCATTGATTCTTACAGAACAATGTAAGCAGCAACTATCAGCCTAATTGAATATTATTCTAGATGTATATTAGTGTGTGCTGCAAAACCAATTTCCTATAGCACAAAAATGCATGATACAGAGACTCCAGAGTGGAATCTTATTTCATAACTTGTCTTTTCGCCGCAGATACACCAAAGGAAGCTCTTATCTTAGCAGAGTGTACCTGGCATGCGTGATCAGCTAGAGCGGTAATTCTGTCTTGGAGTTCATGGAAACTGAAGCTGGGATTTATTCCATTTCCATGTTTTTTTACAAAGGAAATTCAGCTCATTTTGAGGTTTATGTAGGATGAATAAGCAAAACCTGCTGCTGAAGGTGAAACCTGATTAGAAGCACAGATACTGTCATATCTATGACCTGAGGCAGTTTTATTTTATTTTTTATAACTCAGAACAGATCTGCCCCCATTAAGCAAAGGTTCAGAACGCAGCCTAGTGCACTTGGCAGAAGTAATTGCAACCTGTCAGGCAGTCTCCACTGGCTTAGCTAAGTACCAGCGCCTTCTGCATGAGCAAAAGACCTTTCCTGAGACTGGGCTCACGCTATTTCGCTTCAGCCCATTATGTCCCAGTAGAATCCATTCTCCAAACCTGCTGTGTTAAACATCATGACACCGTTGCTCTGAGGTGCATGCTTGCGGGTAGAATGAATGGGAAATTCTTACAGCTGGAGACTAACTATCAGGCACCTGATTTTAGTTGTCTGCACAGAGAACAGAGGTACCAAGAGTTCCCAGCTGGTGTTTCAGGACCTTTTAGTATATGAAGAAATACAGGACCTAAAGTTGTCCTAAAAGTATGGTAAACTCTGCCAGTCATTCACACTGGAATTTACACTATGTTTAGACATATGTATAGCACCTGAGCATTCATCTGACAGACTTGTGTAGTTCTACTCAATAGTGATTGGTAAACATTTTTAAGCATATTTAGAATTTCACAGTCCATTTAAAGATTATGTTCTTTTCCCTTTTTATTCCAGAACATGTTCTGACTTGATAAAATTGTGGGTCACCTCCAACTGAAATCAAACAATATCCCCCTGAATTCTAGAGGATACAAAATGGGTAGAGCAGTCTACTCAAGAGTAATGACGTGAGCCTCAGTACAAACTGATACACTAATGATGCTTTTAAAATGGTCATGAATAATAGTACGAATACTCTTCAAAGGCATTGCTTTTTCCACATGAAAATCTAGGGAGGCCATGCTTTGCCTGCTTTATGGAACATAACTATTAGATTCACTTGAGTACCAACAGTAGTCAAAGATACAACTTTCTGGCTCTGTATCTTTGTCCCACATGCTTAGTAACATTTAGCAACATTGTGGATGGCCATTTTGAAGAATTTCTTTCAGACATTTCTCTAATTCCTTCCCTAGTCATCACAATTTCTTTCGAAGGGGGCTGGAAGGAGGGGTTTCTGGAGGAAATTCCATGCCACCGGTGCATTGGGAGAGCTGGCAACTCACTGGCTTGAAAAGGCTTCAGTTTCACAAGTACAAAACTGCAGACATCGAAACATAAGGTTGTGTATCACATGAGTTTACTGCCGCAATCTGTGTGCTCATCTTCTACCATGAGTGCTACCTGGGCAGAAATCCATGTCCTTCTGTAATAACAGCTGTTTAATGCTATAGAAGAATGCACAAATTAATTACAGCATGTCTACACAACTTCCCCACATCGTGCAGGAGCATCTTGTCACGGAGGGAATGTGGGTCCTCTTTGTGCTTCGGACATGGTGACTTGCTTCGTTAAACCATTCAGAGAGTGGCTATGGCTTAAGAATACCTATTTATGAGCAGAAAAAGATACATGGAAAAGCGACTCTGACATCGTGCAAAGTCCTCTGAAATCCGCTGATAGAAGACAGTTGACTAGCATTCCCTAGACAGGGGGTTGAGAAGAACTGGATTTTATATCTTCTCCCTCAGCATGGTTCAAACACTGGTGTAAGTACAGAGCTCATAATGTAGCAAGCAAATTCAATGAAGAACTGTATTTTCTGGACAGAGCTAGATGCATATACTTATTAACCATATTTGAGCAGTGCATTATGGAGTTTAAAATGTAAGAGAGATCTACTAGATGCTCACATTCACTGTCCTGCAAGAGGATATAATTTTCCAAAGAACATGGGTCTGAGAGGAAAGACCCATGCCTTACTCAAAGAAGTATTTATTTTTAAATTTCTTGAAGATGGTCTGTCTTATCTGTCAGGACCAGACTGCTGCACTTACTTATTTTACCTATTTAAGTAATTTCATGGGCTTGCGTTTGACTCTCTCAGATGTAAAGCATACACACACACTGCTGCAGGACTGGCTTTTCAGGCAGCAAGCGCTTTGGAAGCAGACTGCTTCCCACTGCCTGCTCTCCCTCAGAAAGGCTATTCTCCCCCCAAAGTGCCTGCGGCGAGTGATTCATTCTCTGGCAGTTCCTGTCTTAGGCACATGTCTTAGGACAGCCTAAGCGACACTTTGGAAGTTTTATCTCTCTCCATTGCTTATTAAAGGGGTCAGATGTCTCTTTTAGACTTGACGTCTAGAATTAGGGGAAAGAAACTATAGCCCTTCCTGCTTTCAAAATTATAAACAATCAGTACCTATACATTACTGTTAGCTCCTTTACTCCTATGAGCTAATGGCACTCCTAAAAATTTTTACACCACTGCATGTTTCCTACAGTCACATGGCTTTCACAGATGATACAACCATGCCTTTTATCTACTTCACTTCATAAAGCTGCCTATTGCTGTGTTTGATGCAGTTAAAATAAAAAGCAGAACAACTATCTGTAGCCAGTGCAGGCATCAGCCTTTACCATCCTTGCACACTCAGAGCTTTCTGGTGTTTTATTCACTCGTTTTGGGAGCATCTATCAACTGTACATTGCTCATCCTTGCACTGAACAAAGTGTTGCCTTTCAAGTCTTCAACATTTACTTTCTACTTAAACAAACACTACAGAAGACGTCTCCCGCCTGTGTTCAGAACTCCCTGGAAACTTTTTTGACAAAGAGAAGTAAGTTTCTTGACAAAAATCAAAAAGCACAAAAAAGTCACCTTTGAGAATATTTTCTTCTGAAAAAAGCTAAAATTAAAAATTGTGAATTTTTTTCAGATAAGAATATTGATTTATTTGAGGTGAGTTTTTGAAAGTCTTCTGACTGATCTAAGAATGACTGGAGGTTTTTTCTTCCTTCCTCTGCTTCTTCTTGGCTTGAATTTTGTTCTTCATTTCAATTTTTCAGTCTGTTCACCTTGTACCTGTTCAGAAGTGCTGCCTTGGTCTGACATGCCCCTATGTCTGATTATTTCTTTTTGGCTCAACTTTTATAAAGAACAACCTCTTTTTTATTAAGTTCAGAATGAAATCCCGTTTTTGTTCTCATGATTGAGTTTCTCTGTGAAATCTTGCGCAATATATTTATTTCCTGCAGACTAGGACAATACCATCTGTGTGTCAAAAACTGATCTTTCAGAACATCAGTATTTTTCCAGAGTCCATCAGTTTTTAGGAGACCTAGTCCCCAGACTAAAGAAAGTTTTAAGAACCTGTGAGCAAAAAGAAAAAAAAAGACTGACTGGATTCAGCTCTCAGCTAGACTGGTGCAAGAGAGAGTAATTAGAATAAAGACCATGAAGTAACACAAATGTAAATCGTGTGAAATCAGGATCAAACTGTTTAATTTTTCATCCTTTCCCCTGTGTCTCTTTCATCTCTTCTAAAAATTACATATTGAATGATTTATTTAAATTACTCCTTATAGTACCTTGTCTTTCCACAACACCTCAAAAACCATTCTGAGCTCTGCCAAGGACAACAGGACAGTTCTCCTCATTATGCAGCTAAAATAACTGAGGCAGGAGAAATCCCACCAGGCCAGTGACAGATCAAGAAACTGAACCCATATTCCCAATGCCCTAGCTCCATGCTGCTTCTGAGAGGTTACATTCAAACTTGCTGTCTTCAGGCTGTTGGTTCTGTACAGTCTAAATACCAATTCCCACATCTTTCCTACTAAATGGTCTTTTTGCATAACAAGTAAATGCTGACTGTGCAACATCCCAAACAGTTAATTTATTGGTTGGTTAACTGAAATTCAGCTGTGCAGCAAAACAAATACCAGTGACTGTAAAGAACTATAGAGGGCTACAGATACAGCAACCAGGCACAGATGCAAGGAAAGAAAGAAATACTGTATTACTTGTCAGCTTTCTTAAGTGGAAAATGATAATGCCATACTAGCTCTGCTGGTTTGGGCTGGGATAGAGTTAATTCTCTTCACAGTAGCTCGTATGGTGCTATGTTTTGGATTTGTGCTGAAAACAGCATTGATAATACAGAGATGTTTTTGTTACTGCTGAGCAGGGCTTACACAGAGCCAAGGCCTTTTCTGCTCCTCACCCCGCCCACACCAGCGAGGGTCTGGGGGGACACAAGAAGCTGGGAGGGGACATGGCCAGGACAGCTGACCCCAGGGATATCCCACATCATATGATGTCATGCTCAGTATATAAAGCTGTGGAAGAAGAAGGAAGGGGGGGATGTTCAGAGTGATGGCATTTGTCTTCCCAAGTCACCGTTACGCATGATGCAGCCCTGCTTTCCTGGGGATGGCTGAACCCCTGCCTGCCCATGGGAAGGAGGGAATGAATTCCTTGTGTTGCTTTGTTTGTGTGTGGCTTTGCTTTACCTATGAAACTGTCTTTATCTCAGCCCACGAGTTTTCTCACTTTTACTGTTCCAATTCTCTCTCCAATCCCACTGCGGGGGTTTTGAGGGGGTGGGGGGGGCTGAGCGGCCGGCTGGGGTTAAACCACGACATTAGCCTATACTCTAATGCCACAGATAGCTGAATGCACTCAAGAGAAAAATCACAGAATACCTCTTAATATGAAACTATTGCAAAAACGTTCCACTTTGAGAGGGCTTCCAATGTCATTTCACAGGTGGTTTGAAATGGGGCAATACAATAGCAGACAAGGGGATGACATTAATGTTTCTCAGGAATAGAAAGTGACAGTATTATTGGGTTTTGATAGAAGCATTCTGTAAACAGACAAAGGTCTTCCACTTTTTATTCTATGAAAGCAAGTATGTATCAAAATCACAGCATGTTTCTTTGATAAAGAATTTTAACAATGGTTCCTTGTCCTTACCCCTCAGCACCAAACTCGGTCCAAGCAGGGACTCCAATGTAGTTTTAAAACTTTTAAACTGTTTATAAACTATATCAAGTAGTGGCTGACTTGGTTTGTCATCTCAACAAAAGGCACTGAAGGACAGAAGGAAAATGAAAAAAGACTTCTATCTTTGCTTTCAAAGTATTATCTTCATAACTAGCCTTTAGAAGTCATTAAGACATTATTCAAACTCAAACTTTACAATCTATTTCTTTAGAACCTGTTACATTATGAGTAATGGGAAAAACACTGATCTTCCAGAAAGATAAACTAAATACAGCAAGAGAGGGAAAAGAGAATTACCCAATTTGTGTTGAAGAACTCATCTACAAGAATTATCTCGGTGGAGGAAAACATCTCCCATTTGCTGCCATTTTACTTAATGAGACACACAAAATTACACAGCCTGACTCAGTTGCAAAGAGAAATTAGATCACCACTACTGGACTGTTCAAATGGACTGAATATTTGCTATTCACCTCCATTAAGGAAATTTATCTTCCTTAAAATTGGCTGTTAACCATTCATTCTTTACTTTTCCTCTAAAAGTGGGCAGATTTCCAAATGATAATACATTTCTTTCTTTTGCAACAATTTCAAATTGTTTACTGTTGTAAGGTGGGAAGAAGGCCAGGTCTAATTCTTTCTTGTACTGCAGCTGATGGGGTCCTGCTGCATAGTCATTGCTCCTGCGAAATGGACAGATGAATACTAGGGAAGATGCTTTTTACAGAAGACACAGCTTAAGAAAAGATAAGGTTCTCTGGCATTCTGACATATCATTTTAGCAAAGGATTGACACCTAAAGGCCTTCATAAATGTAAAACAGAATCCCAGCTCAAAAGTGCTTTCAGCTGAAAGCACCCCTATACAATTACTACACAGAAAACAGCAAGGTCTCCTCACCTTCCACTTCTTATAATTTTGGCACTTTCCCTTCTTTTCTTACACCTTGAACTATTCAGCTATGTTTTCCCTCTCTGATGACGTCTCACCTCCTCAGTGGCTGAAGTGCACTCGCGCAGCACAGATGTGTGCCAATACTTCCCACATTTTGTTTTCAAAGTGTTCCTCCAAAAAGGGAGGGTCTTACAGAAATCAAATTATAAACTCTCTCATTCAAAGACCACTAACGTTACACATCTACTTTATAAGAATACAAACCCCAACATAGCAAAGGAAGTTCAGCTCTGCATGTGCTGTGACCTCGCGGTGAGCTGAGGACCCAGAGGTGGAACATCTCCTCCCAGCACCACACCACTTCCCATGCCATCTCAGCACAGCCTCAACGTGCTCGTCTCAGGTTTTTGATGGACAACACTTTAGGGATAAAATCAATGGTCATGTCACAACTGAAGCACGTTTATGTTTAAATCCACCCCATGAAGGTACAAACGCAAAAGCTAAGTGAGAGTATTCACCTACGAAAGCTGAACCTGGGTCTGGGAACACTTAAGTCCCCACTAATTAGTGAGAACATGGTGAGTAAAGTCTCTCATTTACACTACGAAATTTTCAAATTTTCTAGGTGACGGGCATGATCTGAAAATGGATAAACTGGATTTGAAACAAAAGCTGTGTTTCAATACATTTTTGTTCCCTTGCTACGATGCAGCTTCATCACTTTCCAAAAGCCCAAGAATTATTGCCAGAAGGCACCTTGTAACAAAAAGCAGAAAAACATGATCAAAAGTTTCGCTCCACATTCTCCTGTTTACTGCAGGTTTGCTCTTTTCACAGCCGGTATGATACAAGGTGGTCAACCAATGCCCAACTTCTAAAGTCATAGGACCACAACAACTACATCAAACATACATTTCTATTTGTTTTTCATTTTTTGTTAAATGACATTGACATTTAACTAACTGCCCGAAGGTTGCACTCTCTCAAAGGCAGCAGCACCTGGCATTTTAATGCTGGTTTTCTTCCTTTTTGTTAATGAAGGCAATTGTGCAAGTTTTTGTTGATTTACTTTTGGATTTTCCTCCCAGTAGTGTTGTAACTGAACTCTGGTACGCATATCCAATGCAATCTGACAAAAGCTATTATGGAGAACAACCCGAAATAAAACTGCAACCTTACTTCTTCCTAATGAAAAGCTGTGACAGGAGTGGAAGAGAAGATGACGTGCAAGTTTCCTGGCCAGGTAGCGCTGGGCTGTGTCACTGATGAGGCTGAGAAACAGCAACAGCCTGAGACAGAATCAACCTTGGACACGTTAAGGAGAAGCATTTCACGAGGCAGCCATCTGACAGCGCTGTCTCCAGGCAGCCATGGCTTACAGCAGCTTCCTTCTCTGCAGCAATGTTTCTGTTTTGTTTGGGGTTTTTTTTCTCTTTCCTTGGCCAAGAATCTCATAAACAGAGTTTGAATCTAAAAAGCCTGATTCCAGTATGTATTGCTATTCAGTCCAGAGGGGAATAAACATAGAATCTGGGAAAATTAGTGCAGAGGGAAAGACTTTAGAACCCATTAAGCATAGCTGTGTGTAGCTGCTGTAGTCTATATTTCACCAACTTTTATGATAACTCTTCCCACTTATTCTGCACGTCTCTTGAGGAAAACAAAGCCAGAAACCCTGCATTTGATTAAAAAAACATTGACTTGAAAGGTGGACCGAGATAACATATATAAAGATTTTGCTATTTTTACACGTGCAGTGATATTTATAAAGGTTGGAAATTATGTTTAGATTTTATCTATTTGTGGTCAAATGGATTGCCAGAGGATTTTTCTGACAGTGGCTGTCTGCAATTCGATGGCAGTGAATATGCAGAAAAACATGCTAGGTTCTAGGATTTCATTCATAAAAAGTTGCAAAATGATGCAGATGAGGTGGGAGCAGTAGCCTTTTCGTGTGCGCATGATTATCAGAGCACAACACACCTAAGAACACATCTCTGTCCAGGGCAAAGTCTCACTGAAGATTATTTTTGACAATTACAACAACCACACCTGTGTTAACTGTGTGGCATCTCTGTCATTCTCACCACTGCAGCACCACATGAAGGGGGCTGATGTGCTACTTCAGCTACTCCAAGGGGCTCTTGCATGGGCAATGAGTAAAGCACGTGCTGCTCCACGCCCGATCCTGAGCATCACACGTCCAAATGCACCAGAGCGAGACAACTCAGGTTGCCATGCAATCTCCACACTGACAGCCTTCAGCTATTTACCAGAGACCAAAATGGTTTAGCTGGTTTGCGCTCCCAGGCTGCAGCAGGGAAGAGTTTTGGTTAAGACCACATAAAATTGCAGCTTGCAGGTTATTCAAGGTGGAAGCTCTTAGATGACTTGGAAACACCAGCCAACAGAGAGTGTCCTTATTCACTTATTTCACAGAATTTCATGCGGAAGTCCAGGCTTTCTGTGTCTCACAGACCAATCTTGCTAGTGATTCTCCCCTGAAATTTATGTTTAAAAAACCACCATAATTTGGCTGCTGAGATCAGCAGCTGTATTGACATGTTTATCTCTCCAAGACCCACTGTCACTTTGAAGACAGATTTTCTTCTCGCAAAGTTTTCTGATATGCATTTCACTGATGACTATAACTTTACATTTAATATTTTGTTCACATGCCCACAAGGAACAGTACAAACATTATTATAAATTGAAAAAAACCCCACAATGATTAATTGCATAGATTAACCTCCAGAAGACTTGGACAGCTGTTTCAACATACTGTCTTTGAGGCCAATATGCTGAAACAGCTGTTCTTATATGTAAGGTAAAATTGTCTGCCTTGTTTTGCAATGTGAATACTCTAGGTCTATGTCATATCTTAGTAACTTTAATGTACCCCTGGAGCATTGCCAACATTTTTTATAATTTGCATACTTTTTTTCCCACATTATTAGCAACTTCCCCCATGTCAACTCATTTGTTCAACAATATGCTCAAAACCAAACTCAAGTGGCTTTCTGTCGTCTTTACGTGGGTTCCACATACTCATGCTGCCCGCTGCTGCCTGTAGCAAGATGCTTGCAGAATGGATGAATGAATTTGATTATTTTTGTAGGTAGTTTTACAATAGCACAAGCGTTCCTTAAACGGAAAGCATGTTCTGGTCCATGGTGCTATCTCCCCTTGTTTCCAAGGCAACTCAATACACAGACACATGCAAACACACATGTGCATGCTATTAATCCTATTTTCTGATGTGAGAGGTTTCTTAATTTATCAAGGAAATGCTGGCCAGCTTCTGCAGTAGTGAAAGCCTAAGACAAACTTCTCATAGAGTAACTCACAGCACGAAAACATTCAAGAAACTTTTCCCTTCCATTGTACACTTAGACCACATGTTTTGGAAACATTTTACATCAAGATCTCCTGTCTCTTCCAGCCACATAAAGAAGGAATCCCGAGTCCACCTCACAATGTCCTCATGCTTTCCTTCCACAGCACAAGGCTTTCAGTCAAGCTCTTCCAAAGAGAAGGAAATAACCTGGGAGGTTGGTTTGTGCATGCGTGCCCCTGTATTTCCTCCCAAGACTAAGCAGCTGACAAAAATGGTGGCACTTTGGTCTTAAGGAAAGGTATTACAGCCTCAGGAAGCCTTGCAAGAGCCAATCTGCAGAAGTTGCATGGCCGCACCTCACACTTGGCATTGGAACACGGCTGAATCTGTTCTGTGTTTCTAAATGAAATGCATTTCAGAACAAGTAAGGCCTAGGCACAAAAATGATTTGTCATGCTCAGCACTCCATGCTAAATCACATTTATACCCTCTGATTCTCAATTGTAATCCTCTTTGGAATTCGCTTAATTGTTGGGCTTTTAAGAGCTGGGGGTCAGGTACAGGCACGGAGTGAAAACTGCAAAGGCAAAGTAAGAGCCTGACCAATTCTGCTGTTTATCTGAGAAGTGAGATGTGACAAAGGAGGGAGGCAGCTGGGAATTGCAAGAGATGTTTTGAAAGAAAGCACTTTGAATTATTGTTGTTTCCATCTATCAGATTTTTTTCCTTTGCATAACAAAAAGGCCTGCTGATTGCCGTTATTGCCTGAGGTTTTTGTACTTGTCATTCCCACACTGAATGTCAGTGTTTTGTAGGCTTTCAGAGTACATCAGACTTTGGACTAGAGTTGGCTCTTGCCTATCGAAATACCCTGTTAATCACAACGGAATGGTGGTACACACAGATCTGGTCTATTCTTAGGGGTCAAATTGCCATTTCCAAAATCAAACCTACTTTTAAAGTACATCAGGGATATTTGCAATAATATTAAGTTAAATGTCAATGCAAATTTAGGGCAAGGAAAATTCAGGCAAAGGGTCTTACTCAGATTTCATATAGATTTTATACCAGGTATGGATCTGAGGGACACAAATGTGATTTACCTCCAAGCTTAACAGTGGGCAATTATGCTGAAGTGAGATGCTACTTATGCTGAATTCAATTCAGTTTAGGGGCTGATTTAGAAACAGCTGTCTGTGATTTATTATATGGAGAATATGGTGTAATTCCATTAGCATCAGCAGAATATCTATGCATTTCACAGCAGCAACACCAGGGAATGTGGACCTCTTTTCCATACGTGAATATATGATGCTTCTCCTCCTTTGCATAAACATTTGGAGCCGTAGTTTACACAGCTCTATCCTAAAAAACACAGAATAAGAATTCAGCTCACCTGGTATATCTGAAGTTGCATTATGTCACCTCTTGTTTATAAATAGATTTTTAAAAAGCAAAACATTCAGTAGATGCTATGGGAACTCCCTGACTTCAATGGGAGCTCCACTATCTTGTACTAAGGAAATAGTTTATGAATACAATCCCCTTAATCCACACACCCCCTAACTTATCAAGATTGCTACTACTAACTTGTGCATCATGTAGCCTTAACGATTTTAGGTTACATTTTATATTACATGCTTCTATTTATAAATGGTTTATAAGGGAGACTAATCAATATTTAATAGGCATTTTAAGTGTGCAACAGACATGAGTAGCATGTATTGGAGGAGGTTATAGGCACATCAATAGAAGGGCTATAAATGCTTATAAGCTCTGGCTGGTAAGCAACCCACTGGACCAATAGGATTCTGTAACAATTTCAATAGCAGGTTACCCAGTTAATAACAGTTTTATTAATAACTGAGTCTTTGTAAACTATTTTAAATGGAATCCTGTTATACAAGGAAGGAATTCTGTGACCTATCCTGTCGACAAGTATTAGGGAGAAATCTGTAGGTTTGGTTTTTAAATGCCACTCTCCTCCTGCAAGCTTGAAGTAGTACTGTAACATTTCCAATGCAAACACCATTACAGTGTTATTCTGGTATTTGGACATTTTATCATATATCCTTAGGGTTAAATTCTGCTCTAAGACACATAAATTTAATTCTCACAGGAGCCACTAGAGCTGCTTACTGTGCATATCTGTGTGTGTAGGAGGGCACAACTTAGCCTTTTTATTTACAGAACCATTAATTAAATTACTGCAATTAAATATCAAATCAAATTGCATTAAGATAACATTAAGCACACAGGAAGTCAGAATCAGAGCTTGTATTAGGGTTAATGGGAGCTACACGTGGTTAGTTTTTAATGCACCTCTCTATAAACCATGCCCCCAAGGATGTAGCTTGAACTGACATATACAAAACCAAAATTTGATGCAAATATTCTTTTATAATGTCCTAGGTCTTGCATAATTTCCAATAGTTTGTGTGGGTTTCCTGCTATTTTTCTCTAAGGCATGTTAGCCTAAGTGAAATGGAAGGGCTTTATAAATGACAGTTTCTGATCAGCTCAGAGCAGTTGAGCACCGCAAAATTACTAACTTGCAATTAGTCCACAGGGCACGTGCTTCAACAACAAATCCATTAGAGAATATGATTTTCTGTTTTATTTTCAATCTAACTCTTCTCTAATTAACTGTACTAGTAATAGAGTTTTCTGCAGCAAAAGTCAAAGGAATATAAAAACCTGTTTTCTTCACTGTCACACCTGCAGAACTGACTATCAGTAGCCCAAATCTATGCTGCTGCTGAGGGCTGACAGACCCACAGGACCACCAGCTTGCCAACAGCAGTGGCCAGCTATCTTCTTGTGAAGCTGTTCTGAGGTCCTCTTTCAAGTACCAGCTCCACCATGCAAATCCCAGCAACCACATCCCCCAGGCAGCTGGTAGCTAAGCAGGAGGTGAGATCTGTCACTGCAGAGGTTTTCCATTGCCTAGGAAACGAAGGGAATCCCCCCAAAGTCTTGATTTTTTGCTATAGAAATAAAGGGGAAGGACTAAGGATTTTGTTCCTTGCGCCGTCAGGAGCTCATTACAGCATGCCAGTAAACTGAAGCAGATAGATGTGAACACTCCTTACGGAGCCATGCAAACTGGTTAGTGGAAAATCATCACTGAAATGGAGAAAGGTTATTGCATCAGACTCCTTGTAGATTCTTGCTGTATTGTGAATTTAATGGGGTTTTTTGAGAATTTTGCAGCAGAATTAAAAAAAAAAATATAAAAAAATGTTTGCTTATCCATTGATCAAATTAGCACAGAACTCTGCGTCCCTGTATTTTCAACTGGAGAAAAACATTAAGAAGATTCAATATTTATGTAATGTTTTATGGAAGTTCAATAGAAAAATCCAATATAATTTCCCAATTAAAATCACCTGCTAGTTGACTTACATCCATTATTATTATCTCAAGCCGCTGTATACTGAACCTATTCACACAACAGTGTTATGTGAACATACATAGGTTAAAAATTAGTAATTACTGTCTAGACAATTCACTATTAGCTATAGCTGAGTGAATATAATGAATAATTTATTTGATGAATTTTGCATTCCTTTTCTTTTTTGTGAATTGATCATGACCAGTTAGGAAAACTTTAAAATGTACTCATGTATCAGAATAATTTTCTGTGAATAATTCTTAACCTGACTATTTTTCCACCAAACAACACTATTCTAACTTGTGGTTTGACATTCACGTTATGGGATATATGCTACGGAGACCATTGGGATTGTTGTTCTTTGTTTCTTGAGCAGATGATCACGTAACTAGCATCGATGCAAAAGTGCTTTTACAAAAAAAACCTCCACAGTTCGCAGCTGATCTTGTTATATAAGTTATGTAATTAAGAAAACAAGTTACACAACTTATAAGCAACAACTAATTCTAAATTTTAAATGGCAAATTTACACCTGAAAATAACTGATAAATATGAACCTATGTGAACGTTAGTATTTGTTCTGCAAAAGCTCAAGTATGCACGTGTTTCTGGGAATTTATCACAGTACTTCTAGTTGTGCTCTAGATCTCTAACACACTTAATTTTACCACCTACCTGTTGGTCACTTCCTACTCCCTTGAGCTACAGCTGCTGCTGAACAGTGATGCTGTGTCCTGGGGAGAGCCTAGACATGGATGCTGGGTGGGAGCTTCCAATGCAGCTAGGGTTTTATTAAAGGATGTTCCTGTTATGCAAATATCTCAGTAAGAACCCTTGCATAGGCTCCTTTTAAGCTGAACTACCAAAGTCCCTAGGTACATACGTGCATCACAAACTTCTAGAAAAGTAACTGGAAAAGAGAGACTGGACCCCAAGTCTCCCCCTTGCCTTAACCGCTAAAGTTATACCCATTTTGTGAGTATTTGAGTAGAGTAGGAAAGGTTCAAAATGAGGGACTGAGAGCAGGCTGCTCCTCACAGTCCATAATCTAGAGATGAAGTGGGGAGTACATCTTCACTTTGAATTTAAAAAGCCTGAGACAAAGGGAAAAAATAAGCAATAACTGAGCTGGAGGAACACTGGAAAAATGTGACATTTGGCTGAAATGAAAACAGGAATGTGTGTCTCTCCTTACCATCCTAAGCTATGTACTTTCTTAAAATCTCTGCGGCATCACTACTTGGCTAAAAGATATTGCCCAGCACCACTTAAGACGCACTCCCTTGTCAGCGCTGGCCCCACTAGGAAGCTCCCGCATCCCACCACCTTGAAGGATGCTCTTCAGAGGTGCCAGGGAGCCAGAGCAGGACTCCTGATACCATCAGGCACCTGAGCGTCTGCTCACTGCTATCACAGTGCCACTGTGCCTCGTCCTCTTGACAACGTAACTGGGCTGACTCAGATGCACACAACTCACTGGAAGTAAACTGTAAATACCCTTCATAAGTATCTGAAAGAGCCACAATTTGCAGAGAGGTGTCTAGCAGAGTTAAAAAACAAGGTCCATTCAAAAATCCCGTGAAGTAACTACCTGTAACTCCTGGTGTCTTAGTAACTTTCAGAAATCCAGCCATGAGATGCTCCTGAAAATCTCATCTCAAATTCTACAAACATGACTTACAGTATTTCACAGTCATAGGGCTATCACACTTCACAGGGCTGGAGTTTTGCTTTTAACATAAATTTCTGGTCCCTAGAAACCACATTTCTGATTTCTGTCGGTGCAGTTAGATTTGAGCTGGCAATCTAGAGGCAAAAAGCTAAACAACCATTACAGCTCCCTATTCTGACACAGAATTTAATGGCACATTTTTCCCTTTGAAATTTGCTCTTCATTAGGTGAGCTTCAAAATGGAGGCTGAAACAATGAGTGTTTTTAACTCTGCAGCAGATCAAATGCATTTTGACATCCATACTCTAAGGAAGCAATGACACACTAATGAAAGACAGAGATCAAATACTCTGTTTGTCACTTAAATCTCTAGCAATATGAAGTACATCAAGCCTGTTAACCCATGCCTGGCACACCAAAATGCTGCAGCATCCAAATGGCTCTGCATTTTCTTCTTATCAAACTTCAATTCTCATGGCTCCTCCTCTTTCGCAGAGCCAAGCCAATACTACAGGAATTAGCTTGCTCCTGACCACAAGATAAAAAACACGAGGAGAAAAGACATGTGCAGGAATGGGGATGAATGAAGTGCAATTTTTGGATTATATTCACTGCCTTTTTCCTCCTACTCTTTACTACAGTCCTACTGGGAGACTGCACAAGCAGCAACAGCAAATACTGCCTGTGATCATTGTGTAAGTCAGGGCAAGGTTCTTCCTCTGCAGGAATTGAGAAGAGAAGGTTTGGGCTCTCTCCCAAGCTCCAGTAGAGGAGTCATGCCAATATTGGTCTCATGGCACTGAGGTTTTGGGCAGTGGCATTCCCAGAAGCTATGGAAAGCAAGCTGGAATGACAAGAGTCACTGCCATTTCAATGCATTTACCAACCCAGAATTAGAAGGTTCCAAAGATTATGCAAAACTCGATTAGCTTCTCCCTGTCCTTGACCACAGATTTCAGCGTGATGCCAACATTCCATCCCTTGAAACTCCCTGGATCCATGTCTTCCCCTAGGCACAGCAGGGAAGGCATTTATTACCTCTCAAATAACTTGGAATGTTGCAACGCCCACTCCTCTCTGCCCTCATCAGTGCTGATGCCCTCACTCCTGCCACCCCCACGAGCGAGTGCTGTCTTCTGCCTTGGCCTGATCTTGGAAGAGCTCACAGCTAAGCACCAACAGTACAAAATGCAGTTTTGCCCTCCAGCTCCATAGAAGGCAGAGTTGTGAAACTGCTAATTCAAGAACTTCGGAACTGAGCAACACAGAATATTCCAGCTAAGCACCAACAGTACAAAATGCAGTTTTGAAACTGCTAATTCAAGAACTTCAGAACTGAGCAACACAGAATATTACAAGGCTGTCCCAAAGCACTGTGTTAAAGTATCTGGATTATCTTAATAAAGCTGTAGCTTAGCATTTGCAGTAAAGCTGAAGCACCTTTGGAAGAAATTTCTTTATACACAATAGCTGCTTATAGGCTACATTACAACTTCTGAAGCTCTCTGATTGCTGCTCTGCTCCATCTTTATGATACTATTTTAATTGAAATAAAAAAAAATAGAAATTACATGTAAAATAATTTCTAAGCCTAATTGATATTGGGGCCATGTAAATAAGAAATAACTACATTAAGGTCAATGCCAGCTTTGAACAAGAGTTGTGTAAAATACAAACGACCGTTTAAAAACAAAAGCTTTCAGTGCAACATGTACATAAGAAATATAGTACAGCATCTGCCTGGCAAGAACATGGTCTGTTTGCATAAGCTAAGAACTATACGTATCACTCATACATGTATACACAATACAAAATTAATTCATGCAGAAGTGACTCAGCTCACTGTGCATCTTATAAATACAGGCTGACAATTAAATAGTCCTAATAAGACTTACTCTCCAGCTAGCAGAACAGCTCAAAAACAAACATAATTTTGTTCATGTGTGCCCATTATATTCATGCACTGATTTAATTAACAGTAATTTCAGTATCTCTGAGATTTCTTCTCTGTTTTACAAATGATGCCCTTTTGATGAGGGCTTTAGTTCAAATTACTGGCCAATCAGCTGTAGACCAAGACTAGAATGCTAAGTTAATTGGCAATAAAACCAGAATGAGCACTCTGGAAAAAATTACAGATGAGCCAAATTATTGGGTAATTGTTAAGGAACAAGAAGAGTCTCATTTTAGGTAGACAAAGTAAAAGCTTTGTAGCTCCCTCCAGCACACTGTGTTCCCCAGGTCTGGGTCCTGTTAATGGTCTGTACCGCTCACAAAAATCACTTCAGGTTGGCTCAGCTCGTACCTCTTGAATCACTCTGTCAAGAGGTTTGCTGTGCCCTTATTCCTGGCCTGCAGGAGGTCTTCCCACCCTTGATAGTCTGTCAAGGGATCCCTCCATCAGCTTGCACTGAACTCCCATGGCAAATTTTTCATGGAGATGGAAGAAGCAAACCTAAAGGAACTGAGGTAACCAAATAGCCCTCCAGAGGCTGCACAGCCGTATCAGCTCAGTAGAAGAGCACCTCTTAGCATTTTCCTCTGCACATTTATTATTGGAACCACTTACTTCTAACAAGAATTTAGTGCCTGTGCATCCTTGGAGATGGTTTTCTAAAAATAGTAACTCTCCACATGGATCAAAGAGACCCGAGATCACTCTGGCTGCAAGAATACCAGGATGCCCTCCTACCCTTGATATATGGAGAGCATGTTAACTCTTCCAAATACAGCTTTATTTAGAAACACCTGACCAAAGATGCTACAGGTATTTGTCAATTAACTCTGAATTACAGTTTCTTTCCAAAGATGGGGGCATGCAGTGCAAAATTCAGGCATCATCAGTTTGATCTTCGGAAAGAAGTATCTCCAGAGCATTACACTTTTAATAAGAAGGCAGGTCAGAAAGAACATAAAAGTGGCAATGCATGCAGGCTCTGTGTCAAAGAGATTAATCACAGGAGCAGGCACAGCACTGACGGGGAGTGGGGGAGGACGAGGCCATGCAGCTTGCCAGGCACAGCCATACGGCGCAGGGAGGAGACGTGCAGTGTTTAAGAGAAAGAGTGGGGAGAGAAGTCCCCTTTATCTCTCCCCAGCAGTCGCTAGCCTGGATGGTCATTAATTAGTTCCAAAACTGCATTTTACAGCAATGACAACAAAGAAAAGCAATGCCAGACTTAGGACATTCCTGGACACATTAGCTAAAGGCAGATGCCAGTGTGGGATTGAAGCAGGCGTTCCCACGGCACAGGCAATTCTGCCCCACTCCTGGTGGGGGAGAGATGGAATTCTTTAAGAGAGAAACATGGGGTATAAAAAGCCAGCTTGCTATGCTGGAAGGGCCTTCATTTCATGGGGTAATCGCTAGCATTCATCCAAACTGCAAACAACTAGCAATATGTGGTAAAATCACTGCAATTTGGTAAGCTTCAGAGTCATTTCCAAGAGGATGATTAGTGGAAAATGCTGCCTTTAGGACTTGAACCTGAGTAGCTTGCAACAGGATCTCTAAGGCACTTGGCATCAGCACTCCCTGCATATTCATTAATGTTTTGGACTATGGTTGTAACAAGTATCAGCAAGTGTATCTAATTTCATGAAAGAAAATTATTGGTTCACAGTGGAATAACATGGTGCTTTTACTCGAGCAGGCATAAAACAGGAGTATGAAATCCCTCATATAATCTCTAGCTATTGTCATTCAATGTTTATCATCCAACACAGTTGAATACAATTCTTATCTTTGATGGATGTGGCACACAATAGCTGTTTTCTTGAGAGTATCATAAATATTAATAGTATTCACAGAGCTTCTTAAAATTTGTCATGTCACATTGCTTTCATGGAAACACTTAAAATGCCATTATTTTTGTCCCACCAATAGCAAATTCTCTTTTGGTTTCTTTCTTTCTTTTTTACCCTCAAAATTAAATGGTAGAGCATGTTTAACTGAGCAGAGGAAAAAAGGGATAATGGTTCACAATGAGCAATTCCAAGACCTAGTTCAGATGCCCAGAATGAGACTGAAAGGGAAAAAATGTGATATCCTTTGGAAAATACAGTCCAGTTAAAACTGAAAGACTTCCTAAAAATGAGGAGATTTGGCTAGAATTTCATTTTCAGAAGAACATCAAGAAAGAAGGCTGACATTATTAAAATGGTCCTACTCTGCCATATTCAGAATGGGACATTTTCACTTAAGAAAAAAAGCTCTTTGTCAAAACTAAATATTTGCATATTTATTTAATCAAGTTTAATCAAACACCTCAGTTCTAAAAGGAAAAAATGTTTTTTCTGTTGTTAAATAATTTTGATCAATCCAAAATAGCTTTTCTGAGTGCCTGTTCACAAGCATGTTGAACACCCCCAGCTTTGCTCCATCAGAGAGAAGCCCACGTGGGCATCCCTCGTGACACACGCTCCCCACACATTTCTCTTCCAGTGTATTTCAGAGTCAGCGCCTTCCCCTGGATCAAACTTAATAAAGTCTTCAGTGGTTTGTATGTTGGCTGATATGTTTCAAGAAATCCTTTAAAATTTCATCTTTCTCCATAAAACTCACCCTGTGGTTGTCAGAACAGCCTTACAACACAAAACCATTTAATTCCCTATGACAATTAATTTGAAGATGGTAATAATTGCAGAAGATACTATCTCTGCTAGAGACATAAAACACTCGCTATGGGCATGGGAAATATAATAATACAAAAGAATTTCTTTTTTCTTATTCTGTGCTCTCTCCACAGTAGTTAATTTGTTTTGAGTTTAAAATCAATCCTTCCAGTGTGGGGTTTTAGGAAGGCTCAAGGCCTCAATCCCATTAATTAATGTTAAAATTCACACTGAAATCTGTGATCTGGGAGTCATAGATTCTGGTTTTATTTAAAAAAAAATCTTGATAATCCCTGATATTTCTGGGATGAAGATCTGCTCTATATTGAATTCACTTTTAAGTATTTTTCCTGTGAAATCATGAATTTTGTGAATGAAAAAATAATGTTCTGTGCAGTTCACTTTGCATGTAAAGTAAAATAGAGGTGCTCTGTATAATTTAAAGGGAACTGGAAGGCCAAAGGTCAAAATGATTTCAAGTAAGAAATATGCATTAAGTGCAATGGATAAACACTATGGGACCTTTTGCACATAAATACATTTTAAACAACCTCTAAAAATATATACTTCATCTGGGTTTGTTAGAAATGACGGATCCTATTCTGATATTTTTTACCCTCCAGGATTAAGTGTTCTGGGGTTTTATAACTGACCCCAGAGAGAGTGAAGAAAAGAGGCTGCTAAAGCTTGACATTTTCTTAGTTTAGTTTAAGGTGAAGGTAAGCTGCTTTCTAAGTCTGGGTTAATATCCATCTTGGCATGAATGTGCTCCTTTAATTAGTGTCTGAATATAAGCTATATTGCCAATACCAGACATGATTTCTGTAGGAAAAATAAATTCTTTAAAGGTTTTGTTTGGTTTTTTTTAAACACTCCCTTTTTGATAGCTGGATTCAACAGCGTTCTATGTAGGAACACGGACACTCAAATTCACATTAATACAGACATCTTTTAACTTGTACTGAATTAAAATGAATGCACAGAAGAAATCTTTTCCCCAAAGAAGGGCACAGGAATCGTCATGAATGAAAGCCGTGGCAGAATCTGAATAATGGAAGAGGACGTAATCTCAGCAGACTCATAGACAAAAGCTACGAAACAGGAGAAGTTGTACTAGGAAACACATGATTTCTAAACTTTAAACTGCTTATTTGACCAGAGGGTCACACAGGCATTGCTCAGCATGGAGAATCACTTGCAGACCACAGCTGGATGTGGATGCTTGTGGATCTGTCTTGAGTTTGTGCCATGGCCTCAGCTTGCTTGAGGGCTTGCATATGGAGACTACTGTTCTCCAGGCATGCGACAGCATTCCCAGCACAATCCAAGCACCCAAGTCCTGTCTCTTTTATGCAGGGCAGACAAACCCAAATATTTTAGAGAGGATTTTTTATTTAGTCAATAATTTTTGGAAAATCTTCCCACAAAAATATTTTACATTTTTAATCAAACCTTTAAGCTGGAAAGGCACGCAGCCCTTACTGGGAAAGATATATCAGAATACGACAGCAGTGGACTCTCCATGAATAAGAAGAGCGCAAGGCCATGCCATCTCCTCTGCAAATGGGGATTTGGTGGCATTCATTCCAAACTGTGTTTACCATCCTATTCTTCACCAGATACTCAGCAGTTAAAATACATCTCTTAAAGATCTTGGTCTTTACTTTGACTAAGTTCCTGGTTGCCTAGGAACTCTCTAGAAGACCTGGATTTTTCTTTTTTTTTATTATTTTTCCCCAACTGTTAGTTAGATAACAGATTAATCCCACCAGATTTCTTTCTGACAGAAACCTGGATGACAGGCTCAGAGCTGGTGAAGTGTTTGCTTCTTGTACCCCAGGAGTCAGATTCCACTGACTACCTTGCTAGCAGCAACTTTCCATAACTACAGAAATTGCAGGCAATATCTATTTAGATCAAGAGAGACAACTGTGAGAATTGTATCACCACTGGATAGAACAGAATTATCTGTACTACAGTTTCTACAATTAGCAGGACATACACTTCCAGTTTGTGAAATTATTATATCTCAAGATTATTATATTAAGACAAATGAAGGCATCCAGTTTAGATCCAACTTTACAAATGTTCTGACAGATGTGCTAGATGCCTAAAACACACCTTCGGATGCATTAGAAAACAATCAGATTCACAACTTGCATGCCAGTCGATGCCATAAAACTAATTTTAAAATAATTACCTGCAGTGTTTATAGTTAGTAATTGTAATATCAGAAGGCAGATTCTTTTCCTGATACTCAGTAACAAAACAAAATAGTGGAAGCAAAAAGAGCTTCAAATGTGGTTGTGTTCCACTTCCTCACCTTGATCTGTTATTCTACTCAACACGATGAAAATGGATCACCTTTCTACTTTTTGGGACATTAGTTCCACATGTTAATCTGTGCACCAGACGTTGGGAGAATCAATTATCAGAGACATTTATTGTCAAAAAGCAAGCAAGATAAGCCTCACAGGAGCAAACATTTTCATCTGACACTCAGTACATTGTGGAACGTTAAACTGAAGAGCCAGGCCCAGATCCTCAGAGGTATTTAGGGATGTGTTTGTTGTCCTGCAAGGGTGCAGTAAGCTCAAGCTAGAAGCCTGGATGCTATCTCCACATTAGCCACCTCAGTACGGTGTTCAGTCTCATTCATTTTCTATAGGTAAAATTTCTCAACAGTTTTTTATCTTAAAGGCTTATGGCATAAACTTAGATAAAATTAAGTATTTCTTCCACTCTTCTCCAAAGAAACCTCCAGGATTCAAATATTCTGGCTTCTAAATAGGCCTTAAATTAAGGGAGTAATCCTCCCATCCATGCATTTTTACGTGAATTAAATCGGCTTAAATAGTTATGCACAGCTTTAGGTGATAAAACAGCATTTACATTCTTCAAAGCCACTCATCTGTGCTGTCATTAGCTCTCAACAGTATAAATCCTACCTCTTTTCTAACCCAAACAGTTTTTAGAGATAATAAGCAATAGTATTGTAGGATTTTTAAAAATGTTTTTAAAAGTACCTTTAGGAGTATGAAAATTGAGTTACAAATCATTCAGAAACAGGTAAAAATGAGTAAGAGTGACTTCATTTCCATTTAATTTTCCATTCTCATCAAGCTTGGTTTATTCAGGTCTGATTAATTAATGCCTGTAAAGTATTCTGAAAACATAAACCACTACATAAATACTAAATAATAATAGAGTACTTAAGGAAAAAATAATTTTTTAATTTGCATGGAGTGTTTGGAATTAGCATTTATTTATTTTCCCTATGTAAGCAGGCCCATCCAATCCCTTTTAGCTATCAGAAAATGTTCTAGCAGTTACAGGACAATGGATCTTCACATATTTTATGAATCACAGTTCACAGAAAATTAATTTAGAATAACTTGCAAAGTTGTACGCATGCACACACACACAGAAGGTTTTCATTCATTTTCAAATTCACTTTCCCTCCTAACCCGAACCTAGCTGCACTGCTTCCAGGATTAGAACAGCAGCACTCCGAAGGATTTCAGAGGTTGCTACACTTCGAGCTTTGCGTTTTCTCAGCCTGTTGTCCAAAGAACTTAGAATTTCATTGACCACTCCTAAAGCAGTCTGAGAAAAAGTAACTAAGAAAGAATCATTCATTTCCCCACAAACTTCTATCTGGGTATCTTATGACACGTTGTCTCAATACGTATTTCTATACCTCTACAGCTATACAAGAGGACGATTATGCATATATCCGATTTTCATACTCAGAAGGGGTGAATTTCCCAATCTAGCCTCATCTACAGAAACAAAACCTTCCAGGACCAAAACACAAGCTATTGGTATAAGCACTCTGGGAGGTCAGTTAGTTTATAAAACAAAGACTGGGCAGGATAGGTACCTGAGGCTGGCAATCCTGTCTGATCATCTTAGCATAACTCATGTTGAATACTAGACAAAATAAACAATCTGTTTCTAAAATGGTGTAAAACGCACACAGCAATACCATCTGGGATCAGATCGTAGGTGAGGCTGGAAACGGTGCCAGGGAGACAATAAGCGCTTTGCACTCTGAATTCATTTTGAACCGGTGCTCTGGTCACCTGCTAAGAGGTAATAAGGCCACGTTTGGACTAAACGAAAACTGGGGGGGTTGTGTGATTGGGAGGGGGGAAACAGGCTGAAAGATGCAGTCTCCCCTCTTATGACTTTTGACGCCTCAAAAGATTTCTCAGGTAAAACTGAATGTGTTTTCCCATACGACTTTGGCTGTACGCACACAGACTGAGTCGCTTCCTTTTCCACACTCTTCTCAGCAGCTGGGAATGATGGCAATGCCGTTATAGCTTAACGAGAGCATTCCCCACTATGTTCCTCTATAATAAGTGCTATAGGGCTGAAGCCTTTCAGCAGGCATCTGATTTACAGGCAGAGACATAAGAACACCTCCACAAAGAAAGCCAACCCTTACAGCAGCGGTAGGGTTATCGCAGCTGTCACCCAAATCAGCTCCTGAGAGGGGTGTAGGCTGCATGTGATTGGGATCACCCGTCTTGGTATTTTCTCTTTCCTTTGCCGTGCCAGCCAGGGATGGCCTGCATTCCCACGGCATCCTCTCTGTGCACTTTCCCACTGTACACAGTCTATATTGGTCACCCAGAAGTAGACATACATCCTAAGTTACTGGACTGTGCTGTTTCCATCTGGTTGCAGTTCCCTTGGAAATCCCAACTGTCTGGCCCTGTGCAGTTGTTGAAACTGGATCTTTCAATTAGAAGGCGCTTAAGGATTTGGGGAGAACTGTCAGGTGATGCAGAAAGTGGGCTCTCTTTCTGTATGAAATTTTGTTTTATTTTCTCTCATTAGTGCAAATGTTTTTTTTTTTATTTACATATTTTGCATGCACAGAATTTGGCAGTAAGTAACACTGAGATTTATTATATGGACGATCATTCAAATTCAGATGGAGAGTTTGGGAGGAGTTCTCAATATTCCAAGACTGTATTTTAGTCCGCTGCTGAAAAGTATGCAACCCCACCCAAAAAACCCAGTATTTTCACAGTTAGCATACAGGAGGAAGAAAGGTTGGTTTTGCTACTCTGAGTATTTCTACTTTTCTCACAGGCTAACAAGCTTCCAATTACTTCCTAATGTCTCTATCAAGGCTTTAAAATCTCTGTTCCTTTTTAGTCACAGCATACAGGCATCACAGTTTATCATAATATGCTTTCACTGAGTTATGGCGAATAACCTCCTCTCAGGAGCAGGGTAAGAGCAGGCACCGAGCACAGTTGATGGGTGCTACCCTGGCCAGGATTTCACCTGTAGACTCTCCCTGGCCCTGCTTCCTTCTGTGCATCTCAAACCAGTACTTATTAATGCATGGCTGATTTGATACCAAAGGACTAGCCAGAAATAATCTGCAATATCAATTCATTACAGCAAGATTGTCTGCTAATAAGGAGCTATTTTTTGCTACATAATGTGCAAAAATCAGCTGTATCTTCACTTAGAAAAAACCAAAAGCAAAAAACCGAAAAGAAATGCCTTTCAAGCTTGCTACCAAATATAAACATTAAGAACACAAGATGTGATGTTGAGGGCTTCATAAACTCACTAAAGCAAAAAATCAGCTCTTTTCATCAGGCTATTATTCAAATGTTACCATGCAGTCTACCATATCTTTATCTACAAAAAAAAGCAAGCTAGTAATGAGAAAAATATCCCCACCACTATCTCCAGAGTCACCACAAAGTAATGACAGAATAAATTCTCTGGGGGCTCTTTCGATTTTCTCCTGTTTAAGAAAGTAGCATGGAAAACGAAGATAAACTCATGACCAACTGCAGCAACACAACAGCGATATTCCAAACCATATGGAAGAGGGTGTCTCTATATTAAAAGAACCAAAGTGGCCTACAAAAAGAGATCCATGCATGAAAGTTAATTTTTATTTTGCAGGATTTCACAGCTAATTGCTCATCCAGTAAGCTCTTACTGAATCTAGATCAGTCTTCTTACTGGAAAGAAATTTTTCCTCTTCATGACACAGAGATGCACTTCTTCATGCAAATGCTGGTGTCATTAGCACTGAACCACCATGAGATTTTGGTAATACCATCAAAATGTTCCCTCTTGCAAATCAAGGACTAAATGTTTTGCTCAAACTTTAAACTCTCCAAGGAATTCTATGTTTTCACCTGTAAATATTCAATGCTTATGATGAAAGAGTGGATACACTGAAAAGGAACAGCAAAGTGATTTACATTCAGTGCAACGGCAAAGGCATGGAAACACACTGGTTTCTGGACCCTTCCCTTCTGTGGTGCTCTTCTGGGGGACCGAGGTCCAGGAGATGACAAAGCTCTCCTTTACAGATACCACCAGCACTCAGAGGGAGACTGCCTTACCAATGAGCCAGGCCAATCTTGAAGAGGAATGACCGTTAAATTGCATTTAGTTCAACGAGGAACTCTGGGGCCTGGGAACACGTTTCTCTGAACAACGCAGGATGATGCATTAGAGCAATTATTTTTTGCTCCCGACTAGGCAATGCAGTGCCAGAACCTGCACCAGTTAGTGACTGTTAATGAAGCCGCACTGCAAACTGGCAAACATAAGGGAAAGAAATGCAAATACAAGCTGTTGTTCCTGCTATTGCTGTCATCAATTCTCCTATTGGCCTTGGGCCAAGCCAGTCAAGGATGCTCACATGCAACAGCATAGTAATAGCCCAGGAGATCCCCATTTAAAGACTAAGGTCATAAATTCACAAAAGAAGGTTTTTGCTTTACTCCATGGTCAGTGGAGACAAAGTGTCAGAGATGAGACTAGCTCCACTTTGAACTCAGGTTCAGCCTCAGATTTTGTCCAAGGACATTTAGAGACAGCTGAAGTGGCCAACATCTGTCGTAACTGCACAGACATTAAGTGAAACCCCGGTAAAACCCTGGCAGAGAGAGCAGCAAAGCTCTGATCCAACATTCACAATGGGCTTTTGGGTTGGATTCACTTTTCTTTTACATCTGTGCTGCTCTGCATGGCACAAACTCCATGCTATCCATTTGAAACTAGCAACACTATGTGCAAGACTGTTCATGCACCACATTCTGTCAGTATTATATCTGATTCACCATTATTACTTGATAACATTTTGTCCACACAATTAGAGTTTTGTTTCATCTCCTACATGCTTCAAAAAAAAAGCACTAGAAGAAAATTCTCTATTGACTTTTCTGCATACGATTTCTCCCCCATCACTGGGCTGCCAGTGAGTGTAGCCTTTGGCAGCATGAACTGAAAATTAAAATGAATTAGGGTCTTATTTACCTTTACAAGCATTTTTCCATGCTTCCATCCTAGTAGGAGAAGCTAGTGGTCATGCAGAGGAAAACGCCAATATTTGTTGGTTACATGGTGTAATAGAAAGAAAACCAGCACAGATCAACTCAGAAAAGAAGGGCAAATGTTCATGAGAAGTAAACAAAAATTACCAGAGTGTTTCTGAGGGAACTGACGTAACATCCAGGCTCTCTGGCTGTTTCTCTAGTTTTACACCAGAATATCCCCACTGAAATCACTGGTCATGTGTAAGCTTAAAGCTCTAGTACTGAAAAGTCCATCAGACCCCAACATAGACTAAAGGTCTCTCCTAGAAAAGGTGCGTTTGATTTTAGAATGAAATATTTGCATTTTTTAAATAAACCATCAGCTTCAAGCTTTCTGCACACGTACACCTTAAACCCTGCCTGGAAAATATGGCTGATACATAGATCTTCAGAAAGGAGTTTGTCCTTTCTCTGTAACTCAAAACGGACCTTTTATTAAAATGACATTTTGCAGCTCACTAGACTGTGCGGCTCTTTGGGGAAAAGCAAAGCAGAAAACAGTCCAGTTGTTTGGTTTAGCAATGAAGTTTCCCGCACATGCATGCTAATTTATTTCATTGAAAATGTCCCAACTAATTGCAACATTTACCCTTAGAGCACATGCATGGCGGTCGCATTAATACACCAGAAGACAATGGCTCCAAAGGAGCTATTACCATGTACCAGGCCAATAATCCACAAACGGTAAAGGATTTTCACAAAAGACTCAAATGGTTTCCAAGGAGCCATTATGGCATATCAGGTAAATAAAATATTATTGAAATGTATTTTTTGCATTTAAATCACTTGCAGCAGGTGCATAGGAAGTAGCATATAATAAAATGGTTCACGTTCCCTTGAATACTAATGAGAAACAACGGAAACGTTTAGTAAAAAGAAGCAGCAGCAAGTTCTTACCATCGCAAGAGGAACAATTCCCACAAACATTGTTCGGCTGACAAAGATCTCGGAGACCACCAGTTCGCTCACGGAGTCATCTCGAGGGTATTCCACTTGCCAGGTAATTTGCTGGGCCCCTGCCAGGCTGCTAGTGTTGTCAATCTCAAAGTCCATCTGCAGGATCTCATAGGAGGACATGTTTGCTCTGAAAAAAAAACCAAAAGTGCCCACAAGATCAATAGGATGTGAATAACAAAATATATTCCAATTTCTCTTTTCCATTCACCAGATTTACCACTGAATTCAACATGCAGACTTGAAGACACCGACAGAAACCTAAATCAAACTCACCCTGGGCAATAGCTATACTTTATAGATAAGGTGACACTATATCTTTCACTTTCCTGAGATGGAGGCATTTTTCCCATTAAACTCAGGCATTCATTCTCAGTAATCACAATGAACTTACAGAATAAGTCCCAAACCCTGGGAACTGCATTGCACAGATGTTGCTATATTATTTAATACAGGATTATTATAATTTTGCTGCTGAAAATACTGATGCTCCAAAACAACAGAATACTTGGCCGTTCCTCATGCTATATCAGAAATGAGCTCTTCAGGGTGGGGGAGGGAAGTCTTTCAAACTCAAACTTGTCTTTATCTCAGTGAAAAAATGGATTTTCAGAATTACACATGACAAAAAATAGGGGGTAGATTATCATTATTTTCAATTCATGAAAACATTCTTCTCGTCAGTAGTGCAGACTTCTAATTATATGGTGATCATTAAATATTTCTCATCTGGAAATAAAATTTTAAAGGTAAAGAAATGGCTGTAAATGCATAGCATTCAGAACTGTATTTAGAAATTACTTCTGCTTCTTTTAGCACTCTCCTCTGGTCCAACACTATGTAAATATTAATAATTAATCCTCAGGTTAGAAAGACAGATCTTATCTTCATGTTACAGAGAAGAAAACAGACACCAAGATTTAACCAACAGCACTCGGTATACCCACAGCAGGGACCTATTTAGAAAACAGACCTTTGCTCATCCAGCACTTTACTTCCACAAAAACTAAGGTACTTTACAAAGCAGGATACAATTTCCTGCCCCAGTTTCCCAGACAGACACCTGCAGTGTGGAGACCTGATGCAGCTTACAAAACACAGAGGCGGGATGGAAAGGCAGCTAACCTGACTGCAGACCCAGCTGCCTAATCGTATTCCATTGAAGAGACCACCGATTTTACCAATATTACTGAAGTTTCAGGGTATGTGTTCATAAAATAGGTTAAAATCCCAATTTGCAGCATGTTAGGCCATTCTGTAACGAGTTGAATGTGCTCTTATTGCGAGCATGAGATAGCTTGTTCCCAACCTAGGGATGTGTCCTGTGCATGCAGGCACCCCTCAGTATCGACCCTCCCTCTGTAATTTCATCCTCCGTCCCATCCCACGGTATGTTATTTGTGTGCCCTTATCCTAAAGTAGTGACTCCCAAGAGCTGTGTTCATAGAAAGTTTTAGCCTGCTGCTGCAAACAACAGAGACTTAAAACATCCTTTTCCTCTTCCCAACTGCACAGAGGCAAAATCTGTTTTTGCCATATGTTTTTGAAGGCTCATTGTAAAGGAAAAAAATCTGAACAGGAATTATTGATTTTCATGTTTTCTTTCTGACAACAAACAACACAAACATATGCTTCAATGCCTGGAGGATAAATATTTTCCATGCTGACAGAAGATAATATCCACCTCCAGGCAAAACTAGAAGCTATTAAGGCATCTTTTGGGTGGCCAACCAGACAATCAGCAAAAATCTTTTAAGACAAATCCTATTACACAATACTAGGGATGTAATTAAACCACTTCTGTTAAAAACATAACCACTGTGGGCACCACAATGGGGTACTTAACTTCATAGTTTTCTGTGTATCACTTCTGGCAGTTTGTTTTATCTAAATTACATAAAATTAATTTGCTCACAACACAGAAATAAAATTTAGAGGTGAGCTCTACTCTAACTACGGATCTAGATATTGGGCCTGTCAGGGAACGTTTAGATCTGCAATTTCGGTTCAATCTGTTCAAGTTGATAGTTGCCACTCACAAAAACACCCACAAGTGGTTTCAAATTTGGAACAAAACCACTGGTGGAGGGTTTTGCTTTAGATTCACCGCATAAATAGTATGTCAGGTTAGTCTGCACTGATAAATCATTCCACGTGGCCCACTGACTGGCACTTCTTTGAGCTTGGTCCATCATGCCTTCAGTTATTCCTCTCCTGTTTTCTTTTCTACACATCCAAAAAGTAACCATAATAGCGGTTTTATATTTTTAAGACAGACTGGGATTCAGATCTCCCCAAGAAAAGCATGTGTGTGTCTTGCCTATATAGCAAGCTGAAGTAATAGCCAGGGAGTAAAACGACTCTTGTGCCTGTAAATATGCAAAGACCTTCACCGCATCCTTAGCGCAGCTGTATAGTTATAAAAGACATAAGTTTCATTTAAAGACAGACATGGTTATACGCTGCTGGATTAGAAATGAGTCTCTGTGCATCTAGAAAAGAGCAGCAACTCACATACATAAATCTTCCTCAGATCAAACTAATATTAACATATGAACTGAAGCGAAGCTGACTTCCCAGGTCTCCCAGGACTCAGGACTTCCTAGGTCCTGGTTCCAAAGAGAATCCTTATCATCAGCTGCAAGAACAACATGGCTTGTCAAACGTTTTCTGCTTTGTCTCAGAAGCAAATCATGTAGCATGACATATTAATATTGATTAAAAAAGGATCCACTTCTTTTCATTTGAACTTTTGCTGAAGCAGATGGACATACTGTATCTAATCATCTTTTACTTACGGAGTTTCTCCAGTGAGCGTATAGCTTTAGCAAACCAGAATTCAACTTTCTGGACTCCTTTATTCACCAGCAGGTTTCCATTTACCTTCGGAACAGCAGGTCAATGAATTTTCTCTGAAATTATGGTCTCCCTTTCTTCCTCTTTAGGACAAAGATTCAGCCTTCAAGCAATGCCAAGTGTTACAGTATCTGGGACACAGAGTACTCCAGGGACTAATCCACCCTTGTTGTTCTGAGTCTCTTCCCAGGTTACAACTATAACGAACCATGATAAAACCTGAAAAGTGAATTTCTTTCTTGCTCAGACTAGTGCCTTCCTACTGGCTGCTGCATCTCTTTATCCTATGGGGGCTTCTTTCCTAGTGGGACGATCAGTACTATATTCATAATTCTTGCCATTCATTAACCATCCTCTGTAATACCGTGTGGGAGACTACTGCCTTTTTCTGCTGAAATTGATGGAGGTTGCTAAAGTAAAACCAGAGATAAAATAAACCATAATCAAGACCTTAAAGGTTAGCATTTACTTATGTCAGCACCATTAGCTGATAAATCCACAACGCAACACCTGTATCTAAATTTCTGTCCTGGCTATGCAGCATTACACTATAACCCCTTTTAAAAGGAGATTTTCCAGCCTGCCATGGCAAAACTTCAGCTTTTAGTCTGATTTGTAGCTGGTGGCCAATATGTCGGTCCTTGTAGTCACTGTCAATCTGCAACTGCCTGGTGAAGACAAAACGCTACCAGTGGGAAAATCCACCAGCAGAGAAGACGACGACTGTAACTCATGCTGTTATCAGCCATTAAATCCCACTAAAACAAACTTTATCCTATAAAGATTTTTCAGCTTTTTCTTGAGGCTTATTCCATTTTTCTCTTAAATAAGTTTGCACTATTGGGAAGAGTTTGATGGAATCCAAGGACTATAAATCACTTCTCCTTTCCACATCTTTCTTCTCTTTTTAGTTAAGTATTTCTATTGTCCAGTGAAGTCTTTTCCCAGTTTAGAAGGATTTTGCCAAACCCTAGTTTAGAGGAGCAATAAAAAATAAAAAGTCAAAATTACTTTTATAAAAAAAGATTATTTCCTGCAAGCACAAGGAAAAGACCTTATAATTTTAGGCAGCTGGCATGCTTGCTAATAAGTCCATTTCTATGGAAATGAGTTCATAACTATTAATTTTGCCTGCTCCTGATCTATTCTTGATGAGCCTTTCAAATTTAGAAAAGCGCTTCATGATTCTCTCAATTTGGTAATTACTAACTCCCTTTGATGAATCCAGCCCAGTGTTTCAGACATGAGACATTCATTACACATTTTTCTTTCTGGTGAGAGGAGAAAAAGAAACCATGGGCTTGGATTTATTTCCTCTCACAAACTCCAGTAAGTAGGCCCTCTTCTTCAACTTGCAATTTATAATCCTATTTGTGTACTTTCACAAACCTGCCTCTGCTATGTACTAGAAGAACCGCCAAACCCTTGAGATTTCTGCACAATGTCCTGTTGTCTAGCCTCATATATATAGAATGCATTCAAATCAGGTCCCCAACAGCCCAGTCAAGCTTTGTAACATATACAGACTTCGCTCTGCACCCAGCAGTTAGTAGGCATGGTTGTAATCCCAACCTGGAACAGAGTTTTAGCACAGAATGGTAAATCCATGCCAAACAAAGCCAAGTCTAGCTCCAACCAACTCCAGAATAAGAAGAGTTAATCAGGACAGGAAAACTTTGCTAAGTCCCAGAACTTTCCTGCATTGGACACATCCAGGTGGGCAGCCATAGGCATGCAGAGCCCTACTGCCTTGCTCAGCTTGTCAAATTGAACCTGAAGTATTTCTTCTGGGTGTACATTAAGCCATAAAGGAGCGAGCACTCCACCCAGAGGCAGAGCCTCTCCTCAGTTAAGAAAACTCTCCCAGTGGAACAAATCACAGGCTGCACAAACCATCATAAAAATAAGGCTTAGGTTTCAAGCGCTCCCAAACATCTTAGAGAACTCTTGCATTACTGCATTTGGTTGCTTTGTAAAGATTCACCCTGTATTGGAGGGCTATCTATCATCCTACCTGGCTACATACATTCTGATTGATTTTCTTCCTGAATTCGCTAGTGTATGCGAACAGCAGGAAAAAAAAAAAAACCAAAACACTTTGAATCTAAAAAAAAAAATCCAATAACAGATTTTGTTTCTCTACGTTTATTACCTTATGAAGTATTATATGGAACTGCATAGGTGTTGTTTGGGGTTTTT
>NW_009260397.1:2729867-2744387 GCF_000687185.1 Egretta garzetta | reverse complement strand
CCTACAAAAGAATAGATTACTGTGAAGGTCCACCACAGCTCTAACGTTACAGGTTTTAGTAAGTACTACAAAAATCACCTGGCATTGAAATATTACTGAATTTAATTTATTCCTAATTTTTGCCTAAGCAAAACATGGAATTACTGAATTAAGTGCTGGAACGATACACAGTGGTTGATGTTATGATGGCAGTGACAGCCTAAATAGTTAGTGGTTACCTTAAATAAACAAATGCCTATTATTAGCTATTAAGGAATATTTACATCGCTAACCAAACCGAAGAGCCTGCCCTATGTATTTTTAGAGAGAATGAAATATGCAGAAGGCCACAGTGGAGGATGATGGGGCAGGGCACTTTGCGGTGCGTTCAGCTGGGTGTGCCACTGGCGCACGGAGGGTTTGCTGGCTCCCACTGCCGGTTCATCAACAATTTAGTTGATAAAAGTTAGACCCTTCTATTAGTGCAGTTGGCTATTACAGGAAATCACGAGTTTCATTCATTCATAAAATAATGTTTTCAGTAAATGGCAATCTGTTTATGAGGCCCACAGAAGGGTAAGCAAAACTGAAAAAATGGAGCAGACACTAGGTAATTGAAAATAATAAAATGTCTGGTACCATGTTGCTTGAGAAGCTTTTCAAGGCTAATAATGGTCAATTCTTACTCACTCTGACAAATTGTCACCAAATTCAGTGAGAACAGGATTATATAAGCAAGGTACATTAGTTGATAAAATATTTCAGTAACACAGGTCTCTCTCCTTTGATCTCAAGAGGATTAATTTCATAAGTACAGTTTACTGAAGAGCAAACACTTACAAGAGGAGGCTTTCCAACAACTGATTGGAAATGCTTGAGACCCTAATTTCATGCTGAAGTCAAATGAAGCAGCAGACAGCCAGGACCTCTTGGGGAAAAGATTGAGATTAAAGGTCCTGACCTTCTCCCCCTAAGGAAATCAAGATCCCAGCAGCCCAAGATGAAGGAAATGAGAGCAAATCCCTACTAATGGAGCAGCATCCAGTTTCTGAATTACGAAGATCTGCATACTGTCAGCCCTTACACTGTGCTGAGTGCTGCTTTCCTGGATGCAGGCGCTGGGTAACAGGAATGGGCAGCAGCTAACGCCTCTAAAGCCAGGGTATCTTCAAGCCACTACAACATCCTTAAGCACACATCCTACTTGTGAACAACTTACTGGGGTGAAACGGCTACACCCTGTCTTACATACCAAGTTTGACTTGATGATGATAATGAATGTTAAAACCTGATAGCCTAACCCCTTTTCTCTCAGCATATATAATTTCCATTAGGCTGTAAGGACACAAAGCTGTATACAAGCTTGGGAGCAGCCTATTCACACTGTTCTCCCAGGGCAGTTTTCTGAGAAAGAGCCTCATCCTGAGGAGCACCAGAGATGGGTCTGGCTGGAGCCCTGCATAAATAAGTGCAGGGATCCCTGTCGGGTGTTGTAGTGCAGCTGAACCTCCCTAGAAGCCAGGGCCAATTACCTGCGTGTCCTGAGTATTTCTGCAAGCCTTTGCATCAACGTGAAAACGTTCAGATGACACAGTGCCACTGCCCCTTACTGCGTAGCCCCAGAGGTCTTAGTTTTGCTGGGGGTGCAAGGCAGGCACAAACACTTGAAAAAAGCCCTACTCACTCTTCTTCCATGACACAGCACAGAAGTGCAAGGCAGAAGTCCCAAACGTTGAATGAAGACAGGGTGGATGGCAGGTTGCAAGTAAATCTACAGGGATGGAAAAAGTTTGCTCGGTTTGCTCTTGTGCTGCATTTCAAAATCACAATTTAGAATTTGCTCTGTTGTCTAACAGAGAACTTGTTCTGTTGTCCAGTTTACTTTATACCAGCTACAGGCTTTTTCAAAATATTTCTTGGTGCCTGATCTTGTTTTTCTTTCACTGCTGTAAAAATTCATGCTCTTCACAGATGCATGGGCAATGTAAATGGCTACAGAGGATAAAACCAAGCTGCTAAATCTGTTAATAATGTATGGATTGACACAGCACTTTTTAATAATCCAGTAAAAGCCATAAAACCAAGAAGAAAATATTTTTGTTCAAAACACACCACCAAGACCAGATATTATTCATGTTATTTTGCTTAGCCAACATTTTCCCACAACTGAAAACAATAAATCTAGATAATGAGCAAACCCTTTTAAGCTCTTCAGCTTCTTCCACTGCCAATTCACAACTGTGCTGCTCACTAACAACTTGCAATAACTTCCACTTTATTTGATTTTATCAACATCATCATGACAACCCTGGAGACAACTGAGACAATTGCTTCAATTATTTTTATTTGCTTCACCCTTGTGACAGTGTACAGAAAATCTTCTGGTAAAAGAGTCCTTAGATACTGTTCTAGTCAGCCTTTAACAAACCAGGACTTTTAGGACCAAATTCAATATGGGTGTAATTGGTGCTCTCCATTGGTACCATGTATTGCTGGGCACTGGGACTCCATTTGTTTCTTCGGCATGACTCTCCCCTTTTGAAACAGCATGTAATCTTTTGGGGTTTAAAAAAGCATTTTGATTGCACTGGAATATTTTCCTGACTACTATTTAGAACCTCTTTATTGCTGTGCTGTGTATTTCTTAAAATAAAGATTCTCTGCCAGGAGAAAGCATCTTGCTGGGGAATATAACAAACACATCCAGTAAGAAATTGGGGCCAGGGTTTAGCTGGTGTTGGATGCAAATATAGATGGAGCTATTGTTGTTTAAAAAATAAGAAATTACTTTATGATGAAAGATTTATGCTGAATCCTAACCAGTTAATAAATATCAACAGCACAAATGGTGCTTATAATTTTTCTTTTAACTATTCAGAAATTCTTACATATTTACATACCATAATCACATGGTGTATTTTCAACAATGCTGTGCAAGCAGCTGAAATATATTATAAAGCAGAGATGGATTTTTAAAGAACCAAAGACTGAAAATTCAAGGTAATACATTCAATGATACAAGAACTTATTTTCAATGCAGGAACTCACATACAAAGGCCCTCCCTCCACAGACTCTCAAAAGACCTTTAAAAGAACAGGAATACAACTCTGGGAGGCACTTTTTTACCATGGTGCTGCACCTGAATAACCCAAGGCACAGGTATCTTCAGCCAAGCTGCATGTAAACTCAACACAGCAAACATGTCACTTGGCCTTGAAGAAAACAGAATGGATGGTCAGGGGCATCCAGAGACTCAATGGTGCAGAGAGGGAATATACCCTACAAGTTATCTGCTGGAAATCCCTGGTGACACACTGCAATGCAATGGGACAGACCCGGAGTCTGTCTATAAGGCCACCACCTAATAGCCAAAGAAATGAGTTTCCTGCAGGTAATTAAGCAGAAGGAAAAGGCCACTCTTCAACTCAGCTCCTCCACTATCCCTGCACTTGGTTACTGGCTACCAGCTCAGTGTAGCTGAAGATGCGTCATTCAGAGTCTTGCTCTTCCCCAGCTAACTATGAAATGGAAGATGTGCAACAGTTTAATTTGCCTGTATACTCTTCCAAATTTATTGTGAGTCTCAGGAAGAGTGACTCTACGTGACAGCTCCTGAACTCACACAATTATGTAAGGCTCTTGAATTTTATATTTACAAATAGTACACAGCTTCCTCATCTTCCTAGATAGAGATAAGAGCTTGGGCAAGTGACCTGGATGTACCCTAACAGCTCAAACCACATTTCCAGCAACATGTTGCCTTGGCATTTTAAACACCTGATGATTTTTATACGCCTGACATTAGCACTAAGTGACCAGACTCTTCTGTATATACCAAGGGCATCAGAAAAGAAAAACACAGCTAGACCTAGGAGAAAGTTATTCCAAATCAGTTGCTGGTTTGATTTCAGAATTACAATTGAGGCTGACAGCTGGATCTCCTTGGGGAGAAAAATCAACCAGAGGGGATCTAAAGATGCAAACTGCCCACACGCTGAATTTATGAATGAAAGGAAAGGGGAGACAAGCTACAGACTGTGGCATGATATACCTAATGTGCTGGAGGATACGTGAAAACAGTGACCAATGGTGCTCTCGAAGATTTAAAAAGCCCAATTCAACACCTTTTGAACTTAATCCTTTACTTCATGGGCAGACGGTGTAAAATAACAGAACACCAAGCAGCTAGCAAGGACAATGAGGAATTTAAAAAGTCAGGTTTTTTCCTTTCTAAAGCTTGCTAAGAGTGCATAGAACTCATAAGTCTCCTGCAGAAGCTACTGTAATACCACCTCCGTGAAATAATTAAAGAACAAATCAAAATAGGAACATGGGCAAAAATTATTTTATTCCTCCTACATCCTCTTCAGATTTAAACAAGATTAAGCATCTAATGAATTAGACCCAGCTTTCTTTGAATCTAATGTACCCTTAGATGGAGAGATAATGTGCAGGGTGTCCTGTGGCTAATTCACACTTCTGCTAAGAAATAAATGGCCATGACAACGTCCAAGAAGTTAAGGCAGGAATCAGTGTTAGCCCATTAACATTAACACTAAAGGGACCTCCTCTCTCCCCACTTCCCCCAGAGACACACAGTGTGCATAAAATTGATAGCCTGATAATTATGGTTTTAAAAAGAGTTAAGCTTTTCCTCTCGCTGTTGATACCCACTGAACAATCAGCAAAAATGTGAAACTGGTGTAAAACCATCAGTTTCCCATGTTTTAATGAATAAACAAGATTAATTCATCCAGCTGAGCAAACACAGGCTGGATCAGGGTCTGCATTCAGTGTATGAACAGAAAAGAGCCATCTACAGTAATTCTGCACACCTCCACCCTTCGCTAGTTGAGATCAGCTTAAAGTTCTGATCTTTGCAACAAAACTAAAAGCAAGAGAGAAACAAGCAGTTATAACGTAAGTCACCCCTTTAAAAGCCAATTTTCATCCTAAAAATGAATCCAAATTTCCCAAGAAGTGCAAAGATAATTCCAAATCATGAAAAGCAGAGGGGTGGATTTAATATTTCTCTTTTAAAAAGTCATTCCACAATTACTTTCTAATGGCATGAAAGTAAGGTCAACACAACGGTCACTGAGTAATGTCTCTAGGTCACCTCTTCAAAGGGTAATCACTACTTTGTCACACTTGCAAGACAATGATTTCCCAATGTGTGATGAATTCAAATGTAGTGACAGCTAATGGGATGCACTGGGGGGCTGCTGGGATATTGCTCAGAGCTAAGGTCGTACCATGAATAAATGAGTTCAGGCACAAGTGAGTAATAAGTGAGGTTAATTCATTTAGGCTCTGAAAAGGAATAATTAGAAATGGAAAGGGGAGAAGTGGTGTTCCATCCCGCCTTCCCCACTCTCCTGTTTGTATGATAAAATGTCCCCCCCCGACTTAATTTCAATGAATTTCCTCAGCAATGAGGGCTTTAACAACCTGCGGATGGAGTGGGGCTGAGCAGACCAGACGCCCACATCATTGGGAAGAATCATGGCTACGGACCTTGCACTGAGGACTTCCCACATTTTTCAGGGAGTCTGAGCAATATATGACCAGCACAGAACAGTAACAAAAATACTGGTGGGGTTGAGATGATGTTATATTGACTCCCTGATTACCCACGGTAATAGTCACACAATTTGGGGATTGTTCTGCTTTTTCATTTTCCTTGCTACAACTAAAAATGTTACCTAAGCAAAAATACCAGCTGTCATGAAGAACAAAGAGTCAGATAAAAGGATTTCTAGAAAAAGAAGGCAGGTTCCTGCAAGCACTGCTAATCACGCTAAGCTGCATAAAATATCCCATTAACATTAAGGGTTAACATAAAGCAGAATTTACAAAATCATCCTCCTTCTATTCCTCTCTTTTGTGAATCTTTTCGGGATTTCGTAATTCCTTCCCTCCTCCTGCTCCCCCCCAAACTCCCTCCCCGTACAAGAATATGCTCAGCCCTGGAAAATTGTTTAGCTGAAATCCTTAGATTTTTGTCGAGTCCTGGCATTCTTTGAGACAGCTGTATTTACACCCATTGCTGGTGGGTAGTCATGCTGGAAGCAATTAGCTTTCATGCTTTTTCAATATCCCCTTTCAAAAACTTTGAGATCCCTCATTGCTATTGATTTAGATGTAGAGAAGCATAGGGGAAAAAAAAAAATAGTTCATCCATATGCTGAGCTCCTTTAGTCTAATTCAAATGCAGCAACTTCAGCTCCGCACCACCCAAGGCATGCCTCCACAGGCATGTTCCCAGCCCATCAGTGAAAATGCTCAAAGGCCTTGAAAACCACCACCACACTCAAAGACAGCAGCTTCCAACGCTGCTGGGCCCAGGAAGGGTTCAACCAGCCAGCAGCCATCTCTCATTTAGATTGACAGGTTGCATTTGAGCATCTCTGTTGAGTTTAACAACACTTTAAAGTGTGTCCTTTATAATTTTCTAAGAGAGAATCTGTCACTGCTGGACTACTTAAAAAAAAAAAGAAATGGAAAGAAAAACATGGTATGATAAGACAGTAGCTAAATGTATACTGATTGCAGTAATTGCATCCATTCCTCTGTTGGAAAGTCTTGTATTGTATTTCTAATATGCACTGATAAGTGCATTCACAACATGATTAACTGCCTCCAGACAAGAATGGCTATTATGTTTAACAGACTGATTAGCAAGTGACAGAGCTGCAAACTGTACTCCTAGTAAATTGGCTGCTTTTAAATTACAGCAGCTTTTTTATGGTTCCATTTTTAAAATGCAATGATTTGTTACACATATGCAATGTAATTCCTATCTGACAATAAGTAATAGAGGATACTGAGCTTTTAACTTTTAATCTTCAGATCTCAATTAAGGCATTGCTCATTTTCTTTTTAATTACAGTGAAATCTGCACCCATACATGGTACTCATTAGGCAACATCCTGTCTTCAATGTCTCTCAAAATCTATCCTTAAACACAGGGACAGTGATTCTAGTCCATCTCTTTCAGAAGTCCTACCTTATTTAAGCCACCACTTTTGCTGGTTCTGTAAACAGTCAACTAAGACAGGATTTACTGTATTCTTCCCAGCATTTGATTAACTCCCTCTTCTTACTGCTATGGGCACCTTTCCTGGGGACTTTCACAGAAGGCCCAGTGACCTCAGAGCAAGGCAAAGGGAAGAAGTGCTGTGTCTGTGCCACCAACAGCCCTGCTCACCTCCTGGAACAGAAATCAAAGCAGAGGTCTCAAGTCTGACCTCAATTCAGACTTGCCATGGCATAAGGCTCACCCCTGCTATAGCCAGGGCTGTTTATAAGTCAAGTGAAATGAGGTCCTCATTAATTCCCTGTATTTCATAACAACAAATGGTAGGATTTAGGCACACGGTTCCTCACAGTGCTTCTGAAAATCCTGTCATCAAATGTGTGGCTCTGTTTCTGTTGATTGCTCTTATTTTTATCGCTGTAACATATGAGAGCACCAGTCTTGGATTTGGGCCCTCTGTGTATTTCATACAAACACAACTAGAAAGATAGTCCTGACCCCAGAGAGCTTGCAGTCCACAAGACAGAGACAGAAAAGAGATATAACAATCTGCACCAATTTAAATTCACACAGAAAGCACAAACCCTTTAAGTACAAATTTATCTAGAGACTTTCAAGCTCAATGACATCATGTACTTCAGACCAGCTTATTTATAACATAAAGCTTAGTAGAAATTGTAAGGAGATAGAATAAATCAATTTGCTCTATCACAGAACTTCATCAGATACAATACAGATGGCTCTGCTACCATGGTTAAAAATAACCTACACATTTTTAAATCAGCTCAAGGCATTTATCAAATTAGGAAACTGGTGGAGGAGGATGTTGTCTAGCTTGTATACAGTAATGGGAATATCCATCCAGCAGTTTGGTTCTTTTATTAATCTTATCACACGTGTTTAAATCTGGACAGTCAGCTGAACTGGTAGAATTAAGTTTCTCAAATCTTTTATCTTTGCTAAATAGCAGGACAGAACAACTTGAAGTTGTTTATTGACGGTAGATAAGAGGGGGGGGAAGAATCATCCAAAGGGCAACCTGATTGTGGAACAGAACATAAACCACTTCAGTAACAAAACCATTGTAAAGCAAACCTGGCATCCTGGCTGAGCAGTTCAACACTCCACGCTGGATAAAAAAGGATGATGGGAATTAACAGACTCCAAGAGGTAAGCCCTGTAGTAAATTAATTGTTGGGGAGATTGCACCATAGAAGTGGCCCCGTAGATCCTGGCATCCTCCTGCATGGTCCTCAACCTGTCAGCTTGCATTTCCCAGCTAATCTGAACCAGGCAGGGAGACAGAGTGCAAAACACCCCACAGCCCTGCAAATAATACTGTTTGAAGAATGAAATTCATTTGTTTCTCAGCTTTCATCACTCTTGTTCTCACATTCCACCCACAGAGGGAAAATTAGGTGTTGATGTTTGCGCCGGATTTATTTACTAAAGGATTTACTGCAAGATTTTTGAAGGAGCTCTGTCCAGCTCTTCCCACTGGAAGGAAAATCACGATGCCCTGGCACCTCTGGAGAGAAGTGACATAAAGCCAGCATGAACAGCTCAGAATGTGTATGCCCAAAGAGGCAGGATCATTCTCTATGCTGGAAGGAAATTCCAGCTCCTGTGTAACCCCTGCGAAATGAGCAGGGAGTGCTCATGCTGTGACCAGTTTGGTTTTTTTTAAAAAACAGGTATAATAAGCTCTTCGGTCAGCCAGAGCTTCGACATCCACTGCCTACTATTTTTCCTCATAATGAGCTCCCTAAAGAAGACCAAAAGCCTTTGTAACTCAAATAAAGCCAGATTTCATCACAATAAACCTCGAATATGTACCTTATCAAACAGGGAAAACTCAAAGCAACTAGATCACACAGTAGAGAAATAAAACGGCTTATATGCAGCTCTCCCCCTAAATCACAGTGTCACCGTGGGCAGGCCCTCCACACTTGGTCCCAGCTGCCCTAGAGACTTCCTGAGCTGCAGCAAGTCCTGCCCCACAGCTGGCAGTCCCCTGGCAGAGCCCTCCATGCCCTCCCACAGCTGGTTGCCTGCTCCTGCTCACCAGCCACCACGACCAGCTCCATTCCCTGGCCCCTCCGTGCTGCCACCTCCTCTCTTCCCCGGGAGGTGTTTTGCAGAGCATCCTCAAGCCTCACTGCCAGCTCACTGTTTCGAGCCCCCCTTTCGGACTGTAATGATGACCTCCCAGTTCAGCGTCCAGGTCCTTCTACAATCTCTTGGGGTCAGAACACTGACCCAAAATAAGATTTACTAGTTCTTTGACCCAGAAGTATCTAGGCGATTACTCCCTAGAGTAGCTGCTCAATGTACAGGGCAGAACCACATGGGAAGTTTAACTCTCTGAAGTCCATGCAAGCTTTACAGCTGCTTTTAATGGGCAGAAGACAAAGATCTATTTACATCTAAATCTAATTCTTCTTCCTGTGGAGGACCATAAATTTAAAAAAGTGATAATCAAAATATAATAAATTCTGTCTAGAATGTCAAGTTCAAAGTTTACTTCTGCCTTTACAAGATAAATTCAAGAAAAACAAGATACCATTAGAATTCATTAGATACACACTTTAGACTTATTGCTTATTAAAATATATATTAGCTGTTCCCTGCTACTTCAATTTATCAGCTGCACCATGCCCATATTTTGTTTTCAAGAGGATTATAACAGCACATCTAATTATATGAATGCTTCTGCAGGTTATAATTGAAAATGAGATCAGTTGATAAACTGCTTTGATAAGGATTCAAACACGTTCTAGGAGAAGAAGTAGACATCTATCCCTTCTGGTTTTGCTCCTTTGCAGCGGCCTTAGAAACATGCAGAAATTGCTTCTTTTCTGCTCTTGCTCATTTCAAGTCCGTCTCTGTCCCCCAAGACACCTACCGTTCCTTGCAGCATCCCTCTCCATGCTGCTTCCCCGGCCTCTCGCCTCCGGTTCCCTTTTTGTTGAGGTTTGGCAGCCCTCTGATGCCAACCACATCTTGTCATCCCCACCGTCACCTCTTTGCTGCTCCAGCAGCACTACCAGGCCCCTTGGCTTGGCCCCCTTTGCATCCCCCTACAATCTCATTTATAACCACCATTACCAAATTGCAGCTTTCTGAAACGCTTCGTCACCATCACCCAGAATACAGCAGATCCTAACCGCAGAGGGAAACACCACCAAGAAGCACAAGAAACTGCCTAAGCTAAACAGGGCGACGGATCAACAGTAACCCTCAATACTGTATCAGGAGTTAGGGTAATCTTTATCAGCTCACTTCCTAATGATGATTTCAGAGACAGCAACAAACACAAGTGCTGCGCTGGCTGCCATACCTTGACCACAAATATAAAGAGAATTATTATTATTAGTGCAATTAACACGGATAATAAAACATATAAAAAAAAATTTTCATCTTCTTTGCAAAGCTGCTTACAGCACCTAAACCTCGTACCGTGGGTCAAATTTAGCTTTTGACATAGACTTGGTCTGAAGAGCAGGAGGGGTGTTTTTTTTTTAAAATAAGTCAATTTTCAAAAATTACTTCTGAAAGACAAAAAAAACCCCTTGAGGGTATTTTCCTCTGTTCATAAGCTCAATATAGAAACTGGGTTACAAGACAAAAGTAACCTCTACCATGTTTCTCACAACGTGGTATTAAACAGCATTCTTAGGTTTCCGAGTTATATTTGGTTTTAAATTGCTTTTAACATAGGAACATTAGGTTAATGAGTTTTATCCAGTTTGACTGGAGGCGCTGAAGCAGACACTGCATGTGTATAAGTCTGCTTCTTTTAAAGAATAATGTAATTCCATATCCTTTATTTTGGGGTGAAACAATGACATCTTCAGCATAGGACCATGGAACAAGCAAGAAAGTCTGGCAATTCTGATATACGGAAACAACAGAGGAGAGGGGGGAAAAATTTATGAAAAAAGAGATTTCAGAAATCAAGCTAAATTTTTTTCAAGTGAAGAAGGGGAAAAGAGACTGGGAATTTATTTATTTAAAAAAACCAAACCAAACCAAAACCATCAGTACTTTCCAGCACCCCTTTTTATTCAAACCTTTTGCCTTCAGAACCCCAAGCCTTCAAAATACTTCCCACCAGGGCAATATATAAACAAAGCAGACTGTGGGAGGTAGGTGTAGATTAGCAGCTTTAGCTGCAAGACTTGTACTTCTGCATCTCATTCTCAGCAGAGGCAATGCAAAACCGCAGAAAACCCCTCAAAATCAGGAAGCATATCTGAAGGCAGTCTATAGAGCATTTTACTAACATTCATTTTCATCAAACTGTCTTAATACGAGGGGGGTTTTGTGATTGTATGCAGGAGCTATTACTTTAAATTAATTTAAAATAAAACAATTTTCAATTTGAAAGTTAAAATGTGAGTGTTCCAAGGAGATCTACAAAGCAGAAGAAACAAGATAAAGGCTCCTTTCCCCTGACACGGTACTTGAAGTCACATTGGTTTTAAACTACCTCTAATACTGGTCTGTACAAACTGCATTTGGCTTGTGGGACTGAGACCACAAAGGTCTTCGGTGGAACCAGTCTAAGGTTGAAGCTTCATTTTCTTGGATTCCCCCCTCCTCATTTTTTTCTTTGTCTCCTAGACTTTACTCCTCTATCACCTTCCCCTAAACAAAGTATTTCCTACGAGTGAAAAGCAGCATATTGTGAGCTGCAATGTTGGATTTGGTGGCATCTCTCCAAAGGGCCGTTTCAATTCACCAAGAACAAGCCCCCTCCATCCTCTCCTTTCAGAAGAAAAGAGGGGCGTGTGTCCCATACAAGCGGCACAATCCCTATGGGACACAAGAGCTTCATCTCCAGGTGAGCCCTCAGAAGCACCAGACCAAGCTCCCCGGCATGAAGTGGAGACACAGAACCCAGATCCCTGGCCACAGCCCTGCCCAGGTCTTGACGTGGAACAGGGATGGCATGGAAAAGAAAAATAACCCACTTGGGTAAGGACCATGTCATTTCCCCCCTCCATTCCAAGTCTTATTTACCAAACATCCAAAGCCTGACTGGAAACCCACTTCCAGAAATTAAAGAATCATGACAGGAAAAAACTGCAAGAAGATCAATCACACAAAATGTCTAGCGAATAAACCCAGCAGGCCACAATGTTTCTTTGGAGATCTTCAAGCAGCCAAGAGATGACAATACTCTCATTAAAACAGCAAGCTGCAAAACGTATCCAAAAGGTTTTCCTTCCCATCCAGACCCTGCTCAGACACTAAGCAATGAAGTAAACATCAAGTTGCACTGGGAGTTGTTTCCATAAAGAAAATACAGATAATGAGGCATCCCTAAAAACTCTTCTCTTTTTCTTTTAATTTAAAATTGAGAGGTCCATGTGAATAAAAGGGATGGTGTCTGAGGCAAAAGGACAGATGGTTCCGCTCCCAGAGCGGTGCACAAAAACGAGGCTTATTACAAGCCTTTTATTTTACTTAGGGTTTTTTAATTTACTCTTCTTTCTCTCCTCACTCATCTATTCATCTACCCATTGGAGTACTGAAAATTCGAGTTCTTGTTCTTCCAATTCATATTCAAATCAAAGCACATACAAGCACACAGCACAGCTTTCAGCGTAGAAGTTTGAAGAGTTCTGTTGTGGATGTGGGGGGCTTTTTTTTTTTTTTTAAGTTTGTAACAAGCCAATTACAGAGGCTGAATCAGTACCTTTTAGATGAATACGCAGGAAATGAGAGGAACATGGCAATGGTGACACATCTTCCAGCCTGAACTCCCTGGAACATGTGGTATATGCTATTATTTTAGGTATAACAAGCAACTTGTGTTTATCTCATCAAGAAAACCACTTTTCCCCTCACTTTTGACTTCCCTGGGTGCTTAATGAAGTGGGTTTGCTTTTGATGAAGGCAACTGCATAAATACTCTCTTCAGAATGATTCCTGTGCTTTGGTCATGGTCTCTGTAGATGCACTTGTGTCCTTAGCTGCCAAGAAAAAACAACCGAGGCCGCCTGCTTCAAAGGCTGGCACGTACAGGATATTTTCCATAAAGCAGAGCAATCAGATAAGGCCCGATGCTATTCTCATTCTTGAAGACATGCACAATGTTATTTCCCCTGTGCTGAGCCCCTGTTCAGTTATATCCTCTGAGGCCCCACTCGTACAACAAAGTGGGTCTGGTCCTGCTCATGCGGGGTGGCAGCCACAGGCACCCAGGGCGGCCCTCGTGCTGCACCAACACAAGCTGCACCCTGAGCACCCTTCAGTGCCAGTGTCTCAGACCACAGAGAAAGAGCCAGTTCTGCCACAGGGAGCCCATCAGCCTCTCTGCAGGGACTCCTGGCCAGATACCTGAACACCAGATCTCTCTGGCCCTCCAGCTGATGTACGAGCTGCAACTAAAAGACTCTTGCAGTCTCTAAGGTGACCCAGAAAGTCAATGGGAAAGGTTTTTTCATCTAGAGTTATCGAACCAGAAGAGAAAACAGGAACCAAGTACAGCAATGCCCTGCTGGGATCAAGCTTTTTAATGGTTTTGTTGAATAGATTTCAATTGAAACATTTCAGACCAGTCCAATAAAATGAAATACCCCAATTCAGAGCAAATTCGCCTGAAATAAGGCATTGTATCAATAGTTTCCTGGCTGAACACTAAGCACTTGCATAAAAGCTACGATATCCTCGATTTTCTGTTAGGAAACCAATCTAACAACAAATTGCTGAGCAGTTCTAGTTATCACAGGGCTGTTACAAGGGTGGCTCCTTCAGTAGGGCTTGGCTATTTGTTTTAAGGTACATAGGCTCTGGTCTTCTGTCTCGATGGCCACTGTTACCTTGATTCTCCGCTTGCCACGGAAATGTCAGAGAAGCCACTAACATGGAAGGTAGCAGCCCCGTAACAGCCACACTGAGACACTCTGCATAAAGTTAGAATGGAAGTGAATCATATCCCACAGAGCATACAAAAAGTTTAGGGAGACAGAGTGTAGTCAATCAAATCAGACATGGGAACTAAGAGCAATGTTCCTGCAAAGAATACTAGATGCCTGTTAGAATAGGCTAAGGAATTGGTTAGACGGCCACATCCAGAGGGTAGTGGTCAACGGCTCAATGTCCAGATGGAGACCGGTGACGAGTGATGTCCCTCTGGGGTCCATACTGGGACTGGTGCTGTTTAATATATTCATCAATGAGATAGCAAGATCAAGTGTACCCCTCAGCAAGTTTGCAGATGACACCAAACTGAGTGGTACAGTTGGACACACCAGAAGGATGGGATGTCATCCAAAGAGACCTGGACAGGCTGGAGAGGTGGGCCTGTGTGAACCTCATGAGGTTCAACAAGGCCAAGTGCAAGGTCCTGCACCTGGGTTGGGGTAACCCCCAGTATCAGTACAGGCTAGGGGAAGAAAGGATCGAGAGCAGCCCTGCTGAGGGGGACTTGGGGGTACCGATGGATGAAAAGCTGGACATGAGCCAGCAACGTGCGCTGGCAGCCCAGAAG
>NW_009260397.1:2725543-2729544 GCF_000687185.1 Egretta garzetta | reverse complement strand
AGACCAGGTTGGATGGGGCTCTGAGCAACCTGATCTGGTCAGCGGTGTCCCTGCTCACTGCAGGGGGGTTGGACTACATGACCTCTAAAGGTCCCTTCCAACTCAAAACATTCTATGATTCTATGATAGATATGAGAACCAGCCAGGAGGGCCATCATTTGCTGATTTATAAGTTATCCCTGATCCACCTGGATCATTGCTCCAGTTCTGGAACAGTTGAACAATTGTTGCCAACTGAACCATCAGTACTACGATCAGTAGCATGATGATACTTTTTCTTTCATATATAACATATTTCCTTCCCGCACCTTTAGTTCTGATCTTTAACCTTGGAAAAAAAATCATATGCTTTGTAATTAGAAAAAAAAGGATCTAAAGCTAATAGTCATTACAATCACCATAATAAATTTATGGGAAATACATTTAACTATTACCATGGTAATCTGGAAACGGTTTTGTTATAATTAAAAGGATAATTACCTTTCCCTATTTTAACAAATCCATAATTAAAAATTTAGGACAGCTTTGCCAGAGTAAATTTATTTGCATACATTACAAAAAACATGGTCTCATGGTATTTTCTCTTTAACTCATCATGTCTTCTACATTTATCTTTATACCACATCACAGAATCACAGAATTGCAAGGGTTGGAAGGGACCTCAGGAGATCATCTAGTCCAACCCCCCTGCTAAAGCAGGTTCTCCTAGAGCATGTTACACAGGACTTCATCCAGGCGGGCTTTGAATATCTCCAGAGAAGGAGACTCCACAACCTCCCTGGGCAGCCTGTTCCAGTGCTCTGTTGTAGTAATTTTCATTTAGGGGACAACAGTGCATATGTGCTTTCACTTTACTCAGGTGCATGCATATTTGTTCAAAGCTAGAAAAAGGCATGTAGAGCAAATCATCCTTTGGGCTAAAAAGTATAGTTGCAGCAGCACACTTTGTGTGCCTGTACCTCAGTTGTTACAGTGAAGAAAAACAAAATCAATTAAACAGTCAATATTTTTGTTTTAAAAGACTGCCTATACTTCAAAAATCAAACATTTTTATTTTTTAATTTGAATTGAGTATGTTTCAATTTAATTTCAACTTAACTGAGAGTTAAAAAAAATTTGAAACTTTGGCCCGTTTGGGCCTCGATTCCTTCAAAATCAATTTATTGTCACTTCATATCCACTTACCACCATTTTCAATAACAACTTTGGAGTTGTCACCAGCAAACCAAAACAGCAGTTATCACACAGTGCCAGGAGGAAACTTGGCTGCCATTCAGCCACAAGCAGATCGGACACGGATGAGCAAGACGGAAGAACTGGTGCACACCAAGTAAGACCCTGTGTCACATTTGCAGGACCCCTCCTACCCCCAGGAGAGCTTTTTGACACACATATTGGCTGTGCAACATGTTCACAATTCTGGGTGTGAAAAGCTTTTCAAGAAGGGTTTTATTCAGAGCCACAATAAGCAATGGCATTGGTCATGAACTTACCTCCTCAAGATGACTACTGCATGCAGTAAGAAAGCTCACCGCATCTCACTTGCACACAAATTACAGAATAAAGTAATTTGCAAAAGTTACTTGGCAAATAATTTCAAATGTTAAAAAATGTGGTCAAATCACAAACAGCCTGTGAACAATTCAAAACAAGCAGAAGCAAAACAAAGCTCTTGCTACAAATTGTACATCCAGCTCAAAAAACTAGGTTGAATAATTCACTGTTATGTTTTGGTTTGTCACCTGTTACGATACAGCACAGAGCAAAAATCTTTGCTGTAGAATGAATGTATCCTATTTAGAGTTCCATTCAGCAATGATTTTATATGGTTTGCAGGTGCAGGTCACGGGTGAAATATAGACCATGATCCCTGTTGCTTGAAATATAGATCTCTATAAACAGGTACTGTCTGGATAACTGCCACTTTTTTTTTTTAAACACAAAAAGTAGACACATGCTTGTTACTCAGTTGAAATAAAGACGCTTCTAAAGACTGTAAAGGGACACAAATTAAAATTGTAAGAAAATGTAAACCATAAGGACATTTAGTATGTAAGTATTTAAGCAGAAGACCCTTAATAAGTTGAATAAACAAGCTCAGTTCATAAACTCAGTTTTAAAAAACTAGTTCGGCTTCTGGAAAAAAAACAGGACTGGTGTTAGATCAGTAATATATTTCAGCATGCCTCTTTCTTTTAATCTTTAAAAATGCATAATATTAAATGTACAATATAACATTGGAAGGAAATGTAAATATTAGCCAGGGCAAAGAGTCCGAAAAAAAGCACCTGAAGAGATTATAGGCACTAAATAACCTAAATAACCATCTATGTGGAAAAATAAAAATAGAGTGGTACATCTCAAGAAGATCTGTGCAAAACATGCTACAATAATGCCAAGAGATTTGGGGAGCAGCAGAACTAATGAAAATAAGCATTGGACTTGGATCTAGCTAGCTCTAAGTGAGACATGTCCTGACATTGGCTTTTCATAACGGTGCTTTCCTTGGTGGGTTCTCTGGTGTCGAACAGGCGTGAAGATGATGCTGTGGCTCTTCTGTCAGAAGGAGCCCCAATACAGACTCTCTTCTCTATCTAGCATTTTTACTTCATGAAACTTACCAGAATTCAGCATCTTTGAAAACTCTACCTTTGTCAAATTTGGTTGAAAACAGGACACACACCTCTCCACTTCATCTCTTTAGGAAAGAAGGACAAAGCCAAACCAACAGATTTAGAGGACACCAAGGATGAAATATCATTTTCCAGTAGACTATGTCTGCAAAAAAAGCTGGTGCAAAGGTTGCACCACTAATGGGAAACATTTGACAGCGTGGGACTGTAACAATCCCTCTCCTGACAGGACTGAAGCAGGACCGCAAGGAGAAGGTTGCATGTTCTACTGGGGATATCAGTGATAAACGCCAGACAATCTAGAAAAGGAAGTTGACTACTGGAGGGACTTAAATGGGAACAGAATCAAAGAATGAAGTACTGGTAGACAGAGAGATAGGATACACTTGATGTGTATTATCAAAGAGATAAATTACTTGGTACTACTAGACTGCACAATTTGCACACAATTGCAAAAGGAACTCCGTCACTCCAGAGAGTTGAGAGAAAAGGGCACAAGATTGCCATCATTACCTGATGTTCACATGGATGGCCAACTAATCAAAGCCAACACAGTTCCCAGGAGGTGCCAGGGCTGCAGAATCAGGCCTTTCATGACTTGCTCAAAATCACCCAAGAACTGTAGCAGAAACTGCAAAAGCAGAAATTACATCTACCTTCAATTTGTTTTAACCTTTCTTCAACAGGACAATAAAACTTCAGAATGTCATCTCCTGAAGCACGCACACAACGCCATGCAGAAAAAGGCCTGCTCTGGCCTACTCTCTTCCTACTGAGGATGATGCAGACACTCTCTGTGGATTAGTGTTAAACCTTTACTCCTGCAAGTGCAGCTTCACAGTGAATGGAAAGCCTGAAGCCCATGTCAGTACATCTGCAGTCTGGCACCACCACGCTTTGTGGCTGCCAATTTGAGATTTTCACGGATGAGAGTGTTCAGCAACACCAGTGACCATCTGTTTCTTCCTCCTCCTCTTCCTCCTTCTTCTTCCTTCTCCTTTGCTTCTACTTAACTCAGTCTTAAGTGACCAAGATATCCTGCAAGCGAAGGCAGATTAGCATTTGCAGTAGATGATACAACATCTGCTGATTTAACTCCAAGGGAAAAGAGAAAAGAATTGCACTGAGGCTTTGAAAGAGGGTGTAATGTAGAGGGTTAATGGGGAAAATGAAGCGGCTTGAAGTTGAAGTCATGGCAGTCATGTGATTTGACAGACTGTTTCCCTAGGTGGTAGGTGGAAGAGCAAGGCCCCGTAGAGGGTGTGTCAGAAACAGGAATGATGCAATTGCAGTGTGCTGTAACCAAAAATACAGGCAAGCCAACCCCTGCTTATCTCCACAGTAGCCTGCTATGCAGGGGGGCGAGCA
>NW_009260397.1:2725010-2725472 GCF_000687185.1 Egretta garzetta | reverse complement strand
TTTCACTCAAGTGCATTGTCTCTGCTTTATACATTAAGTGCTTTAAAGCAAGTGATGATTTTGATGCTTTGCATTCCAATGCTTGCAGCCTACGTCTTCCCATGACAGTGTACCAGAAAAGTTTAAACTTTCCTTCTAGGGATTTACATTAACCAAGGCATGCCCACACCACCTCTAATTCTGTTTAGAATTATATAGAGGCTTTGCCTTAGGAAGATTCAAATCCTATGTCAGCAGTTTATCAGATGGCTATAAGGGACATATTAAAGGACAAGACCTGATTCTGCAGCCAAATGGCCACATGCAGGCCAGTGAACTGCACACTATAAATAACCATTACTCAGCTAGACCGAGGTGAGGGAGAAGAGGAGGAAACATCCCACACGGAGCAGACTCTCCCATTTGCTGAACTGCTCCTTCCTTCTGGAGGCACTGAAAACAAGAAACACTGTGGGTTCAGCA
>NW_009260397.1:2708246-2724999 GCF_000687185.1 Egretta garzetta | reverse complement strand
ACTCCCAGCTCATTTCACCATCTCAAAATAAATGAAGAAACAGGCAGTGCTGTGCAGAGGAAGGAATAGGACTATTCCTTTTACCTTAGGCCTGCCTTCGACATGAGCTTTGTGCTGGTGCAACTGTTCTGGTTAGGAGTCGAGTCAGACCACAGGCACATCTCTCTCCTCTCTATGATCCCAAGGGTCCCCAGGGGAGGATGTCTAAGACAGTCAGGACAGGGCAAGCATGCAGCAACACACCCCCCAAGCCCTCAGCCAGCCAGCAGCAGCCTATAGCACTGGGACTTTCTGAAGGGAAGAAAAAAAGGAAAAAAAAAATTTTAATATTACTGAATGGATTTTTCTTCTCTAAAGATGCCCCTTCCTTTTCCAAGCCCACGTAAACCTTTATAATCTACAACGTCCTCTGGCAAGGACTTCCACGGGTTATGCAGTTGGTGAAGCAGTACCTCCTCTCATTTTGAACCTGCCAGCTGCCTGATTCAAGTGTTGTCACCAATTCTTTTTTGGAAAAGACAGTATTTCCCTATTCACCTGATGCAATGTTAATTTCTTCAGACCTGACTTATTCTCACTGCGATAGGCATCTTCATGCCAGTGGATATATTCCCCTTCCTGCAGAACACCACAGATGTTGCCTTCCTACCTGCTAATTTTATCTTTTTGCTTAATTGAAATTACCTTCTGAATCCTTAGTTTTATAACTAAATGTCCCATATGTTGATGGTAATGCACTTTATAGAAATTCAGTTGAAGAAAGTAGGTAAATTTCTTTAAATAATAAATATTAGAAAGAGTCAGTTGAAAGTCAGTTGAAATGCCAGTACTTGGAAATTAAATGGTTAAAAATTATAATTTCTTTCAAATTTAGAAAGCACTCCAAACTCAGTTCTTTTTGTGCCTGCAAAAGACATAGTATCATGTTGGTTTTTTGACATGGGAGCATTTCAGACAGTCAGCCTGACAATTTCAGCTAATTCATTGGACTTCATGTAAGGATGGAGAACTAAATGGCTCCTGCATCTAAGGAAATGGAGCAGCTTTGACTTTACTCACCAAGAACCCTATCTATCAGCATGTGTGCATTTGGGTCCACCAGCCACCCCTCCAAACAGTCAAGCTTGTGCTGATCTCGGTGAGGACCTGTATCAACACTGCCACCATTATCTCCTGCAGAAAAAGATTTTCTACCTGTTGAAAAGCTAAAGTCTTTAATTTTTGCAACTGTGAGGATGAGACACTAGTATACAAAGCAAGGCTAACACACACTGCTGACTTGACAAACAAGCAATGTGTCTTGCAAAGAACTGGAGGATCCAAAAGGAAAGATGCCTGTTGTTAAAATATGCTAATTTACTTTAAGAGAGGCAGATATCTCCAGTCACATATTGCAGCAGCAAAAACCTGGAGTAACAATGCCTGCCAAATATTATGAAACCTGTAACCACAGTATGACTGAATAAGCCTTCAACCAAGCATTACAAGAAAGGAATTCCGGTGCTCAGCACAATGTAATTTTAGATGGAAGTGGATGTTCTGTTGTGATATAACATAAATGAACATAAATGAATTAATCCTCTTTAACAGCTTCTCAACAATAACGTGTATTAAATGCTCAGAGAAATTCCTCCAAACAGCAGTGATTAAATAAATGTAAAATGCTTTCATATTAAAAGGGCATGATCCTGTGTCAGGAAAGAAAGGTTTGACTTCCTTTTAACTCCAGCTTCAAAGCACCTACACTGAGCACAGTAACATACACTGGACAGGTCAGATTCAGCATCCAGCCCCAAAGAGGAGTCTAAGGAGCAACCCAAAGTTCATCAACAGCGAGATCAAAGCACCACTCCTTCAGGGAAGGAGAGGTACTGTCAAGCCAGTACAGCTCCCAAGGTAGACAGGACTTGCTGGGAAGAGGACATGAGGATAAGAGCTCTTAGAAAAAAGCCAAGTTCCTTAATTCCTTGTGTTGAGCAGTCGCTATTACACTGTGTCTTTGGAGAATGGAGATAGCATCCCCCCTTCACCCCAGAGCGAACGGCTGCCTGAGCCCAGCTGCAGCAGTCAGGTGCAGGGGGGGGCAAGGATGAATCAGGCACTCCAGTGTTTTAGCTGGGGAGGTCTATGTGTTAATGATTGGTTTAACAATTATTTACGCGCAAACAATCTCCCAAATTGTCTCTGCAGAAAAAATACAGTAAACTAGCCACAAGCTTTCAGTTGACTCATTCCCCTGCATCCCATATCCATATGAATGTGACATGGTTGCACACCAAGCCACGGGCAATTGATCCCTTCCTTTGAGCCAGTCAAACACAAAGCAGCTGTCTGGTTTTCTGCTGGGACGCAAAAAATTCTTCACAGAATTCCCTATTTAAACCTTGCTACTGGTTTCACTTAAAGGTGAAATACAAAGCAAACGTTGGGGATGTGAGTCTCGGTAGAGCCAGAAAAATGTTTGCATGTGTTAAAAATATATTTACAAAACCACTGAGTTTTGAATAGATCACCTTGGGAGCTGCTATCAGTAATGGGATGTTCAGTGGCTGAAATGCCTTCAACAAAGCAGTGATAACCTCACCTCCTCATTCAAGCGTCTTTCAGGACAGGATATGCCCTGTCTGTGAGAATCATTCCACATCCTCTCCAACAGGGGAATGACTGACAGAGCACTGTCAACCTCATCGGCAGGGCCGGCTGCCTGCCGCCAGCCCGGTACAACGGCAGGCACTCCCCAGGCAGACAAAGGAAAACAAGAACTTGTTATGCGTGACTGCCAATTGGTAGCAGACCATGAGAAGTGGGGATACTCCAACCAGTCCCCAGGGTAACAGAAGTGCATCTAACATGGTGTAACTTGTGTTTTCTGCTATGCATCACAGCACACAAATGATGCCACTTAGAGACAGAACCAAACCCAGATTTTGAGAATTAGTCCAGGCTGTCAAAGCTTTGGTCAGCCTTTCCAACAACTCTTACTTTGAGCATCAGCACTTCTTCATTTTAAGCAAGAACAAAACCTCAGTTTTTCTGCAAAGCTTCTGAACAGTTCAAGTTGTGATGACTGCAATTCAGCCCCTGCTGATAGTCGTCAGTGGCAAGCTGTAATTTCTGTTTTTATAGCAACCCTACACCTTTCCTCTTCCCATGTACCTGCTTTGTCCCCTCCTTGCATTCTGCCTCTACACCAAGTTCACAAAAGCCTAGCAGTAGGGACTATTTTTCTGTTCTACAGCACCTGTCATTTATAATTCCTCACCTCTCCAAGGGTTTGGAAGCACTATCTGCTGTAAATACTAATTCCAACAATACATACTTTTTAAACCATAATTTTTCTCCTTCTCCTTTGTGACTTCTTTTTCTGTTTTTTATCTTTCTTTCCAACTTCTTAAATTTCATCTATTTCTTAGCTGTAATATGTTTTTAAGAAAAAAAAATATCTGTATATTCTTTTAGATGAAACCAGTCTTCTGCAGTACAAACAGTAATTATTTCATGTAGCGCGCACACACAAACACACACACACATCTTGTCACCAAGTGCCTGACAGCATTTCAAATGTTGGGAAAAGTTTCTGTGTCTAATAAAATGGAACAAACTTGCCACAGTTGATTTTATATAACTTTAGATAAAGATAAGTTATATAAAATAATCCCACCCCACACCTAGAGCAAAAAAAATTGGCTTCAACATATTTAAATGAAATGCCCAGTGGAGTTTACTAGTTGGAAACTAGTGGAAGATTTCTGAAAGCACTCAATGGTCAGATAGCCTGAGTGGGAAGTTTTAATTGAGACTTATTAGAATTGGAGATTCAGGAAAGGGAGGCCTGCAGATAATTTAGAAACAATTTTAAACGTAGAGCTCCAAGTTCTGACTGGCACACGTCACAAGTTGTCAAGGACTGGTATCACCACAATCATTGTCAAACTGTCCTTCCTGATAGCATCAGTCTGCAAGACCTTCACCTTCACTCTGCTCAAAGCAATAGTTGTAATTGCAGCACTAAAAATGGGAATCCTCCTAATACCTCTTTGCTAGAAGGAAAGGCAAAACCTCTCCAACTCTCACAACAGTCAAGAAAATTAACTTTTCTGTTCCCTTCAGGACAGAGAGAAACAAACTGGCAGAGTCAAAGACCAAGGCCCTAAAACCGGTGGAAAGAAAATCAGTGCCTAAATGTGCTCTGAGAATTGCACTAACTCCCAGGCCAGCCCCAAATGTTGGTTGGCTGCTTTAAATTGACATGATGGAGAGGGCTGGCATGCTACAGACCTGAAAAACCCAGTGTAGCGGGCTTCACCGCCTCCCTCCTCCTCCCTCAACACTCACTCTCATGCTGCTTCAGCACTGCACAGTCCCTTCTCCTGTTGCCTCTGCCTCTCATGGGATTTTGGCCTGCACAAATATAAATAGCTTTAAACATACAAAATACTCTTTAATTTTTTAATTTCTTTAAAAAGCCCTTCTGCTACTTTGTTACTCCCGTGCTGAGAAAAGTCATCCCAGGACTCCTTGCAGCACAACAGCAAAGGGCAAGCACAAGCAGAGAGCACCGGCGCAGCACCCTGCGCCCCGGCACGCAGCTAGCCTGAGCGCAGTGCCTCCAGGAGGGCCCTCTTCCCAGGGCAGACGCAAGCAGCAATTCCCTGCCCTCTGCCAGGAAAGCCAGAAGGCTGTAGCTTTAGGAAAGAACACATTTACAAGTAAGCTGAGGTAAAAACAGCATAGCCAGCATTATGACAGCGCTTCCTTCCATGATTCCTCCTCCACCCTCATTACGGGACTAAACTGCTTTCTGCCACCACTTGTGTCTGGTTTCAAACAAAAACCACATCTGAGGTCCCCTCCCAGCAAAGCACAGGGACAGAGCTGGGCTCTTTACAGATTCAAGTCCACCACCCCCGAGTGCCAGGGAAATAAATATATGGTATTACAGAGGCGTAGGACATAAATTCTGGCTTGGTTTAGAACCCTGTGGGCAGTAAAGTGCTCTGCCCATTAAAACATAAATTATTATCTGAGTATAGCTGATGAGAGGCTGGGACTAATAGGAAGTGGTACTAAATCAGAATTACAGGAATGCTCTTTCCAGTCTGACTGTAGGAATTTACTCTCCTCCCTAGTGTGCGTCAAGATGGCAAGCGAAAATTAAGACTAGTTTGTACGGGAGCTCAGAAGTAAATTGTTACCCTCCCCAAATACATCCTTATTGATAAAATATCTTCATAATCCCATCAACTATGATTGCAGAACACCTGTCATCCCCAAACTTCCAAGTCTTTATGAAAAGAAGAAATTTAATCTCACAATCATCTTCTGAATCAGGTAGGAGCAGCATTAATAGCAATACTAGGTCTACCAGAAAATTGAGCCTGCCACTCATTACCAGAGCTGGGCTTTCCAAAAAATCACTCAACGTGGTGGCTATGAATTTCCTTTGAAAAATCTGAACCTGTAGCCCAACTGTGCTGAGTCCTCTTGGAAAACCTGGACCTGTGGTCCATACAGAAACTCCTGTGCCCTCTCAAAGATTCCGCCCCCAAGTCCCCACATAGACAAGTGCTTCTCTACAGCTGGGAGGGCACAGATCCTTTTCCCCCCATCATTAGGTCCCATCCAGAAAAAGATCAGGGTGAGGCAGCAGCTCTGCACCACCACAAGTTTTGCTACTGTAAAGCAGAGTGGTTACACCTAGAAATCATCCTGGAAGACAGCAAGGGGCTACCAATCCGCCTCATTGCTTCATCTCTTCTCAATGCTGAGAACTGAAAGCAAGGTCTTCTGCAGCTTTCTATGAGGAATTCTAATGTAAAGCAAAATTTCACAGCTGTTTTTATAGCAAGGGCTACAACATTGACAGATCTTACACTAATAGCACAAATACCATTGCAGTAAGTGGAGGGGACTTCACCGCAAACATTTGCTTGAGTTCCTCAAGTCAACTTGTGAGATTTTTCTCAACATTTATGTCAATTAGCTCGTGTCAGGCTAGCAAGCATGGCTTTGGTTCCTATCATACTAGCCCTTTATCTCAAGGAAGGCCTGTTACCCTGATTGTAAAGATGGAGAATTGAGGCAAAATGCTATAACTTAATGATGTACTCAGTGTAGCATTTAAGTCCACAACAGATCCAGGAATTTGATCCAGATCATTTCAACTTCTCCTATAGTTTTAACCCAAACTAATTTCTTAACTTTCTTCTGGGTATTAGGAAAAAGTAATTATGACAAGTTTAAAGTGCTTGGAGAGATCAAAACTGCCAGCTTGTTTACGATCTACAGACAAATCAATACATTCAGATAAAGTTTCTGTTTGCCAGTAGTATTTTCTTTGACTCCTGTGTTTACCCTTTTCTCCAGATGCTCGTTTCCTAAGCAATACTAACTCACATCTCTTATTTATGGTCCATCTATGCGAGGTTTTGCTTGCCGTTCCACAACAGGGCTAAAAGACGCTATTGAGATACAGCTCCTAGAGAGCGGCTGTTCACTAGCTCATGCCTAGAAAGTGTCGCAAGTGTCACAAAGAAAGATTGCACTCCCCTTCCATTTCTATAGTCCGTAATGCGTGCTTCCAGATGTATGTCCCTGGGCATGACTGAGAAAACAGGATTCTTGACACAGATATATATTTTTTAAATGATGACTGAAAGCCAAAATGAATCGAATGTCAATGTTTAGGAATAGACAAGAGCTATGGGTTCACAGCACCCATCGCTGCTCTGAAAGACTGTGGAGGAATCCTTTCAACTCTAGGGTTGGCTTCTTGCACTGCTTGCACTACATAACTAATGTTACTTAAACTCTGCTGGAGACCTATACAGAGCAGAACAGCCACAAGCTAAAGCAGATTATAGTGGCTTCATGTTTTTTCCCTCCCAACACAGTGATGTCCTATTGCCCATTATAAGTGAAGTGGCAAATCAGTCCACAGCAGGTCTTTGCGACATACAACACAATTGGACTGTGTTTCCATGCCATCTGAACTAAACAGGAATGGAATTGTTACACAAGTCCCAGGGTGCCTGCTGATGTGAGATGTGGATTTTATTTATTGGAGAAGACACTTGCATACTCTTGGAAAAAGTTATTTGCTGGCCTTAAATCATCCACGCAGGAACAACTAAAGAAAGCCTGCAAATATATCAAGAAGGGATTTAGGACTGAATACAGAAAGACAGGACTGAATACGCCAAAACAACATGAGTGAAAATAGGTTTAAGAGCCAGGGGTGCAGAAAGCAATATATTTTAGTATGGAAGAACAATCTTGCCTCCAGTGCTCCTATGGGTGCTGCACAAAGATACTTTTCACTTTCAGAGCAGGCCATGCACCAGCCAGCGGGATCACACAGTCTCGCAGGCTATTATGGGGATGCTGGATACTTGGGGTGGGATTTTCAGAGACCTTAACAGCTACTGAAGGACCCAGTTCAACTTCAGACTAGTAAGGGTTTCCTATCTCAGAGATTCTCCCTTTTTGGCATGTTTTTATACAGGGTTTGGGACACGAGTCTTACATTTCCTTGGACCTGCAGTTCAAGGCGTATCCTGAAAACAAAGTCAGCGGAGGGAGATGCCAAAGGGACAGTACAGTGCCCCTGCCTCTGTACCCACCAGAGGGTCTGGGGAGCAGACCCTGCCCCTTCTCAAAAGGGACAACCATGAAAACCATCCAAGGGATTTTTTCATTGCAGTGATCAACTCAAAACTATCATCTTGTTGGTTTCATAATGCCCCAAAACAGTAACCATTTGAAACAGAAAGCCTTAATGTCATTTCCTCTGTCTCCCACTACGATGTTCTCCTGAGAACTTCACCAGCTCCTCTGCTGGCTGTTGTTCAGCTTGGGTTGTAATGGAGCCAACCCCAGTGCCCCAGTCGAGGAATGGCTGTGTCTGACATGTGGTCTCATCGTGCCGCACGGTCGTATTTGCCTACTGCACTATGCAAATCATGCCAGCCCCGCCAAAATAACAGGAATAGTAAATGTTATTAAATTCCAAAGAGTACAAAGTATGCCTAGCCCAGACATCATTTCCTTGTCATTAATCCGTACTCAACACTTCATAAACTTTTATTGTAAAGAATGCATTTGGAATTTAAAGAAATTCTAAAATTCAGCAATACCCAATGATCATGCTCACTGAGTACCCTGCATGAGAGAGAAATTGTTGCGTCTGTTTGCTGTTGTGAAGTGGTAACCCATATGTTCCGCACATTAGGAAGATATTTAATGTATGCCCTTGGCAAATAACAGACTATGGAGCATCTGAAACAAACAGAACCATCACCCAAAGATGAGACATATTTCTGTTAAAATTAAAAAAAAACAACAAACAAGCTTTCTTAAAAAAAAAAAAAGAAACAAGAAGCAGCTATTTACAGTAAATTAAAAAGATATCTATCAAATCTCACTTATGGTAATATAAAGCTATTCCTGAACTTTAATTATTATGACGAACTGGTCTCCTGTGGCTTGTTCATTTCATGCAGCTAAAAAAAAAAAATGTTAACAGTCTTCTAATTATATCAGTTTTCTGGGTAAAAAAAAAAAAAAAGGCTTGCATTTATTACTCTGTCTAGGGAAGTTATGGATCATCTTGCTATTCACTTAATGCTTTTAATTTACATATCAGAAATACTAATAAGTGTGGTGTTGTTAGATCATATTCCCTTTCACTTCCAACCCAAGAAAATGGTCCATTTTCTTTAGCTGCCAAAAATAAATTAATTTATTTTCCTATGGCATGGTTTTTGATAAGGGCTTTTATCAGAAGTTTGACTGTATTAAGCTTAATAGGACATCTCTCATTAACATAAAATCCAAAAGAAAATATGTTTCATTAAAATCACACAATGGCTTTGCCCCCCACCCAAGCCCATTTTGGCTTCATTAGCATATTTAATAGAGGAGATAATTGTGCCTTTCGCTTGAACAAGAGCCACAGTCCGAAGTTCTGGATTTGTTTAAAATTCAATAGATTATCTCAGTACCACGTGATGGGCGGCAGTGCTGTGTCTAGAGATGGCTACAGCAGAAATGGCAAAGAAGCTGGATTGGGAGCATTTGGCATTTGTTTGACATTGATTTTCTGTGGGGCTCACAGCACAGTACCCAAGAATTTGCTCTTCACTCCCTAGAGTATTTACAGTATATTCCAATGGTATCAACTAAAAGATATCCCATAGTCTCCCTGTAGTCGACTCCTAGAAGACACAGAAGTGTCTGTCTGAAAAGGAACTGACCCACAGCCTAGAAAATCAACCTCTTAAACACACTTTTTTGGGAGAACTAGCTCAAGTTTCCAGCAGAAACAATCTCTGGTGGTCTTTGGGATCGTTACCACTTAGGCCTTCAAAAGGAACAGGAAAACATAAATAATTTTTCAAAAGACAAAAAAAAAATACCTGAAAAAAATCAACTTTCAGAATAAGATAAGAGGGATGTTTGAGAGAGCGCATGAGGTTTTGACATCTGGCTGTTTCATCTGATTTCAACTCCCACTTCTAATCCGTTTCATCCAGGTAGGATGCAGCATCCCCTAACACGCCTGCCTGTCCAACAGCTCTGTGCCTTTGAAGTTCCCTTACTATTCCCAGTAAGCGGGGATAGGAGACTAACCCCAGGGGTCCAACAGGTACCAACACTTGACACAGACAAGAACACATTCTGATTTTGGCTTGATGCTGGATAGGAAAGGGAAAGGAACTTAACTAAGATCTTGGGGTTGATTCTGAGCCATAGAGAGATCCTTTCGCACTGACAAAATAGTGGAAAAGAGTCTCAGTGTAGGTGAAATTTGGGCCTCACCGATAAATAGAAACTGCTTAAGAATCCAGTGGTAACACCCTCCTGGTAGGTAACAGACAGGCTAAGGAAATAAAATGTGCAATGATCAATGTTGTGTACACATCCCATCCATCATTGACTGAATGGATCCAGAGAGTGATTTTATCCTAATAACACGATGTCAGTTAGGAGCATTCTTTTGTTCTTCTGGCACCTACTCCATTCTTAAAAAGTTTCTCACAAATTTTCTAAAGTTGAAACTTTCACCTAACCAGCTGTATTTCTATCTTATAGCCTCTTTAAACAGATTTCTGCTCACAGTTGAACAGACATTAGCTGCCGTAACAAAGCAGCAGCTGATACGCAAAGTTTGCTTGTTTGCACCACAGTGTCCTCTGCTTCAACTCAAAGCCAAAATGCCCATATGGCCACTGGAAAAAAAAAAAGGAGGGGGGGAAAAGAATGTAGAGTAACATGTAGAGTTGCTTCTGCTGGAAGAAAAGAGGGATTGTCAATACAGAAAGTGGATTAACACCTCAGCAGTGTAAATGTAAGGTTTTTCATTCTGCTGTACAACACAGTGGCTGGGAATTGAACAGACACAGCACAACAATTTCCCCTAACTCCTTCTTCTTCCCTTCCCCAGTCTGGGCCCACCTCCTACAACAAGGGACCCCCGAGACCTGCTGGGATCACAGGGTGCATGCTGCGGATCTGAGCAGCCCACATAGATCTGATAAAGGCAAAATGGCACACCAAGTTCATGACACTTTATATAAGGCAAAATCTTTCATCAAGCTGTTATCAAAGAGCACACTTCATAGGCTGCTCATGTATCACACATAGAGGAGCTAAATAAAGAGGGTTGTCTTTGGCGCCAAGATCAGTTTTAAGGGAGAACTTGGGTTTAAAGCCAAACCAGCGCTAGGTTTGAATTTTTAGTCGAACAGCTGGTAAGCCATACTCTTAAAATTCTAGCCCAAAATCATGAAAAAAACCCTTTCAAAATACAAGTCCCCAGATCTCTGGGTGTTTCTGCTTTTTTAGGGCTGGCCCAGAAATAGTACCTTTTTAAAGTGCAGTCTGCTGCGAGTCCCAGCATCAGGAATACTTAAATCAGAACTGAAAATGATTGTGTCGGTTTCAGCCCTGCATTTGGGCAGGAGAATAGCAGCAGCAGCAGCACCACAAATGATTGCACAGAGGAAGCAATCTGCCAGCCCCTGTGGAGAGTACCTAGAGCATATGTTCAGTGCAGCATGCAAACATCTCTGATTGTACCAGGCAGATCAACAATGCTCTGGCTACACGTCTTTAACAGTGGGAAGCAGGAGATTGTGGCATGAGGCTTCTCTAACTCTGCTACTGCTGTCTGAGTTTATTATATTTATACATTTTATGGATCATCACTTCTGCAACTCTGAATGTACAGCGTGCTGGTCACAAGAATGGGAAACGGATGGGGCATACAGTGGTCCTGGTGACAAACAGGCTGGTTTAACCGCTTCTGCTGCAGTTTTCTTTAGACTTGTCTGACTGCTATTTGCATTTTCAGTCCTGCTGTTGCCTCTATTTGCTCCTGAGCTAGAGTGAATTCAGATGTCCTTCCCGCCTTGTACACAACCCTTATGAGCTAGAGTGAATTCAGATGTCCTTCCCGCCTGTGCAAGGTTCCCTTGTACACAACCCTTGGCATTTCTTCGGGCAAACCTGACAGAAATACCAGAGCTCAATTTACTGTTGTGCCCCTGTCTTACCTAGATGGCTCCTAGACTCAGTTCTCTGAAAATAAGACTTGTGGACCTGTAAATGTCCCTAGTATATACAGCTGTGCAAAGAATGGATTTTTTTAATGTGACTGAATCTGGAAAACAAAAATGTTGCAGTATTTCTTCAGATCGGATCAACCAAGGTTAAAACTTTTATATCATTTTTGGAAGAAAATTTTAAAAGAAAATAACAATTCAAAAAAAGGATATTAAAAAAAAACAAAAACAAAAAACCAAACCAAAACAAAAAATCCCACCAAAATACAAACCCAACGCATCTATTTTTCTAAGGTCTAGAGAAAATATAGATCAAACATTTTTCTTTATTTTTAGCCTAAATGATATAAACATATACATAGTTTTGGCTGACACAAAAAATTCACTTTTTTCAGTGAATAAATAAATTTTTGTCCAGTTCCACAAGTAACTACAGATAATTGAGACTGGATGAGATTGCTTTTTTTGGTTTGTTTGGTTTATTTTGAAACAGGGCAACGAGACTAGAGAACTTTCTTCTCTCCAGCTCCCAGTATAGCACAGCAGTTCCCAAGTGCCTGCCATGCTCTTTCCATGCCAAATTTCACAACCACAATAGCAAGAACATAACAAAGTTATTTTGTGTCATTCACTTGCATTTTGAAATGAAAATTAACTTCATAACCTTGAACAATCAATAGCTTCAGATAATGAAACAACAATGGAAATTTTAATCTACAAAATGCGATTACCCAAACCACAATTGGCTGGGACACAGGGACTTACAGCCACATTCCTAAGAAGAAAATGCCAACTTCCCTTGTATCTCTAAGTACTACAGTCTTATTTTTACCCCTGTCAGCAAAAACTAGCACTAAACCAGTCTTTTATTTCCTTCTCTTCCTGAGAAGAAACACCAGAGATTTTCCTGGTGTACCCAGAATTCACCTTTTAACCACTTATTCAATTTATTTTCTGAATCTTGGCAAGATGCTAACCTAGTCTGTATAACCACAGGCTACAGTACTCCAACTGCCAGACATAAATGTATCTGCTTTAGTCACTCATCCACCCCCAAAATTGACAGTTTGAAGAATTACCAGCTCCCAATACATGAAACTTAACTAAGCCCAGACAGCTGTATCAGTGAACAACCTAGATTTCCATGTTAATATGACCTTGCTCGACACAAAGCACTTCAGGTATTTTATCAGCTTGTCTGTGAAAAGCATTCAGTCTCTTTAGAGGTATAAAGTGGGAAAAAGAAAGCACATTTTGCCTAACTATGAATTTACCATGCATAGTTGAGATGCACAGCTTAGATCAGCATCCATAACTAAAATGAACAGCCTGCCAGGTGTGAATTGCAGGCACTAACCATAATCCTCTTCTGTCTTCCAAATGCTCCTCCAGTCCATCTTAAAGTAACACCTGTGAGAAAGGCAAATAAATTGTTCTTCTGCGAGTAAGTGAAAAGCCTACCAAAAAAATAATAATAATAAAAAAAAAAATCTTTAAAATAAGGACAAGGACCAGTCTCCACTCTTTACTCCCCCAGGGCCTACATCTCCCAGGAAGCCAACTTGATCGAGCAATGCAGCCGCCCATCACTGCCAGGTCCTGCCCAACTGGTGACTGCTCTTGACATGCAGTCTCCTGCTCCATGCACACACGGGCCATGCTTCATATTGTCATAGCTTAGAAGTTTATATGAGGGTATGAAAAAGAGAGAATGGGACACAACTACATAAAATGAGGAACAGCACCGAACAGATGAATAAAACCCCAGATTCCTTCTTCTTATAAACAAAATAACCTGAGGAACATGTAATTGAACTTAAAAGCAACAGTATTTTAGAAATATTTTTATTTGTACACAGTTCAATCTTAATTTATTGTAGAGTTTATTTGAGGAACCGGCTGGCCCAAGATACCACTTAGGTCTAGAATTTAGAGGAATTTAATTAAAGAGTAATGACTAATTTCTGGAGTTAGAAAGATGTTGCTCTCATTTCCACAGAGCAATTTGCTGATCCTTTCTCAGCAAGTTCTAACTGTGAGGTGGATTGGGAATTGGCTGAATGGCAGGGCTCAGAGGGTTCTGATCGGCGGGGCAGAGTCCAGATGGAGGCCGGTAGCTAGCGGAGTTCCCCAGGGCTCGGTACTTGGCCCAGTCTTGTTCAACTTGTTCATCAATGACCTGGACGAGGGGACGGAGTGTACCATCAGCAAGTTTGCTGACGACACAAAACTGGGAGGAGTGGCTGATACACTGGAAGGCTGCGCTGCCATTCAGCGGGACCTGGACAGACTGGAGAGCCCCTTGTTGCCAAGAAGGCCAATGGTATCCTGGGGTGTATTAAGAGGAGTGTGGCCAGCAGGTGGAGGGAGGTTATCCTCCCCCTCTACTCTGCCCTGGTGAGACCCCACCTGGAGTACTGTGTCCAGTTCTGGGCTCCCCAGTTCAAGAAAGACGAGGAACTCCTAGAAAGAGTCCAGAGGAGAGCAACTAGGATGATAAAGGGACTGGAGCACCTCCCCTACGAGGAAAGGCTGAGAGAGTTGGGCTTGTTCAGCCTGAAGAAGAGAAGACTGAGAGGGGACCTTATCAACACGTACAAATATCTTAAGGGTGGAAGTCACGAGGATGGAAGCAGTCTGTTTACAGTGGTGTCCAGTGACAGGACTAGAGGCAATGGGTGCAAACTGAAACATAAGAGGTTTCAGTTGAATATGAGGAAAAACTTCTTTACTCTAAGGGTGACAGAGCACTGGAACAGGCTGCCCAGGGAGGTTGTGGAATCTCCTTCTCTGGAGATATTCAAAGCCCGCCTGGATGAAGTCCTGTGTAGAATGCTCTAGGAGAGCCTGCTTTAGCAGGGGGGTTGGACTAGATGATCTCCTGAGGTCCCTTCCAACCCTTGCGATTCTGTGATTCTGTGTGATTCTGATCACAGCCAGTAAAAGAGGGCTCCCAGCTCAAACCAGCTGGGTAAGAACGATCTAGTTAAAGGTGTCCCTGCTCATTGCAGGGGGGTGGGACTAGATGACATCTAAAGGTCCCTTCCAACCCAAACCATTTAATGATTATGATTTGATGATTTCCTGTACAGTACAGACCATCAAAAAAAAATGCAGAGCAGCTTCTCAGGCTGCAACAACGTAGGGAGGCTCTGGGCTCACAAGGAGTGTTTGATAATAATGAAAATAAAAGCCAGGACAAAAAGGGGAAATAAAGAAAATCAAAACAATCCTCTCCTTCCTCAAAAATAAATAGTACAAGATGGCAAACTGATGCAGGATAGCCTAGAAAAGACTCTTCAGAGCAGAGAACAAGAGACAAGCAGAGCTTTCAGTATAAGAAATAAGAGAGGCCTGAAGGGAAAAACAAGGAGCTGTGAGTTATTGCAGAAAGGGAGGAAAGACCACAAATACCTTCAACAGTTATATGGTGACAGGAATGTAAATGGTTGTACGGCATCTTCCACCATAGAGTACAAAATTGTCATTATCTGAAATAGGACTTTCTTGGAGTGTCAGTGGGATACCAGCACCTAAAGAAGCATCTGCAGGCTTGTAATTGTGGGGAGAACGATCATCCTAGAGCAGGTGGGACAGACAAGCTAGAGAAAAGGCTAGAAAAGAGGAGGGATTAGTAACAACAGAAGAAGAATCTATTTTCTGGGACACTACACAGCAATGGCTAACACTATTCTTGTTCATTTGAGGGAGCTGGGCCATTGACTTCAATAAAAATAAAATTGGGCTTTAAAGTTGTAATGAACTATTTATTAATTAGTATGCCCTAAGTGTTCGGAAAAAGCTATTACTTAATGTGCATTATTCTCCTCTCCAATCTTCTTTAAATGAAAGGAGTTGATTGGATTGATGATAGGATTGAGAAATACAGACTCTTGCCATCTGAAGATGCCCAGTTACATCCTTTTTTGCTTAAATTTCATCAAAAGCTAGCACAAAAGGGATGTCAATGATACAAGAGCAGAGCCAAATGCATCTGGCTTTACTGAGTATAATTGTAATATCAAGTGCCTTGTTGGGTTGTGTCTTTTGGAAACAAAAACAATCCATTGTGATACTCTGGAAAGGTTCCTTCTCATCTGCATGGAACTCATTTAAAAAGGATGATTTAAAACAAAAGAAACATTATCCAATATTAGAAGTAACCGTTAGCAAGGCTCATTAATGCAATGCACTGAAGCTACAGTCTCTGCAATTCTATTGCATAGCTAAACTAGTGTAATTAAACCATAGTTCCTCTGTGTTATTTAGCAAAGTAAATAATTACACCGTGCCCCTGAGGTTTATTGTTAATTTGTAGCATCAGGCAGAAACCCTTGCTGTCATTTCTAAACCTCCATTTTATGGGATCATATCCCTATAGTGCTGCCCTGTTACTGTACTGAACGTCAAAGTGGCTGCACTGACATTTTATCCTGTTGTGTTCCCCATCATGAATAACAGCCATTACACTGCCTTATCGACATCTGCATTTGTATTCGAGGCAGCCATCAAAACTTCAGACCTTACAGACAGGTCTTAAATAATCAACCTGGGTTTACTTCACAGGGTGGAAAAGCGAGTTGTTTCCCCTATGCACCAAAAAGAGTCTGGATTAATTCACTTACTGCAATTTGACTTTTTTTTTTTGCCCAGAAACACAAATGTCAGCACAGCAGGACTACAGTAACTTCCAGCATCACTCCTCCTTCAATAAGCATGGCTCTCCCTGTACTTTTGTTATGGACAGAGCCTCTGCCCTTGCGCTCCCAGGCCACAGGACTGCAGCCAAGAACAGAAATTCACCCTGTTGGACAATATCCATTTTTCTACAACCTCATTACAGCTGCCCAACTTATTTAACTAAAGATAGGAAAACAGAGTAACAGGTAATAATAATTAAAAATCTTTCAACACCCCCTCTATCCCTGAAACTTTTAGGTCATGCTGAGGGGGCACAACCCTGTTCTGGAAGCCCCAGAACACAAGGAGGGCTGGCAGGACTACAGCTACATCCCAGTCCAGGAGCTGTAACAGGGCTGGGACTGCACAAAGTGACAAGTGGTCCATTTTTAATGGCACATTTAGACAAATGTCCAACATCCCTATGCAGTTCATAAGGCTGCAAGGGGGAAACAAAAGCACAATGCCCCAATAATCTCAGTATTCAAGCCAAACAAAGTGTATTCACC
>NW_009260397.1:2640357-2708204 GCF_000687185.1 Egretta garzetta | reverse complement strand
CTAATACAGATGTCAACTGTAGTCTTTCCAGTCTAGGAGTTGCAGCTTTCTGCTCCTAAGTAGGAAGATGCGGTTTCTCTTGTTTTCATGCTCCTGCCAGTGGCAGAAAGGAAAGGCCTGTCTGCTGGCAACAAAGCAGAGAGACTTTTTATCCCTTCCCTTTGGCCATTCCCACAGTCCCTTTTTGCTAAGAGCCAGGGAAGACTCGCCATGGTGGCATGCCCAGGATGAACTGCAAAAAAGCTCTCTTACGTGACTGAATTTAATATTCCATTACCTTGGAAAGCCTATGACTACATGTCAAATATAGTAATAGTAAAGGTGATGAAATAAAGGCATCCAAGATAGGGAAAACAGACTCAAGAAAAAAAAAAAAAATTTCCACAGGATATGGTTTTCATTGAGAGACTCCTCATATTTGCTAGCTTTTAAATCAGTAGTTTGTATCTAGTTGCACAGGACAAGAGATTACATTTCACTCTCTCACAACAGATTCATAAGAAAAGCTCTTTTAAGTTCAATGTTTATGCGTACACGCATGCATATAATAAAACACTGTATTTAAAACTCTGTATTCAGTCCAGTATGGTTTGAAAACTGGGATGTTCAGCCAGAATCTCAGCTAGCGGTAAAATGCTATGTTGATTAGCTCAATATGACAACCGAAAGGACCACACATCAACATCATTCCCCCGGCTTCAGCTGAACTATGTCGATTTGTATCTGCTGTGTTTCTGGCCTGTTGTACTCTGCATTATTCTGCTTCCTAAGGCATTGGGATGACAGCCCGATTATCGCAGGGTTTCCTATCTGTTATTAAAGAGTGTCTGCTTTTCAACACAGCTAAGAGTACGCTTCCCTGACGGATGAAAGGGCCACATCACTGTCCTTCTGTGTTGCTCTGGCGAAACTGAGATGCTTTGTAAGTATCTATCATGTGCTCAATTATATATATAACGTATGCAGAAGAAGTGAGAGACCCGACATATACATACAACTCAGCCCTTACAATCTTAATGGTAAATCAACATCAATAGCATTCTGAGTACTGTAGAGAACGCAGCAACAGTTGTGAAATACACTTTGCAGATCATGGAAGGAAAACATGGATCAGAGTTTGTAAAGGATTTGGAGAACCGTCAAAAGAAAAGACACTGAACTGGGATATTATGCTGTGCCATCATTTCTCTTGGGAAATACATTTTGAAGTTGACATTCCAATGTAAGTAAAGAGCTTAAGGATTTTATTTTTGCTAGAGAAACTATTTTCACCTAAAAACTCAAGTCCTAAGGTAAACAGAAATAGACTTCCTGCAGAAGTAACATTAAAATCAGAAAAGCATCATGTAAAATCTGTAGCTTTCTATAACTGCTGTAAATCTTAGTGGGTCCTTGCAGCTCTGCAAAGCTCATTAGCAACGTACCCAAGACTTGGCATCACTGGTTAAACTTTGAGCTCAGAGTGACTCCTGAACATCAACCTTCTATCTCTAAAAGTAGCGTGCTGACTTTTAATATCTTTACTTAAGCTGACAAATGCTGACACTGTCCAAACAATCCAGAGTATGCCCTCATGAACATTTCCATCACTGCTGTCAGATCTCCGTACTCCCTAGCAAAGGAGAAATAACAGAATATGGGACGGCAAAAGACCATGTATAAGCTATTATTTGTTTTATACTAATAGGTTGTTATATTCTTTCTTTCAAAGTTGGCATTTAATTTAATGAATCACCTTTCTCCATAGTTAGTTTTTAATGTACCATGCCATGTTTCTCATCGTAGCTCAGCCTCACTTCCTTTTGCTTTTCCTGTTGGCATTTAATTTACTGAAACAAAAGGATTACTGCTATATCTTACAGTTTAGATTGTGATGATTAAATGTCCACCACCATATTATTTTTGAGCAGCAGTTTATTTAGCCTCAGTGAATTGTTACATGTATAATCCAGCTTCATTTGGATTTGGAAGGTAAGACACTGTCACTGCTAACATAGTTCAGGACACTCTAAACCGGCTCTGAGATTTCTTAATACACGAGAAAGGACAAAGTAGGATTGGAGGTGACCTACTGAATCATCTAGGCCATTTGCCACCTACCACAGGCTACCACAGTGCATCATCTCATTTGTAAGCTCTGTTTTAGCAGTGGTTGACTGTTCCTTAGGGAGCAGTAAGTATTCCAGTGCCTCACCACCAACAGGCACAACGGCTATTGGATTGAAGTGGCTAACATCTCTGTTACCGAAATATAACGCAACACCACACACACACACCCAAAATGGCTTTACAATATAAAAATGCTTGTGAATCCTAAACACTCAGGGAAAAGGTTGACATTTCAAACTGTAAGTTAATTCATCTGTTTTGAGCTGCAGAAAGCGCACCTCTCACAAGATAAATCTCCAACAAATGTCAGGCCCAGCTATCTCCCATCTCAAGCAAAACCAGAGGCTATTAGAGAACCTGTGTGCATGCTGTTGGTACCACATAAAAACAAGCATTACCTTGGATTTTGTTCAAGGAAGCCTCATAAACACTCAGCCATGATGCTCATGATAATTAACCGTAAGCTTGCAGTTAAACACAGGCGTAAGTGCTTTCCTCACAATTCCTTTCCACTTAAGTCCTGTCCCATATCAAAGCATGATTCCAGATTTCTCCCACTAAAGGCCTGATCCAAAAAACTAGAAAACGGTGAAAGCTTTCCCACCAGCTTTGCTGGGGTTTGGACTAGGACCCTCAGAAGAGGAACACACACTGAGTTTGGATAAACAGGCCACTTACTCTTGGCAATTCATGTCAATGTACCTGTCTTAGTCTCCAAACCCGACAATATTCCTTTTCCAAACCTCTGGATGGATTCTCTCCTCTCTTTCTCTGGGTTTCCCATCCCTTGCCATTCTCTGTCTCTTTTAGGAGGAAAGAAAAAAGGCTACAGAGTAGGCAAAACCAGTCGCCTGGACAGTTCTACTCCTAGCCTTGACTTGAGCTGATTTTGCATACGTACTAACACGTACTACTCGCTGCTGTTCCTCTGAGCCCCTGACTGCTCTCGCATTGCATTTCCACAGAGCATCCGCTTCTCCAGACAAGTCTTCAGCTCTATTATTCAAATAGTTAACACGTCCTTTGCCTTATTGGTCCTTATAAATCAGATTATCTCATTAGTGCAGCATTTTGCTTTTACTGTCAATTTCTGATTTCATTTAAGTCAGTGAAACAAAGACAACGAGTTATATAAGGAAGGATTTGTCTTAAAAAGCTTTACAGACAGCAATCCCTTATCTTGATAATTTTTAACAGGTAGTTGCTTTCTTTTTCTTTTTTTTTGCCCCTCCTCCTATTAGTTTCTCTCTTTATCAAAGTACAATTAAGTAGGCTGACTGGATTGCAAAGTTTTGGTAAGAGAAACCCCACCTTTCTTGTCTTTTTGGTTGATCTTTTCAAGCTTATCTTCAAACAGTGCTTTAAAATGTTGTTGCTACCATTAATAAAAAAAAGTAAAAGAGGCCTTGACAGATTGTAAACATGGTCCTTAGAGGCTTACTCCTTACCTCAGTCCCTTCAGAATTCAGCCCAACCACTCTTTTACAGCCAAGCTCTTTTCCTAAGGAACTGAAATATGCGTGGTATCTCTACTCTCTCTCCCATTCTAATTTCCTCATAAGCCCTGTGGAGGGAAGCTTCTTAGGTTCCAGCAGGAGGAGGCAAGGCAGCAGAAGTTCACAAACTTTGCTACGTATGAGAAAGAACAGCATTCCCACGGGTGATGTGCACGACAACAGCAATAGGCCAGGGCATAAAACTCTTCACTTCTACGACAAAAATTGAGTATTCTCTATCTCAGCCATAAAAAAAAAAAAAAAAAATCCTTAATATGAAGCTTGTTCCTGAAGGCCTGCAGAACACCTCCTTGCCTTTTACACCCTTCCTGTGTATGCCAAGTGCCCAAATCCATTACCTTGACAACACTGTGCATCACTGTAATAGCATGAGTCAGACTCACGATTTTTGTGACCATAACAAAAGCAGACTGCCATCGATTGGCATGGAGCTCCCTGTTAGAAACTATAATTTCAGAAGGATACTTGCTTTAAATCTTGTTGCTTTCTGCTTTGGGTCTTGCCAAACTTGCACATACACCAAAACCAGTGGCTTGTTTTATGGTCTCATTTTAATGGGTTTGTCTGTATTCCAAGACCCAGCAAACAAAACAGATCAAACCCCCTCCATAAGGGGTTTCACTCACAGCTTCTTCCTCATCCTTTACATACCCAATCTTAACAGGCTGAGCTCAGTGTCTGAACCATCTCCCATAGTTTCCAAATGATGGTTGTGATGTTCTGTTCCAGACTAAAATCCAAGTGTGCAGGTGCTTCACTTAAAACCCTTTGGCATCTGTGAAGCTAGACCAAAGGCTTAGACCAGAGAAGAAAAAATGAAGAGGGGATAAACCAACAAAACTGTATGTCAGGTTTTCTATCTGAGAAACTATGGCTCCTAGCAGGTATCGATCCAAAGATAGGGATGACTGCTGACTAGCACATGTTTGGCTGACAAGCCAAGAAAGTAAACAGGTTACAATAATGACAAAAAATAACTGTCACCATGAGCACACAGCAGTACATCTTCTTCTACAATATCCAGGAGAAAAGGGGTCATATTTCCTGTGTTTCAGTTTCCTTCGCTTCTAAACATCCCCTTTTTGCCAGCTGTGCTGTATTTAGCTTAGTTTATGGACTTATGGCAGGGACACACCTTGCTATGAATTTCTGGCAGAATACTTCAATACTATACCAATTGGATTTCTCATCAATGATGTAGGCTATACATTGCCATATAGTGTAGCCAATAAGGCATGGTTTACTGCTTTTTGCCTGGTACCTGTTCACAGGCTTGTGAATATCAACACCTAGCACAAGGTAGGAAAGTACAAGACTCCCATTTCATCAGTCCTGTAAGCCACTGACTGTTATAACAACGAGAGAGGTGATTTCTCCACTTGGTCTTAGTAGATATTAGGACACTACTATAAGATGCAAGCACTGTTGAGTATCAGTGACATCGTATGTGTTACATGAGAAAGATCTTACAGTACCCATTGAAGCTGTGATGTGGAACTGTATAAAGAGACAGCACATTTTTGACAGGGAGCAAAATGGACAGAAAACGGTTCATATAGCCACATGAAAAGATTGACTCTCAGCTCAGTATTCTGGACTACTTGGTGATACACAAGTAATGATACACCATCGTGGCCCATTCAAAGAAAGGACCTGACCCTGGCAGGACTTCAGCGTCACAACCTACATAGAGCATGTTTCATCTCCAGAGCATGAGGATACCATGGCTGTGCTAGACAAACCAACGGCTGCCAGAGAGGACTGAGAGGCTCTTCAGTCAAGTACCATGAGGTGACTAACAGTGGTGCAACTGAGGCTCATGAGGCAACACTGCAAGGAACAATGCAAGGAAATAAATAACCCTTGACTAAAAGGTGAAATGAATGATGTAAGTACCAGAAGACATAAACAGTAAGGGCCTAGTGGGTTTTTCTGTCATTCTGCTGCAAACTTCAACAAGAGTTAGGTACAAAGTACTTCTGAAAATCCCATGGAAGTTTATCTGCATTTTCAGGCAGAGGAAGACAGCATCTATTTCACAATGTTCTCTTGATTACTCCTCTTTCTATGGCTATCAAAGACTCAAGGTTGAAGATTTGCTGCAGAACTGAAGTCAACACTTCTAACTGGTGCATTAGTTTGCCTCCACTAAGGATACGGTCCAAGCCACAGTTAAACCCATGGTGTTGCTTTCTGCCTGAGGAACATGTACCATTCACCTCAACACTCTCTCTGATTACTGTGTTCGTTCCCAAGTCCCTTGTGAAACAGGTAGATGTTAATATTCCCATTTTATGACCAGAAACTGAGGCACAGAGAGTGTAAGCAGCTTGGCCAGAGCCGCAGAGGGAGCATCTGGTTTAGCAGAGAGCTGAAGCCCAGCTCTCCAGTGCCAGGCGAGGAGCCAAACTCCTGGAACAGCTTCTGTCAGGAACAATTCCCGTATGGAAACAAGCCATGAACACAAGGACAGCCTAATTACAATTAAAAAGGAATCTTCCCAGACCCAAGTAGAGTAGCAGCGCACAATGTATAGTTAACCCCTTCCAGCAGGACCCTGCACTGAGCAGGCAGGGTCTTACCATCCAGAAGGGTTTTGGAAAGCACCTGCTGCTGACTGCCACTGCCACAGCATGGGCTGAGGGCACAACAATAACCCAGGGCCTGGGTTCTCTGCCTAAAATGGTCACCCGCAACTGCCAGGCAGCCCTTCTCCACATCCTTCCTCCTCCTCGAGCTCCTGCCGGAGCCACCACACCAGCCCTGTCAGGGAACACTCTGCCCTGGTGCAGCCATGCTAATCCTAGAGCCTCCTCTCCCCCCACTCCGCTCATGTGCACGCTGCCATTTTACTGCAAATACACTTGTTCACTCTAGTTAAATCCCCTCTGTGCTTTCCTTTGGAAGGGAGGATTTCAAAATTTGATTTGTTTTAGTCACTAAGTACTCTCCGGTATTCCCAGCAGCTCCTTTAGCTGACAAGGTTTATCCTTGTCGCCACTTTGTTGTGTTTTATGAATAGGGACCCCGCAAAACCCAAGACACCATTTAACATAGCACACATTAGTCTTTTACCCTGCGCCGCTCGGCGCCTGGTATCGCTCTCTCTACCAGAGTGTTACACACAAAACGGTCCCTCTAGGCAATGTACTCAGTCAGGAAGGATATTAATTCCCCCCAGCAGAGCGTGTGACTGAAATGCCGACAATCCCTGTAGTTTAAAGCACGACTGATAAAACATTTGTGCATATCAGAGAGACGCTGATCTGGTTCATACCATGGCGGCCTTGCACATGATGCCCCGGACAACACAGGGGCGCGCCGGCGGTGCCCACCTCAGCGCTGCGCAGGGCAGCGCGTCAGCCCAGCCATCCGTGAACACCTCCTTGCACAACTCCGCTGCGCTTTTTGGTGCTTCTTCCCAAATCCCCGGGGCAAGAGCCGGGCACAGTGTGCCGTCCCCAGGAGGCACTCCCGCCGCAGCAGCCTGTGCAAGCAGGGCGTCCTGCTTCCTGAACATTCCACCTCTTCCCCTCAGGCGAACGGGCCTGTCAGGCTGCGCCTCGCCCTCCTCACCCCACCCCGCTTCTGGTTAAAGCAGGTCACAAGCAGCTAAAGCAGGTCACAAGCAGCTAAAGATTTACTAAAATCTATTTCAACTATTTCTTCCTCGACTAAGGACACGACTGGGCAACCTTGAGTTGCTACCAGGAGTCAAAAGGTGTTTCACCAGGGTAAAAACCAAGTCCTGCCCAATGCGAGTTCTCCCTAACCACTGAGCAAAGCCTGCAGATAACAACATTGGCACTCATTGTGCTGAAAAAGATAACCTAAAAGGAAGGTGCCACCCAGCAAAACATAAAAACCCGATACCAGGGCATGATTAGCCATTGCAGGCAACCAGAGATGGTAAACAACAAAGAAATACAAAGAGAGAAAATTGGAGCAAGGGAAATGCAGAGCTGTGGATGCATGGAGATTTGGAGCTTGTGTTTGCCCATCACAACGCACACGCACCAATCTCCCACAGCAAATATGGAATAAAAACCTGTGCATCAGAGAATTACAAGAGAGCTTGTTACGCCCGTCTCTATCTTCGTACTTCTGCGTGAGAATGTTTGCACCGGTGTAGTGCTGCACTTCAAGGCTAACAGAAGAATCAACAGTAGTCCTCCTTTCCCAAAGTCCTTAAGAAAGTTTGTTGTCTTTGAAATCATGTGTTTTGTTAATTCTGTTACACTGAGCTCTCTGCTGAGCTTTTGTTCAACGAGAAAGGCAGGGTGTCTGCCAAACTCCAGTAGTTTTGACCTTGCGATCCTCCAAGTGCCTTATGTTATACCCAAGAATTCAGACAAAACCACCCCTGCTGCTGTCTTGCACTGAGAAAATGTGACTGGACGACAGCGTAACAGCTTGCTCAAGTTCCCACTGATATTAGTAGGAGCTTTTTCACTCACCTCCTTAGAAACACAATCCCTCCAAGTAATTCCAGCCTCCCACCAGTCTGCTGCTCAAAAATCTTTTAGGCTGGAATTCATCAAAGCAATCCATAAAATTTAAGTGAATTTCATTTATGCTTAGGGTCAAGCGTACAGCCCTTTAAATCCCCCAGAATCTTACTTTCTTTTCAATAAAATGCATTTTCAAAGCATAAAGTGAAAGTAAGATCTTTCCAAGTATCTCTGTTTTGAAAAATTATGATGTATCATATTCATTAGCATCTGTCACATTATGCTGTGGGACAGAGTTTACTATGAGTGACAGAATATGGTAAGTCAGTACATGCAGGTGTGTGACAAACAAAATCAGTGTAATCATGAGGCTCAGAAAATAGCTTTTAATGTTATGTTTATATGTATAATTCTGTTAAATTACCTGGGCAGGATATAGAAGAATTTTACTTTATACAACTGCCTGGAAATAAATGTGGAACTTCACTCACATTTTATTATAAAGACATAATGCAGAACATAAAGATGTGTCAAAAAGCAAAGCAACACTGCAAATACTGGTAATAAAATGACATCTAATTGTTTCAAGTCAATGGTGGGAAAAGGTTTTACATACAATTAAGTAAAGAGTTGAGCAGGTGACTGTGTTCTCTTCCAGACAGGAACGTATCAGTATTATCCACATCAAAAGTTTTACTCACCTAGACCCTTAAACTTTAATGGAAAGATTTTCAGGGTAGTTTGTGAGGAATTAGCTGGCTGACCTCTGGAAAAGCTACAGAAATCATCCCGAGCCCCTTGCTAGAAGTCTGCAGTGCCTGTTCTGAGACTCCCAAAGTTGGTAACGGGATGCAGAGTGTTTCATTGCTCGATCACTAGTTCAAATCCCACATAAACCAGTGATGGCCAGGAGTCACTACCACGGGAACACAGACTGGCTCCTGCTGTGAAAGGAGCTATGAATCTTCCCCTCCTCAGCAGCGAGTCTCACCCATATCATAAATGTCCCTACCACATTCGGTACTATGTGGCCCCCTTACTGGCAGTCACAGGGACATTGCAGGTCATCTCTCCCGGTCAGAGGACAGGGGGCTATATTGTATTGTTTCTGTCCTCTCTTCAGGCCAGGGAACAGAGCCTTCTAGCCCGTCATGTAGACAGTCTAGGACCTTTAGCAAACATTTTTAAAACATCGCATTTGTAACTAAAAATAAAATGCCGTTTCATCTGGTGGCTGTGTAATAGTGATTTTATACAGTGCCATTAGAAGTAGAATTCAGATAGGAGGAACTGCTGACTGCTGCTAAACTGCAGAATTTTTAAGTTCTTTGAGGCAAGAATATGTCAATCTTTTATATGTCTGCAAAATGCCATGAACATCTACGGCACTCTATAAATCATAAAGGGAATGATACAAGCAAACAGGAGTTATGGGATCTTATCTCTCTGGCAGATTTTGCCCTATGGATAAGGTAGCTTACAAAGCAATAATGAAATATTACCAGCAAAATAAAGTTTTAGTGGCTTTTTATTCTTAACAGCATTTTCCTAGCACCATGTCAATAGAAGTGGAGCTTCATCTGGGACCAAAAAGTTCTGATTTGCATATGTTATCATGCAAAATGAGATTTTATTCTACCCTTGCCTTCAGAAACACTGAGCCATGCATAAGATCAGATCACAAAATTAAAACAATTTATTGTACTGGAAGTCTCTTCTGTTAGTTTTGGCCAAGTTCCCAGTTCAAGCGATTAGTGAAACCACAGAAATACTAATTAGCAGTGCAGAGATCCTCAGAACTTACGGTGTTTGTGTTCATGGTGTATTAACAAGTAGACTGACCATGCTCATCTTAAAATTACTGTCTGCTCCGTCATTAATTGCCAAGACAGGAAATCAAATGACCACTTTCAGAAGAAAGGTACCTTATGCCCAAAAACGTGGCAGCCCTCCTTACCATAGCATGCAGTCCAACTGCTCCTAATGCAAGGGCTCTAAGAGCAGCCCTCCTCTGCATCATCAACGTGCAAAAATCATGTACCAGATCCCACACATTCAGGAGCTCATCCTCAGGACTCCTAAAGTTTTAAGTGTTCTTTCTTTCGTTTCTCATCTTTCGAGTCTCATGAAATTTTCAAGATTTCTCATCAGTCACAACAAGCAGAATCTCACTTTTGCATTAAATGCAAGCGGAATCCTTCTTCAAAATCACTTGACCCCTCAAGTCAGTGACACAGGCTGTAAATATTTGAAAAAACATGATAAAAAATTGAAAGACTTGTCAATATGCATCAACATCCCTGCTTAATAAGACTCTTCAGTACACAAAAGTACCAGCATTGTCCTAGTATTTTATGATAAATAAGTAGAACTACAGCTGAAATTAACCTTGTTCCTGTAATCCACAAAGAGCCTGTGTATCACCCAAGTCATTCCTCTATAGCATTTTGAAAATTTACTGTCTTGGGTTTGTGTGGGAAGGTTTTGGTAGTGGAGGGGCTACAGAGGTGGCTTCTGTGAGAAGCTGCGAGAAGCTTCCCCCATGTCCGACAGAACCAATGCCAGTTGGCTCCAAGATGGACCCACTGCTGGCCAAGGCCAAGCCCATCAGCAATGGCGGTAGTGCCTCTGGGATAACATAGTTAAGAAGGTGGTAAAAAACTGTGCAATAGCAGCAGAGAGAGGAGTGAGATGCGAGAGGAACAGCCCTGCAGAGACCAAGGTCTGGAGAAGGAGAGGGAGGAGGCACTGCAGGCACCGGAGCAGAGATTCCCCCACAGCCCATGAAAGTCCATGGTGGAGCAGCCTGGGGAGGACCCCATGCCAGAGCAGGGGGATGCCCAAAGGAGGCTGTGACCCTGTGGGAAGCCCATGCTGGAGCCAGCTCCTGGCAGGACCTGTAGCCCCGTGGAGAGAGGAGCCCACGCTGGAGCAGGTTTGCTGGTAGGGCTGGTGACCCTGCGGGGAACCCACGCTGGAGCAGTCTGCTTCTGAGGGACTGCACCCCGTGGGAGGGATGGACCCACGCTGGAGCAGTTTATGAAGAACTGCAGCCTGTGGGAATGAGCCACGTTGGAGAAGTTCATGGAGGACTGTCTGCCATGGGAGGGACCCCACGCTGGAGCAGGGGCAGAGTGTGAGGAGTCCTCCTCCCGAGGAGGAAGGAGCGGCAGAGACAGCGTGTGATGAACTGACCCCAACACCCACATTCCCCATCCCCCCGTGCTGCTCAGGGAGAGAAGGTAGAGAAAATCAGGAGTGAAGTTAAGCCTTGGATGAAAGGAGGGGTGGGGGGAAAGTGTTTTAAGATTTGGTTTTTATTTCTCATTATCCTACTCCGATTTGATTGGTAATTTATTAAATTAATTTTCCCCAAGTCGAGTGTGTTTTGCCCATGACAGTAATTGGTGAATGATCTCTCCCTGTCCTTATCTCAACCCATGAGCTTTTTGTTATTTTTTCTCTCCCCTGTCCAGTCAAGGAGAGGGGTGACAGAGCGGCTTTGGTGGGCACCTGGCATCCAACCAGGGTCAACCCACCACACATGCAGAGGAGTTCAACCAGTTGCCCAAGGGCCAGGTGGAGATCAGAGAATAACTCAATCCTGACCGACCCCAGGGTCTGGGCTTCTGAACAGCCTTCATTATACAAGATATCATTTTGCACCTGGCCAGAAGCAAACATAAGTGTTCATCCAGAGACCCAATTACAGCTCTTCTTAAAAGAAAATAAAGAATTGGGTATAGTATGTCCAAATGAGTGAACGTAAACTGCAGTAGCCTTTTGGGGCACAATCTGTCTCCAGTGTTCTACGCTATCCAGCACCAAGTGTATTATTTCCAAATATTAGCAACCGAGTAAAACTTTGAACAGCAATAAATCAAAAGCGATTAGCTCTGAAGGGAAGTGGGTCTGTCCTTGTGTCATCAGACGAAGAGTTGTTTCACGGCTTTTGTATAAATTCAGGGGGTTCGCTCCTGATCTCCCAGAATTAAGTGGTAACCAAATACATTAGGAAAGCCCTGTAAAATGAAACCTTCAGAAAGAACACTTTCCACTTGCAAAAACTGCTCAGGAAATGACAATCTAATTGGCAGCTCTACAGAAAATATCCAAAAAGCTAATTAAAAGGCTCCTCCTAGACCGGGCCCTAACCCTGCCATATCCCAACTGCAACACACACTTCATATTCCAGAAGGCATCTCCCACATAATGGTTTAGCAACCTACACTGTTGCCAGGAATAGAAAAGTACATCAGACTTAAGCAATTAAGTTTTTCCGTGCTACATAAGCTGGAGAAGAACCACACAAAGAAAATAGCAGCACAGAAAATGAACAGGATGGATTACAGGCATCAGCATTAGCAGATAAAAGAATAGCTTCTTTCTTTCATTCAGTAATATATTTGGAGGAATAAAGCTTGTGCTGACAAAGAAAAATGTAACAAGCGGGACTACAAATAAACTTGCAGTTAGCATTCATTTTGTCAGAGAGAGTTCAAAATTCAATTTAAGATTCACATTTTGCAGGAAATTTCTACCTAGGTCACAGAGTTCTACAATTTAGGGTCAACGTGAACCTTTAAATTGAATTTTATTTGGAACGGGAAGACAGATGGAGTTAAGGAAGGTCGGGCCTGCCAAAAAACATTTTAGTTTTGTATTTAAGCATGAGGTATTAGTGGAAAAAAGAAAATAAACTGGGGCTTTTGTGTGTTACTGTGCTTTGTTAAAAAAAAAAATCCTTATGTATAGAATAAAAGGTACTAGAATCTAATCAACTGCTCACAGCAGGCATCCAGAAGTACCACTTACGGTGTGCAGCAGACTGACATATAATCATAGCTGAAACAGAATTACAGCTCACTTCACCACATCAGTTCTGTTGATCTCTGCTGGAGCTTGGGGGTGGAGGACGAGGCAGAGGGAAGTCATCCAGCAGACATCCCCTCATCAAAAAAGCAAAACTTAAGGACTAACCGACGCCAACCCAAAAGCTTCATGAATTCACTAAATCATAAGAGGTAAAAGCACAAATTGTCCCACTGCAGGTGACCAACTTCTTGTTCCATTCAACTGGTTGAAAGAAATCCTGCTCCTACCCATCCAGTTCTCCAGCTCTTTGTGATATTTACTGTTGTTACATGTTTTAAAAAAAAATCAGAGAATTTGTTCTGTAAAACACAAAGAAAGGAGCCCTAGAGTGTTTTTAAACACTTGTGCAAAGAATAAAGGTACAAATGCCTGGGCATCTCCAAATCAACAGAAATCTGCTGGTATTTTCAGCTTCTAAGAACATATTTGACTTTTTTTCCCCTCCACCATTGCCTTTTCAGAACATGCGTATGTTCACCTGGCTTGGGGCAACAATATATGTAAAACAAGAGTAACTGGAAAAGCTGAGTGAATTCTGGCTGGGCAAACAGGAGGGGAGCTGCACCCCTGCACTTGGCCCGTTCTGCTCTGCTGCCACCCCTACGAAATGCAAGGGCAGTTCCTGCAGCCATGCAAGACTGACCACATCTGCTCCGTCACATGCCGGGAGCTGAACCACCATTATCAAGCTGGAGTGAATACTCCGAGAACCTCAGGAAGGTGCAGGGAGAGAAGTGCTGTTGATTGCAACCACAAGGAGTAAAAGTATTTTTTATATTGTATCTATGACAGCCTTCTTCCCAAAGGCCAAGGACTGTTATTACCCCAATGACAGCATCGTTTCACAAAGCTTTGAACACAGTCAATAGAAATGTTTTGTGGGATGGAGAATATACTGTGATGAGGGCTTGAACTTCTCCTTCCCTGTCTCCTTGTAATGAATGAGAAAAATAGATGTTCTAGGGTGTGTAGTGAGGAAGAGAGCACTAGTATCTGGCTAAATCAGATGCTGGACTGGGACAGTCAGGTCCTATTTCATGCAAGTGACAAGTTTTCTATGTTAACTGAACTCCAAACAACTCGCAGTCTAATATCTAGATTACCAGCCATGCTGCAGAGGAGCCGAGCACACCATTTAAAAAACTAAATAAAGGCATACAAAACAGGGTGGACAGCTGCTCTTTGGCTTTGTGAAGTTCAGCTGAGGCTCCGTAATGAGCTCTCCGAACGCCTGGCCCTGAACCAAGTACGAGTCTACTGAGAACTCCTGAAGACAGCATCCTACATGTGCGCTCAGCGCCTAACACAGATGCCAGAGATGGAAAAGACTTTATGGAATACTTTAGTATTGATTAATAAACAGTTCATAAACAACAGTAATAGGATGACAATTAGTAATCAAATTTAAATGTTCACTATATGTCAGAAGTGAAAAGGAGAATAAGGATGGAAACAATTTTCCTCAAAAAACTGTTTTTAAGAGATACATTCTTTTCACTTCAGGTAAAAACCTCATCTTTCTGAAAACTGCAGGATTACAAGGTCTGTCTCCGCCACAGCCCAGGGGCGAAGGCACTAACCTGTAATGAGGAAAAACCAGCCTCATACCTATGAACTACCCGAGTCGCTATTTTGCCATTGTTACACCCGCACTGAGTTCATATAGAAGCAACAGGAAAACCTAATTAATGCATTTTCAGCAACTCAGGGTAGGTTAATAAGGACAACAGTCAGCAAAACAGTCAATGTTTGCCAAGGGCTATCACTCAGCCAACCCATGTCCTGAACCGAGGGAGAAGCTGTTGTATTCCAGGTAACAGTCCCAGCTGAGGAATCCCACAAATTATTAACTCCTTAATGGTATCAAAAGGGAAGCAAATAGTTTCCAAGAAAGAAAGGCCTGGATTAACCTCACACCATTTAATATTTCTCTAATTTAGATGTATCCATCTGAGCTAGCTCAGTAGCCTCCCTGTATGTTTCGTGCAGATAAAAAGCACTTTTATTGCACAGTTACTTGGCGGGCTGGTTTAGGTACCTCCCTTGAAATGCATCCTGCTCGGAAGCACTGAACCTGAACGCGGGCAGGTCAGACCCAGGCATCTCCCACTGCAGGCACCCAAATGCCTCTTCCAGCACAGACACGTGATTCTCACTCAAAACAGCTGAGTATATACTGTCGCAAATCCAATTTCATGCCAGTATGCTGCTACTGTATAGAATTAATAAACAAGAAAAGTGGTGAAATACAGAGAAAACAAAAATACCCCATCTCTCACGCTACACCCTTTTTGGAAGGCTCTTGAAAGAAGTTATTTTCTCCTACAGTGTGTTGGTCACCAGGGAATCATAAGGTGTTGTTCACTGAATAAATAGCAGTTTTCATTATTAAGGCATTCACAGTCAACATGCTCCATACTCATCATTACCATTTTTATTTTTTAAATAAATTATTATCTACTCTTCCTTTATGGCAAGGCTTGGGAGTGACAGATGATCCATCAGCTTATCTGCTGATTTTTAATGACAGCATTTTGCATTCATTATTCCCTACTTAAATCACTCTTTTTAAAAGAGGAATAACTTATTTCTTCCTGTTGTCACTAGAGAAATTAAATAGTACACCATTAAGAGGAGTGCTTGTCTAACAAAAAGATACACCAGATTTAGAAAACCAGCATGGACAAAAAGTGTCTAAGAGGGAGAGCAAAAATAGGAACCCGTATCTCCAAACACCTCCACTACCCACTCACTGCCAAGGTCAATAACTTCTGGAGTTAAATCTCTGCATTGAAAACTCCTAAGAGAAAAGACCAAATAATTATTTTGATTGTGCAACGCTGAGTACTCCCTTGGCTAAAGAGCTAAAATGTGTTAAGCATGTGGATGATGCAAGGTAGCCACCTTCGCTGACAGTACCGGGGCCGTTTGCTCGGGGGAGCCTGGCAGTCTCAGTCACACCCCGGCAGCTGCAGGAGCACTGTGGAATACGGTATCAGCAAGGGTGCAACACTGTCGGTCCTGCCACTGCAGGCCAGCCTAAGGCAACCTTAGCAAACATCAGGGAGGATCTGTGTTTGCCTGCCCTCAGCTCAGTCCAGGCGCAGTCTAAGAACCAAAAAATGCAGCACCTAGACAACACATGCAGAAGAGCACACTCCAACAACAAAACTCTTCAGGAGACCTCTCAGTGCCAAGCTTTTGAGCCCAGTGAGTCCAAGAACTTCTGAAGAATCAAACCTATTCGTTAATTATACTAATTAAAAAATTTTAAAAAAGGAATTTTTATGAGATCAGGCTATTGGCAGTTGGTTTTAAGGAAAGCTTTTTTGCTAAAGGTTTAGCGATTTGCCTTAATGACTGCAATATTTCACAGCAAACCCCTTAACAAGTATCCTGGGAAAACCCATGTAGACCAAATAGCATAGAAAGAACAAACACAGCTAGCTTTCAAGTACCTGTGTGCAAGTTCCCAAAGGCAGTATGTCCAAAGTTTATAATAAACTGTTGGCCTACATTTTCAGCCAGGTGACAAGGGGGACATAACTCTTTCTTACAACAGACCAAGTGAGATGAGCTGGTAAACAGTCCTGATGCAAGCTGTTTCCTCCAACAGGGACGCTACCATGGTCAAATACGCTCCCCAGTACTTTGCCTCTTGCCGCAGAGCTTTCCTAATGACCAGTGCTCCCTGGAACATCAGTTTGATCTCTGGCCTTTCTGCACTGGCACAAGCTGCCCTCTGGAGCGGGGTAACCTCTGCGTGGTTATCCCTCGGACACCCCGGAGGACCAGGGATCTTGCAGAAGTGCCCAAGTCTCAGTTTACAGATTCATCACCCTAACAAACGTGTGAGAGCTCTTAGCTTAACTCCAACTTAACATTCTTCTCAAGGAAACAGTGAGGCTTAAAAGAAACCTACAAAAATCACGTACTAACACTGACAGAAGCATCAGCCAATTTTTACTTTTTCATTTTAAAAGAGTTTATAACTTTTTAAGTATAAAAACAGGTGAGGAATATCTATGGCAAAATGAGTGAAAAATTCTGACTAAAGCAAAAAATAATTTATGCAAAGTTAATGCTGGGATGTTTTAGAACGTATTTGGCACAGAGGTTTCAAATAAATCAAAGTAACAAACTTAATATTTGCCTGTCTAGCAACAGCACTTCCTAACAATAAAATGAGTTTAAATTTTGGCTAAATGCCTAATAAATGAGTTGTTAACTTTCATACTTTAATGCACTGGCTGTTAAGTAAGCAAGTCAACACATCTCGAATGGAATTCAAATGTGTGCAGTAGGCTCTGCTACAAGTCAAACTCATAAATTCGTAGAAGTGGGAATTAAACATACCTCAACTACCAGCTCCCCAATTTCACATTCATTCAATAATCTTTTCCAGTCCTATTATATCAAAGAACAATCCAATTATGGTACTTAAATCTCTGTGTACCATTGCCAAAAACAATTTCCTTCTCAACACTTCCAGTATAGTCAAAAATGTTTCTGCACTACAGAAGATTTCAGTTTCTGATCTCCACAATATTTTCAGGTGTGACACGCTAACGCTTCTCATTATATGTAACGGCTTACTGTCAAGACTTATATTTTCCACATGTTGCTGTCTCTAATTGCTGACTCAGAGTACCTCCTTTATCACTATACCTGGCATCAACAGAACCAAGGCAGGTACTTAAAACCAAGTACATACTTAAGTGGCACCCTCCATAAAGGTGCTCTTCTGAATCAAGACTTAAGTCTGGCAAAAGAATAGGTTTTTAAACTGGGACTATATGAGTAAGTACAATATTTATAGAACAAACAGGTAATGCTTTTGTGGCATAATGGTTTTGATCATGTCTTCTCCCTCCCTCTGTAATCTCCATAAGGCTCATTGAAACTCTCCCATCAGTAAGGGGATGTTAGATATCTAAAGGTGCTACACAGATACCTAAAGATGTGCAGACCCTGCATTTGTAAGATGAACTGTGGCTAAGAATTGTGTTTCCTGGATATTCAGATCATCGTACACCTAAGAAAAGGCTTCTTCAAGTCTAAGTTATCAAGGGAGCAAAAAGGTAACTAAATTATAGAAACAAAACCCACAAATCCAACACACATTCACTTTTGTTCCTTGAGTTAGAACATCTGTTATGAGAGTGACGAGTTCAGCAGCCATGCTTACTTGGGCTTTATCAGTCGTTCTTAAGTTATCAATTAAGCACAGCTGGAATGTGTATACATATCTGTGTAAAGCTTTAGAAATTTTCCAGAATTGTACAGATTTTTGTCATGGACCTCCTGTGGTAACTCATGTGCAACCATCCACATCACCATTAAAACGTACTGCATAGGAAATAACAGACAGTAAACCAGTAGAGACTCAGAGAAGCCCATTGACTTTTGAGTATGTCATCGCTCCCTTTGGCATCCAATATGGAAAAAGTGTGCAAGCACCAATGGATGAATAACTATCTGAACAGTCATTCACTCATCAGCATGCATTTGAAATTCACTTCCAGCCTCCCTGCTATATTCTTGCAGTCCTAATTATGCAGACTACCCTACCCTGAAATTAAACTTTCCCAACTGTTACATCAATATTAAGTTTCACATCTAGGAATGATATACCAAAATGAAGCTAATTAGGTCAAATTAAAAAACAAGACTCATTTCGGAATGATTGGGCTAATCTTTCAAAAGAAATGTCACTCAGAATAGGCTTTGGATCAGGTTCTACGGACCACACTTGTGAAGAGTTTGTTTAAGCCACATCTTCACATGTTCATTGCTGCATCAAGGAAGAGACCAAACAATCAGGGAGTTCCACTGATTTATCCCCACATTATATACAAAAGCAAAGTCAGGTATTAAGAAATGGCTTCCATTTTCCTTATGCCACCTAAACTGCCAATACAGGAAAAGGAGATTAAAATTGAAAGGGCTTAAATTATAAGCTAAAAATTTGCCTGTCAAACCACTGTTAGAGTAGGAAACAGACTTCTGGAAGAAAGTTGCCCACTGTGTTTGTGGCTGAAGAACAATTGTCTGATCTCTCAAGCAAGTTGATCAATGAATGAGAATTCGCTTTTTTGAGCCAAAGATCAAAAGTGGGCATGAACGTGACCAGGTGGTCAAACCTCTATGTTCCTTTTCTCATATTAAATCTGCTATTTGTCATAATTTTCTTCCCATTGCTACCAAAAAGGTAGCAGATGGGATGCAAGAAGGGACTTGCTACTTCTCAGCACACGTCCTTCTACGTCCAAGGAATTTTCTCTTTTCCTCAGTCTGAGTCCTTTAATGCCTCAGGCCCTTGCTCACCAAGATATGCTACACATAGCCCAAGTTTGAATCTTCTCATGTAACATCATACCGACCCTGTACAAAGACAGGGTAGACTAGCAGGGGAGGTAGAAATATTTTTTGAGGCATAACCAAACCTTCTAAGCAAGATGCAACTTCTAGAAAATAAAAAAAAAATCCCATTCACCATATGCCAATTAAACAAACATTGTTGGGGGAATTTTCTGCACATTTCTCTGGATTTACATAAAGCTTTCTACTAGTTTGGCAAGTTAAGAGATCTTCATCAAATGTTAATTTTCTAAGTCATTTTCATGCCTCTGTATTGTATCATCTTACTCCACTGAATACAGGTGAATACTATTGAGTTCTTAACAACAAAACGTTCCTCATTTTCCAGATTTTCAAGAGAACAGCATATTTACTTCGTTGGGGTTCCCCACTGCACTGCACAACAGGTTTTTCCAACTACCAAAGGCATATTTGTTCAAAAATAAATCCTTGGGTCATAATAAAGGTACCATACCAGCACAGCAAGGATGGAATAAGAGTCACTAAGTCATTACCTTCTTGGACTGGTGAACTGGGGCCAGGAAGCAATTATCTGGACTACCAGTCAGTAATCCCTCTGACCCATCTCTACTGGAGTCTTTACCAGAGCAGCAGTGAGCCTAACTAAGAAAGAGGAAGAAACAGCCATCCAAAAGAGCTGGCTGGCCAGGAGAGAATTCATGTGGTTACCAGGCTATTAGGCTCCCAACGGGAGATGGACAGACAATTCCATTGTTCTTGGCCTTGAATGAAAGGTGGGGAAGAGAGAGAAAAAAAATCCCTCCAGAAATTACACTTTCCTATTTGATCCTAGAACCACAGTTTTCTACAATAAGTTGTTCTTCTCATCGCTGTTAATTTATCTATCTTTTTTTATGTCCTCTCTAAGCTACTGCAAGGTGTCAGTGCTTTTATCTTACAAAAACATTTCCAAGCAGGCTTGGGTTCTTTTATACAAAAAGGCATACATGTAAAGACTGAAGGTTAGTTAAAATTCTTATAACTCGGGTTTTCTCTGTGACTATTGAGTCATTTATGTTTGAAAATGTGTGTGGATGCTTCTCACTGGAACGCTCTTTACGCAAAGTGGAACAGACTCCCATCACTCATAACAGAGGTCACAACCTTAAAACTGGTGCATTAAAGATAAAATCCTCTTCATCAACAGCTCAAGAGACAGTGCTGTCTTGGGGTCTGGCCAAAGGCCAAGAGAATGAACTCCTGCAGGACCTATAGGCCATGTGCTCTCTACATTCAAAACACATTTCCTTTCCCATGACACCTCTGACCTAAGGAAAGCTGCAAGTGCATAAGAATAGGAGGGAAACACCCAAGCCAGGACACGGCACCACATAGTCTATGACTTCTTGCCACACCTTCAGCTCCACTATTTTTTAATTCAAACCCTTCCTTTTCAAAGTAGCTGAAGTATGGCTTCATGGAGGTATGGCTTTCCTAGCAGAAAGGGGCCCTGAGGAAGTCCGATGACTTCACCTACACCAGGCCAGCCTGGCAGGGGGGGACAGCCATCAGCTTTCCTTTCCCCATCTCCCTGGCTTTTTTTCCTCTTCCCTGTCTGCTTTACACATCTCCTTGTGTTTCTTTGCTCCCTCTGCTCCTCTTACTCATTTACTTTAGCACTCTGTGAACTTCATGGCATCCAGCCCACTGCCTTTGCATGGGCCTACAATAAGGCAGAGCAAGGCTGGCTGGCTGTACCATTACTGCTCTTTTGTGTAAAGCAACACATGCAATTGATCTTCTGTCAGCCAACTGTTGTTGCTGGTGGCACGTTACATGCTCAGTGTCCTGGGGCCAAGCAAGTTCCTTTGGCAATAAACACATCAGTGTGTGTTTCACTGCATGTCCTGATGCCTTCCCCAGCGTGGTTTACAGCACGCTGCTGGGTGCTACAGCAGGCTACAGCCACCCATCTTTATAGGCTTATTTATCTTACAGAAACAACCAGGCTCCTCATCCTAGCTTCAGCATGCCCTGTGCTGTACCGACCAAGAGCGGAGACACTCCAGACACAACCAAGCTGCACCCTCAGGAAGGCCGAGTCACCACGGTAAATCCACTCATCAAACAACCAGGGCCGCAGCAGGCTCTGTTTTGGAGGCAGCGGGAACCCCTGCGCCACACTGCCATTTTCTGATGGCAACACAGGACCCAAGCACATCATTCTGGAGCAGAGTGGTGGGGAATTCAGTGCAGAAACACCTCCAAAAAGCTGAGAGAGAGAGCTCCAACCTGGCAGAGCCAGTGCTGAGCACAGCCTGGAAGCCTCACAGCACTCAGGGGGCTTCCAGGTGGAACGTTTGCTTGTGGCCCTCGGTAAAGTGGGGACTGGAATACGTAGTGGGGAAAATGGTATTTCCCACAATAAAGAGATAAGAGTCTCAAAGCTGTCTGTCAAAGCGAGGAGGGGGAGGAGAGAATCTCAGCATTTATTTTCGAGACATATCCACAGCTTTAAAAACAAACCCAAATGATACAACATCTTTGCTCAGTTGATCATCAGCTCCAATAACACATATTTACTTTAAATAAATATATGCACATATCTTAACTGGCAGCCAACTTCACATCTTTCTTTTTGGTATTTCTGGTTCAAAGGGTATTCCCAAGCACAGAAAAAGGAGTGAATTTTTTTAAAATAGGAAGTTCTATTTGCATACCTATAAATACATGAAATAACTGCTTTTCCTGAATTAAAGATATATAGATACACACACAACAATCATAATTTTATAAAGTCATTTAAATCATTTCAATTCTGTGAACACCTCTTAAAACAGTAAAGAAATTGAATGATCATTATAGAATCTTAATTTTTTATTCAAGTTTAAAGATAGATGATGTCAAATGCCAGACAGCTGAGCTGGTCTGCATCAATTAAAAAAAATATAAATTTCCAGGCAACTGAATAAATAGTTCTGAGGACACTTGAAAAAAATCCCTCTGAAGATTTCACCCTCCCTACTTCTGCAGTCTGAGTCTCCCTCATGCAAGTTTAATTTATGCAGTGATGGATATCCTGAGAGATGGAAGCTGTATTATAGACATGGAGATAAAATAATCCCTAAGTGAGAACCAGTTTGGTCTCAGTAACACTATACTCAGCACTGCAGGTAAAATCAATTTCATTAACTTTGCTAGTTAGCATAAATATTAACTTCGCCAGTTAGCATAAATATAACCTTTCTGATTAAAGTACTGGTTTGTCAGAGAATCAGACTCTCCTCACTTGGGTAATAATCCAGTATAATTTAAGGACAGTTCTCCCAAGTAAGGCAAATAATCTCCTCGTATACTCCCTCTCAAAACCGAGTGGCAACTCTCTGGCCTAAGGTTTTGTGTTTGTGCCATCTTGTCTCTCCTGAACCAAAGGCCAGGTCACATTAAGTTTGTGTCCTTTAGCTTTCCACGAGGGAGACACCAAGCACCACGAAATATATCATATTGTGGGGCCTTTCAAATGAGATCATGGAAACTCAGCTCCTGCTCACCAATGATTTGAAATAACCTAATCTTATAACACACTGAATGACTCTGGCAAAATGCCTGAAATCCCATTCCTCTGGATATCAGCGCTGAGTTATGAGGTACCATAGCTTGCCAAAAACGGACCATGCTCTCAGGGCATCTTTTCAAGCCCTCTTGCCCTACTCCTGCTGCAGCCTAATTTGTGGCACGCTCCCGAGGTGCTTGCAGAGCAGTCTAAGGTGCAAAGAACTGAAGAATTGCAAGGCTCAATCCATCTTTTGGCAAACACAGTGGAAAAAGCCTGCATGGTCTTTACAAAAATAGGATTGGTTTTCTGGAAGCCATGAATGATTTGTGTCTAGTAGACTCCCAGATTTTGGCCTTGTGCTTCAAAAGCATTTTTTGCAATAATTCAACATATAGCCCTACGCCGCAGGGTAAGATCCCGGTCCTTCACAAACACAGCTATTCTGCGTGGGAGGCTGAAAGCACTCAATTTTTATGTAAGCCCACCAGCCCTGACTTCCTCTACTCCTTGCAAGATGCACTCTGCACTCAGTGCAGAAATCCATAAAGATCCTTCCCTCTGGAATGGAAGTGCTGGGTCCCAGCTGCAGGCATAATGCAGGAGTATTTGTTTGAAGTAGAAACTATGTCTTTTTTGAAACAAAACACACTGCTGCTTCAACTAACCCTACCAAAATGAGATTCACAGAGTTCCGCCCCAAGGAGAGAATATGAGGGAGAATAAATGCAGATGGCAACAATCAATCTCCTCGCTCAATGAGCTACCAAAAAAGTCCTTTGAGATGGCAGCAATAAGGGCAAAGCAAGGCTCCATGCAAATCAGAATAGATGTGTGCATATATACTTGTGTGTGTATATTTAAAATAAATCTCTTCTTTTTATGTTCTTTGTTCAACTACATTATCAAAAAGAGGTTTTAAATACAAGCTTATGGGACTACTAAAGAGGTGAATTTATGAATGTATTCCTAACAAAACACACTCTGGAAAGCTTTAATCTATGAATTGTGACAACCTTGGACAAAATGGATTTTTAATAGAATATAATGTAAACTGCCTGAAACATTGTGATAAGGAATTTTTTTAAGTAATGCACAGAAAAGGCATGATGCACTCTGCATGAAAGGAGGAAAGGTCTTAATTTAAAACATTTTAATGAACACTCAATTTGCGTAGGGAAATGTGAGAAATGGAGATGAAAAACTCATGATAGCGATATCACTGCAGAGGGGAGAAGGAGAAAGATTAGAAAAGTAAGCAAATTTGAAAAGGCTCCAGCCGATAACGCTGGCTAAAAGGAATGCAGACTGGATTACGAACATGTCACAGTCCAAAGCCACTGTTCTCCTTGCAGGCAGTGTCTGTCGGTGGCTCTTATCAGAGTTGCACACTGGGGAAGAAAGAGCAACCGAAGTGCAAAAGCAGCAGAGAACAGACCTCTCTCTGAGCTAAGGGCAATGAGGATAATCAGAGATTTTGGCAAATGCAGCTGTAACTTGCTGGAGTTTCTCACTTTCACCAAACCCCCCAGAGCTGTGCCAGCCCAGCCGGCTTGCGGGGCTTTCCACCCCCTCACAAAGCCCAAGGGGGGTTGCAAAACCATAGCAAAAATGGCCACCTCTTCCCCAGAGAAAACCCTCAGAGGCTCAGCCCTGGCTTACCCACTTCTTTACTACCAGCATAACACCCAGCAAGTCAGCAGAACCAGAATTACTTCCAAGAGAGAAAAAAATCCCTGTCTCCCCCGAGGTAGATACGATTCTGTTTACTAATAGCTTCTGCTCTGCAATGAAAGAGATTGATCCTGCACTCTCACTCATACATAAACTGCCTTTAATGAAGCTCCTTGAATTACTAAAAGGAGGAACAGATGAATCGGGTCTAGTGACAGTTGTGCCACATTGGCCTTAACAGAAGCAAGTTCAGGTGGGCTCATTTAAATGAAACAGCAGAATCCCCCCACAAACACTTAACATCCTTCAAAAGAAACAAGAGGGCCACCATTATGTCCAAAAAGGCAAATTAAAGTAAAGATCAAAGTTAAATATTTACCCTAAGCACTACAATATTTGCAAATCTGGAAACGATCTTTCAAGCAGTTTCTATTTGCATACTTTAATTAATCCAAAAATATTAAACTAATCTCACAAAGGAAAGGGTCAAAGTATTAATTAACTTGAGATTCGTTGCTTTTGTGCAATTTAACAGTTCAACACAAAGCAAAAATCAGTTTTAATACAAACTAAGTTACTGTGACAGGTATAATTTCATGGATTAGTGAAACCACGTACAAGGCAATAAGTTTCAGTGTTCGTTCTATTTTTTGTCTAACTTTAAAAACAGTTCTTTCATTTCAATAGAGAGATTCCTCTGTGACACCAAACGATCTTAAGTTTGCCTTTAACCTCAGCGTTTCACTTTCAAATTTATGGCTTTCCACCTTGCACTGACCAGAACAGAGGTCACAGCTGTTTTAGCAAAAAACCTGAACCTGCAACATTCAGCAGAGAGCAGATTCTGCACAGCCACCCAGATCAGCCATCTGAGCTAATTCGGGTTGAGATTTCACTGCTGGAGCCATCATCTGTCATCACGCAGCTCCAGAGCGGGTGCGATGGTTCCCCTCTGAGCCAGCATCTCTGCTGGCTGAGCTCTCCCCCCCACCAAAGGGACTCACTGCCTTCTTTAACAGCTTTTGGAGGAACTGGGAAATCTCGCCGAAAGACGACGGATTTGGAGACAAAGCGTATGGTGCCAAATCTAGCTGCTAGAGCTCTGCTTTATCAGTACAGTAGCCCATTATACCCCAGCAAAATAATGACGGAAGCTGGCTTGAATGTCCTCAGACTTGCAACTTTGACAAATGTACTTAGGAAACAAGAGGGGACTCTCCCCTTCCCCTCCCCCCTTTTTTTTTAAATGGGGAGGAAGTGCGTGAAACAGCCAGGTTTGCCTGGCATATCATGCCAGACAGCTCTGTAGCACTTGACTTAACCAGAGACACTGAGCGGGGAATCACCTCCCCTGGCTTCACGCGTTTACAATGCAAATGTCTGCGTCCCACTCAGTCGCCTCCACTCTGCGTCTTCACTAGAGAGAAACAGGCACTTTCCTCTTGCTGTTCATCAGACCTGTTTTATGCATCCAAGAGAACTCTCACCTAAACAGTGCCTATTTATCCCCGTTGCTAAAAAGCAAACCCATGGATAAATAGCTTTCTCCTCAACACTTATATCACAGGTACCCAGAGCTAGATGGGATTCATTTGTTCCTCAAATACAGTTTCAGGAACTAAACAGAGTAGAAACTCTCTTCGCACAACCAAACCTCCGGCAACAATCTTCCTAGGTCTAAGCAATTACTAATAACTGTTCTTCTCCCTTACAGGAGCTTTCCGAAAAAGATGGATGCAAGAAACTCCTCAAATAAAAATTCAGACATAAATTTTTGTGAATTCCTAATTATGATACAATTTCAAGCTAAATTTATGCACAGTCTACTTTAAGTGTAGAGTAACTGCATGATAATGGAGAGAAATTACTTGTATTATAAAAATACGTAGTTCTGACTAACAATGTAAATTTGTCATTACCTTTGATATAGCTTATAGGAGCATTACCATAACAAACGTACGCAGCATTCGTGAGACAGTTAATAGACACTCATAGGTGTTTTGCAGCAATAATGAATAATACTTAATAGCTATTACTTTCATAGCTTTTCAAATAAAGAAGACAGCACTGTCCTATATCGCTCTCAATTATTCTTCATATTTCTCTATTTTAATCCATTTCTTCCTGTTGGCTCTTTGGCAACAGGAATTCTCCCACTGCCCTGAAGGTGCATGAAAAGCAAATGCGAGCCAGGACTAGTTGGCTGCCTCCAGTTTCATTAGATCACTTACTTCCAAAGCTCAGAAGTGAAACAAAAGGAAAAAAGCTCTTATCAGATCACCTATAGCTTTTCCAAGGAGGCTGAGGAGGAAAAAGTGCTGGTATTAAAAGAGCAATATGACTCATTGAAGAAGCTACAGTATGTCCCTCTCAGCATTTTAGCAAGGGTTAATGCACAAAAGCACTTGGCAGCTTACCTGTTCTCTGCGTTTGGGTCGTTGTGCACACATGTGATCGTGGCAGTGGTCCTTGCGCTGTCCGTCTCCTCTTGAACACCCCACTGGTCTGCATCACTGACTCTGATGTCCGTGATCTTCACACCTGGGGCTGTCCTAATTCTGTTGGGGAACAACAGGGGTTGCTTTATTTACAGATCTCCTGCAAATAAATCCAGAGAGGTAAACAAGGAAGATGAAAGAGGAAATATTCCCTCTTCCATTAATAATAGACTGATACATTGCAACTGTAAGTCATTCAGCTTTAAAAATATAAAACAGGTCCAATCATTTTAAAGAGATGAAGTATGAGTTTCATTATGTGCAAAGCCAGTTAATTTTCAGCTTGAACAATGTGGAGAGAATAAGAATGCTTTCTGCTTCAGTGGCACCAGTTTGATACAAATGAAACAGATGTGACTAAGCATAAGTTGATTTAATTTGTTGTGTCTGTCCTGCAGTTTAAGATGGAGAATCAGAGCACCGTGATATAAAATACATCCTCCTGCTCGCAAACCTTTGGGAGCAAGGTGCCTTTTAATATTAGAGTGATATCCATGGAAAAAAAAAAAAAAAAATGTGTTTCACTGCTCAAAGACCGTAACGCAGGAAGGAGAGAGAAGGAATAAGTTATCCCAGATCCGGGACTGAGGGATGAAAATAATTATGCCATTGTACTGGGATCTATCAAACCAGGCACATCAAACTCTTGCTGCTGAAAATATTATGATCCTGACATGGAAAACCCTTGATTTCCTAAGCATGGCTAGAGTCTGAAAGCAAAAAAAAATTTGCTTGAAAAAAAAAAAATTCCATGCTCTAGTGGGGCTCAGTGTTAGGAACAGACTGCCAAGGAATAGGAAACAAACTGCTTTTAATAGCAGGGATTTCATTTGTGCAGCTTGACTCCTGAAACAAGCCTGGGATTTTGACAGGAGTGCTGCAAATATGCCTGGAGAACAATTAGGCAGAAAGCAACTGCTGTAGCACCACATTCGCCACTACTGTGACTTAATTAATTAAAAGCAAAGCCAAGAGGGACCTCTTAGTTGTATGGTGGAATGAAACAGCACTGCTGGGACTTGAAGCATTACTTAACAGTGAATTGTGATGGATTTGCCCCGATGCCTCGTGGCCAGTTGGTGCTCATGTTACACTATTAACAATTTCCTTTAAGTTCTAGCTGAGTTCATGGGTTTGGATCAAAGTAATGTCAAGACTCAATGGGTGGTCTTTTCCTCTGAGAAGGAATTAATTCATCCTGCTTTTATGATATCCTTATTTTGCCCATAAGGCTTTGCTGACTTGATGGGCCAAATTCATGCCTGGCATAACCAATTTGATGAAAAATGTTTCCTGTAAGGAGAGAATTTTACTTGGTATTCTTATAATTGTCTCCTTCACATTTCTGCATAGACATTCCTGTCTCCAAACAACATGCCTCAAAGCTATGTGCCCCTTTCCTATCATCTCTTCTTTTTTCAGGGGAACATTCATTTATTCTGTAGTAATTACACTGGACCAAATCATTCCTGCAAGACACCTATATGGCTTCATTTCAGACTGACTGGTAATTTATATGAGAGAGAGAATTAGGCCTTCAGCAATGGATTCAGTGATTTTTTCCATTAGTTTTTTACCCGCTCTTGGGAAAAAATCATTATAGCCTGACAAAAAAAAACCAAAACAAAAACACACCGCTTTTAAAATTTTCTCTTTCCCAGCCAAAATTATATTTCTTAACAAATCTGCCTCCCCACCACCCCCTCAATTTCTTATGTTTTTTTCTAGACAACATGTCTGGGAACCTCTAACCTGACTTTCCACTCAAGTCAAAGCCCTGGTTAATGAAAGGTTAATTGAAGGGCAGGAGATTCTGGGAGAAGGGGGGGCAGGACAGCTGGATTTTGCCCATGATTTCAGGATTCATCACAGCCTTTTTCCATCTGTCAGAAGCTTGTTATGTCCTCCTACACAGCTTATACACTACAAAGATCTTCACTCCGCAGCATTTACTTTCTTCTACTCTGATCCGAATCTAGCACGTCTGTTTACCCCAACGGGGATGAAAAGCAACATGGCACAATTCCCTGCCATGCCTGAGCAGGCTTTAACCACGCAGGACCCCTGTGCCACTCCCTTCTTCATGGAAGTGGGAGCCGCTCCTCCTCTTTACCTCCATCAGTGGTCCCCACACAGCGTGGAGGTAAGGGTGCAAGAACCTCAAATATCCACATCCACCTCCACGCCCAGCTGTTCCAACCTCTCCAGACAAGCTGCACCCCAAAACACGGGCATCCCTCTTGGGCCAACCACTCAGCTGTGTCTGCCTCCCTCAGCCAGGGAGCTTTGCTGTTTCTTCTCTTGTGTCTGAATGCAGCTACGAGATGCTTTTTGCCCAACTGGACAGCAGATGAACCTCTCCCGATGCCTGTCCTGTAGACTCACCACTTGGCTTCTCCTTCAGGGCACTATCCCTTAACAGGAGGCCTTCTGGTTTTTGGCAATGCTGTCTTCTTGACTGCACCCACAGCTTTTGCTTGCTGCGTATCTACTGTCTTGCTGGGTTAGCATCAAGTGAACATCACATACTCTGCTTCCCATCTACATTTTCCAAAAAAGTCTCAGAATGCTGCATTTTAGGAAAATTTCCAGTCTAATCCCCTGCAATGCATCTGCTCTGGTGGGCTGAAACAAGATGTCATTTTGCATTTTTGGATATCAGTAGAGCCAGGAAGGTTGAAAGAAGAAAGAAACTGAATTCAGCTTCTCACTTAGGAAAAGTCAAGAAATTCAAATTAAACCAGCCTACATATGGGAGGTTTGAGTCTACTATTCTTCAGATAAGTGATTCATATCTTTAAATCTGCCCCCAAACTCCACAGGCACAAAAATTATTATAAGTGTTGGGGACTGAGGCTTTGCAAAAGAATAAAAAATCCCTCCCAGCCCTGCCATTAACTGGAGAAAGGATGGCGAACGGCTAGTGTGAGAGCCCAGGCGCTGGGTTTGTTGCCCTGCTCTGTGCCAGGCTTCAATTATAAGCTTGGGTGGATCATTTAGTTTTCTTATACCTCGTTTCCCCACATATAAAATACTGGGAAGCGCTGCTCTCCCGACTCCAAGGGAGCTGTGAGGATAAACAGAATTGCCTGAAAAAATCTGATGTCCTTTGAATTTACCAGCTGACAAAAATACTGCCATCTCTGGGCTTGAAAACATGGAAACAATTTACTGAAGTATTTCACAAAAGCATGACCCAAGAAGTAACTGTTACCACTAGGATGGATTAATTCCTTTTTTATAAAGAGAATTGAAATGGGGAAAAAAAAAAAAAAAAAAAAAGGAAAAAAGGAACAAAACACAAGAACCAATTAGAAATTTGGCAAAACTATAATTTCATTTCTATGCAATACTTGCCTTCTGAAAAGCAGAATTTTCAGACAGAAAACTGTCCTGCTAAAAAGCACTTGCCCACCTTTAAAACATTACAACTTATGTGGCATTTTGATAACGCAGTTAGCAGAGATGTGAGACAGAGGAATACTGAATGAGCTCAGCAGAAGTTAGCCTGCAACAGGGCCCCCATGTTACAGCCTGTAACCACAGCCTGTATCACAAATGAGGCGATCACCATTTATACATGATGCTCTCTTCTTTAGGGGTGGAGAAGGTCCAACAGGAACACAACATCCTCAAGCACCACCTTTCGTGACACTGATGCCCATAAGACCTCAAGAGCAGGTAGCTGGGGGCAGGAGGGAAGTGTCAAAGCTATTCAGAACAGGGCATCAATGAAAAAACTGCTTCATGAGTGAATTTAGCCCTCTTCTCCAGCTATAAATGCAGAATAGAGGATGCTGCTTTCAATTTAGACTGCGGAATACATTTGGTATCCCTGGCAGTGGGTTTTTTTTCCCCTAAACAGTGTGTCCTCCATTTACTATGGAATATTGAGATGGAAACATGATAGACTGAATGGAGCAGGCAAGCAGAAGCCTCCCCAGCCTGCCAACTTGGAACACCCAGAAACTATTTTAAAATGCAATCCCAGCCTTAAATGTATGCGACCCCATGAATTCCATAGCTCTAAACCTCTTCCCTCTGTTATTACAATAGAAGGAAAGGAGAAGGTACAAGTAATCATCGGGGCTGGAAAGTAACTTAAGGGCTGCAAGAGGGATTTAAACAGCCAAGCGCTTAGCGGAAGTGGTGCAGGGACTTCCACTGCCTCCCAGTCAATTAACTGCAAAATCTGAAAGGTAAATGCTTGCTTGCAGTACACCCCCAGCAGCAGTAATTGGGAAGCAAAATCTTGGCAAAAGGAACTTTAAAATAGAAACAGAAGGAAAAGATATTTAGGAAATAAACCGGGAATGTGCTCACAGCAGATGGAAAATGCTCAAAATTATGAGGAAAAAAGACTTTTTCAGAGCTATTTTAGAAATTCCTTTATCTCCCCCCCTCCCCCAATACAGGGGAAAACATGATCTGAGCTAAATTCACTCTCAATGACATACTAATAATAACAGTTATGATAATAAATTTCATTTGTAATTTCCAACCATTTCTGTATTCAGCCCTTCAACATGCATTTTTAGCCCAATTAAAAATAAAATCATTATCCTTCCCCTACAGGAAATTCAAGCTGTAGGCCAGTTTAGTTAACTCGCCTAAAATTATACCGTCTCTGCAGAGCCAGAATGAGGGTCGATAACATCCTGATTCCCAGGCTTACACTTCAGCTAGACACCCCTACCCATCTTTAAGACCAAACCAGAGCAGAGCTGTGTAATTCCGAGCCCTCACAGAGCATTTTACATATTTGAAGTATTGCACAAACAGCAAGCAATTAGTTCTGAACAAGGTCCCTGGGGAGTTTCTAGTTAAAATACATGTGTTTTAAGATACATTAAGCCAAGCTCCATAAATTATAATAATCACTGAATTCAGACATAACATCTGGGGACTTTCGGGGTGTGGGTGAGATGGGCAGCATTTCTGTGTAGGACGGAATAGAAGCCTCCCCGTATAGGGGGAAGAAGCAAGTGGAGTTTGCTGGGAGACAGAAGGAGAAGAGGGTATGTGCTTCATAGCTGCCACATCCAAGTGCATTCCATCTGGCATCTGGGAGGGAGTTCAGGAGTTCATTGGTCTGAGTGTATGAAAGCAAAACTGTTTGGGAAACACTGTTATAGCAGATGGAGGGCTGAGGTGGGACCAGACCTCCCCCCAGGAGGGGGAAACCATCCTTTTCTTTTGTGTCTTCCTAAGCTTCCTGGCCAAAATTATCTGTGGGTTATACAGAAAAATGAAGAAAATGAGGTGACACAAAGTCACCCAGAAAATACATGGCAGAACCAGGAATTACACCTAGAGCTGCTGAGGAATATTTTGGTATCCTCACCACAAACCCGCCCAGCTCTTCTGCTCCTACTGTACACCCACTACTAACTGCAGGGCGTCCTGCAATGCCCGTGCAAGACCAGCCTGGGGGCAAATATGCTTTCTGCTGCTGCAGGCTTGCAGAATCTGTGAAATGAGAGCGGCCCACCGAGCAGATAATCACCCTTCACGCCCTCACCTCTTACGGAAGCCAGATGTACAACGCAGGGGATCAGGTCCTAAATCTTCACAAGCTAACCAAGTGTTTATTTCCTAAAGTGTTTTTCCAAGAACTTTACTCCCTCGGTTCTTTTATATTTTAAAAGACTTGTCACAGATTTATGTTCAAACTACTTCCCATCAAATTCTCCTTAAGATAGCAAGGCTAGGCCAGCTGTGTTTGTTTCTGCGATTCCATATTAATGTCACCGTAAGTAAAGCTATCTTTCTAAGTGTATAAAATACACATCAAATTACACAAAGATCCTGCGATAAATCAAGACCTCTCCAAAAGGTCACAAGCGTAGAAGCACAACTAGTACGCTGCTTCATCGCAAAGTAAACCAAGCAGCCTGCAAAGCCCTGTGGAGAGGTATAGGTAGACGGCAATGTGGAACAGAGGGCAATTGCAATGCATCAAATAAAAGGAAACCCCAAGAAAAAGGGTTTGAGTAATGGTACCAGGGGGTAAAAAACTCAGCATGGCCCTGGTATAAACCCAGTGGCAATAGGTGTTACCAGTGAAACAAGGTAGGAACTCATGGTGGGACAAAAAAAAAAGCATGTTTGCCCTTGGGGATAAAGACAGCTCCATACTTAGAGATACAGGCAGCAACTTCCAAACTCAACTGGAGTTTTGCTTAAGATTTGACCTCCGAACTTCATCCATGCTAAAAACTACTCCCGTGACTGCCCCTTCATTGCAAGTCCAATGCATAATTGGCTCAAATTTGTTTTCAAAGCAAGACATGGATACGCTGTGCTCTGCCTGCCTTGGCCCCATTTCTCCCTGAAACGCCTCCCCACTGCAGGACCAAAGCTTTCTCAGCTGCCACTCACCCCGTGGAAATGCCCTTTCTGCATCTCGTGACCTCAGCACTCTCTCACCTTTACACTGTATCAGGAAATTTGCCTTTCCCTCCCTCCGGTATAACTCAATTTCTCTCTGCATCTGTTATTTTTATATAACCTTTTGTAACTGTCATCTTTAACCCTGTCAAGCATTTTGGGATGCAGTTTCTATGAAATCAGTTATTACTGTCGTGTATCAGAATATCTCTATCCAACACACGCGCAAGGAAGAAAGTCAATGCCAAAGCACCGGGCAGGACAAAGCAGACAGAATAGGTACAGCGACCAGCGCAATGCACTGCAGGAACAAAGTTGCTCCAACAGACATGGTGGCTAACATGAAAAAAGCCCAACTCTGAGAACAGAAAACCCTTTGAAATCACGGAGGTGATCAATGCTAAAGGTTTAGAATGATACAATTACCACTCTTCTACCCAAAAAGGTGAAGCTATCAACCTTTTTTTTTTAGCCCACCAAATGTTTCAAAATATGCTAAGCATCAAGCTCACTAGCATATTGGATTTTGAATAATGAAAAGAGTAAACAGGATTTTAATTTGGATTCTGACAGTAAAGTGCTTTCCATGTGATAAATTAACTATTAGGGAAGACAAATTAACACAACCTACCCTTGAGTATGATGGCTTATGATTTTGAGGAAGCTTTTACAGAAGCGTGATCAAAATAAGGCAGGATGAAAAATAGGAGATGATGATGCAGGGAGTATTTTATCAAAAATCCTCCCTCCTCCTTTGCAACAAACTGTAGATAGAACTTCTCTAAAAAAGCACAGCAGATTTTCTCAAGAGCCCCCCATTCTTCCTAAGAATATCTAAAAATTTTAGGAGACATCCTCAGCTGGTCTAAATCACCAGAAATTGATTCATTTTATAGGGATTCTTTAATACTGAAAAGCTAAATTCCACATCCTGTGAAGCAAGGTCAGAAAAGGAGATGTTGCCCCTTACGAATTTTTTGGAAGCGGAAGGTGTCTCAGAAACATTTTCTAGAAATAAGACTATGCTCATAAAATCAGCAAAGAGTATGTGAATGTCTTCAGAGCAGTCTAACACTATGTTATATTTCCATATCCAATGGAAAATTCCCATTTTTTTACCTTTTTTTCCAAAAGAAAGAAGACATTTTAAGATTTCATCTTCATATTTCAGCAGAAACTCCATTTTTCAATCTGCTCTCTCTCTCACTCAGGTAAGAAAATAGTGCTTAAAACACCAGCAGAAAGACATCCTAATTGGCTTGAAATTAAAGCTATTAATTTTTATTCTTATTTATTCCTGTCACAAACCAGACCTGTTTTTATGGGTTTCTAACACTGCTATGGAAACCTGAGAGGTTCTGAAGTCTTTATGTAACGTGAGCTGAAAACGCCATCTCCCACAGTGAACGCTGTTTTCTTTGAAATATGTCAACAGTGGAATTTTGTCCCTCTGGAAGAAAAAGGGTTGCCAGGCACTGGGGCAGGAGACGTTTGGTCCAATTTTATTGACTCGAGGCAGTTTATTAACCATTTAACTGTCTGGGCAACTTCAAAATGGGAATAAGGATGTATACTCACCTTTGGTCAGAAATTCATCCACGGAGGGAAAAAAAATTACTATTTCTATGGAGACACTGTGCATTTCTATACTTAAACATTGTGCCGATATTGTATTTCAATATATTTCTGTAATTTCCCAGTAGGTACCTAAAGCTGTGGGTCAAAGAGTTCTGTAGAAATTGGCATTTTCTTAATAAACCTAAAAGCCAAAATCTGAGTCCACCGGAAAACATTGCTGTGCCTTTAACATACAAATTACTTTAATCACAGTATAAGCAAATGTGGCTCTAGATTGTGCTGAAAGCTCTTAAATCCCAGCAAACTCTTCATACCAGGAGAACAGGTCTGATGTTTGGGTTTCCGAACTCAGCATCCCACTAGCACAGCTTCAGCGACTCCCGTTAGACCAGCATGGGGAAGGAGATAAGGTCCTCTGTCCTTTGCCTGCCTGGAGGGCAGGAACCACTGCCCATAATTTGTAAATAAATACACAATTTGTAACTCTGACTTGACACTTTACACTTTCAAAGTATCCAATAAACATGAACTAACCATTATTACTATTGATCAAAAGGAGACAGCGGGTCTTTTTCCAACTCTAAATGATCCTTGTGCTACCAAACAACTCATAACATCCCTTTCTCATTAGGATGCACAACCAGCTCACACCTCTCCCTCCCTGAAAGAGGAGAGATATTTTCCTTTATTCCGCTGCCTCCGTTCAGTTAGCTGAGTTACGATGTGTTGATCATTATTCAAAGAGCTCAAGAGTGCCTGCTGTCGTGCGCCCTTAGACATCTCCAAGAATTGAAGTATGTGCCCTCTCTTCTCCAACACAACAATCTGTGCTGTACCTTCTCTGTAGAGAGAAGAGGTAAAATGCTGGAGTGGTTTTCTGTAACACATGTCTACGGAACAAAAATCAAAGCCTGCTCAGTCTCTTCAACCTTTCTCTGAAAGATCTAAAACACTCAGACTATGTCCTTTACCTTGAAACCAATGCAATGCTATAATAGATGAAACTCTTCCTTAAAGCCTGGAAGTACAGGAGAAAATGCATTACCAAGTCTGAAGGTGTCCAAAGTATTTGAACTTGGAATTCCTGCAATCATGCAGAAACACAGCTTTGAAAACTATAATGAAAAAATCAAAGTAAGTCAGAGGTTTCCTCCTGCAAAGACAAAGATACTTAAGGTTTCCTTTTATTGAAAGGCTCCTTTCAGAAATCAGCACTGCAAAAATGTTTGCAGCTGGAATAGAGTTCAGGCCTCCTGGGAGACAAAGAATTTTTAAAAAGGGGTCATTTTTCTACCTCTACAAGTAAAAAAAAAGCCCTGAAGGTCATGGTTTCTGGAAGCAGCTAAACAACAACAAAGTAAAAACTTTCCATCCCTCTCCCTGCAAAAGTAGATAATGAGCTCCATAGCATTGTCTCGGTCAACACTGGATGGATGGATGGAGCTCCATAGCATTGTCTCGGTCAACACTGGATGGGGGTCTACAGTGTTTAAACTAGTCCAGCATTGTGGCTAAATTTGCTCACCACGTTGGAGACTCATACATTTCTGGTAAGGAAAAAAAGTTTATTAAATACAATTCAGACTAATATAATTGATTATCTTTACCAGACATCAACATATATGACTTCGGATCAGAATAACTTTTTTGGGTTGCTGCCGAGTGCTAAAGCCAACCCTGGAGTTCATTGCATCCATCAGACACAATCCCTCAGCTCAGGGCAGGTTGTGACTGCAAATGCCCTGACTGGCAGATGCCCAGAAGAGGCCAGTGGTAGCCAGTCTGTGGCTAGTCTTGACACAGTGTGTGCAGTGTGGCCCAGAAAACTATGTTACAGAGGCAGCCTGCATGCACTGAATGGGGTCTCACCATGACTTTCACACAGCTAATATACCTCTTTCAATGGCTTAAAAAAGTACAAGGGAGAAGACCAGCAGCGAGGTTGATGGGCCAACAACATGTCGATGTGTCTCCTCCCCTTAGGAGATGAGGCTAAAAGCAAGAGGACACTTGGTAACAGTCATGTTTACCTAAAAGATTGCTTAAAACTCCACCAGTAAAAAAACAAAAAAGAACATTAAAAAGAGGAGATTTTTGAAGCATGTATACAACTCTAACTTCTACTGAAACCAGTCCCAAGCCTTGGCACATCCAACAATTGCTTAACAGCATGAGTTGGTCTTTAAGGGATCTATCATACGTTTTTCCATGCTTGCTCAGTACTCCGCATAAAAAGCAGCACAGGAAGGGCTGTTATAAGGAACTGCACCTAGGCTGTGGCAAGGAGACATTGACCTGAGCATGAGGGATGGAGCTAGAGGGAAGAGGAAAAAAAGCACAGCAATGAAAATCCTTCCAGAATTAAAAAGGCCACAAGAACTTTGCCTGAACTAGTAGTTGTTGTTTTTATTGGATTATTTTATGGGGTTTTATGTTGTTTAATCGAAGAAAGAAAATGGATGCCATAAAATATGCAGAGCTAACTGGGGCTGCAGAGTACATTGCTGAATATTGCTAGTAATGCCATTTCCCCTTCACTGTCAAAAAATAAAAATATCGTTCTTTATATCCCTGTCACATGGAACAGCGGTCCTCTCACGCTTGCCAATCAATCATCTTGGAGTGCACCTTTACCTTGAGCAGTATGTGCTAGGACGGTGAATAAGGAAAGCTCAGGAAATAATCTCCCTTTCCACAAGATAGAATTCAATTTCCAGTATAACTCAGACCAGTACTTTTCTTGAAAAGGTAGCACCATATATTATAGCAAAAAAGCATTTTTCTGCTGCTAGTGAAAACTTTAGTGAGCATTATGATTATGTGGTTTGTACTCCAGGCACCAATGACCACCAAGCAGGCTAATAATGTGCGAATTCTGATGAGAACTAGGCCTCCAGCTGGAATAAAACATCAGAGATTTTTTTTTCCCCTGCTTTTTTTTCCATTCTGCTTTCTTTACTGTAAGATTTTTTTCTAGCTGCAGACAACACCTTTCCAAGATTCTCCTAGAGAGAAGCACTTCACAATAAAATTATCCCATTCTGGTGCTCACGTAGCCTTAGTTAGCCCTTTGGCCACTGTCCCAACAGGCTTTTATCTTTGACTGCCCCAGTTTGGTTTCTTTGAGTAGTGCTTCTCAGAAGCTTTTTGAAGACACTCTGCAGGTAGTCTGAGCTTTCACCAACGACTCTTTGAGTCCCCCTTTGGATCTCAGCAGGTTTGACAAGGATTTTGCAAGTCCCAAGCTTTGTCTCTCCTCTGAGTACAGCTGACAAAGGCTGTCCAGCAGAGGCTGGCTGGGTCCATAATCTACTGCAATAAAGTCCAGAGAAAACCCCACAAATGGACAGTGCCAAAGCACTGGCTCGCTGGATTTGCCTGCAATATTTCTAACTGTGAAGATGAGGAGACAGTTTTTCCCCTCTAGATGCCCTGAAGCTCCAAGTCCCAGCTTTTGCTCTGCAGATCTGACCAAAATACCATCCTGCGAGCTGGTGCCTGACACGCATACCCCAGCAGCCCCAGAGCCTAAGATTGGCAAAGAGGTCAGGAGGATTCAGCCCTCCGAAGTCTGTTGCTCACAGTGCTGCTGCAGCTTGGAAAGCTTATCCAGTCTTGCAAAGCTGTCAGGAAAATTTACCAGCCACCGCACAAAAATTGCTTGCCGTTTACCACAGTGATTGATGGTAATGCAAGAAACTAATGGCATTTTACTTGCCTGTCGAAAGAAATTACTCACCCTGGGCCAGCAGGATTGGGGAAGGATTCTTTAATCCTTGCAGCGATTTTTAAATTAAACTCTAGTGTTCGCAGGGCTGACGACCAGTCAGACAGCACCCTGCTTCAGGATGGATTCAAACATGATCCAGCACATGGGCAGACAGGTCCAGCCCAGCAATAAAACAGAGTGAAAGGCAACTGCACACCGCGCTTCTGAATTTTTTGAAAAAGTTTACAGGTTTCAGGGGCCCAAATCCGTTTCCAGATCGTTAATCTCTAACAAAGCCCTAGGCCCTGGCACTGTGCATATAACAAAAAATTGGGGAAATAACAGGACAAAAAGGCCATAATCAAAAATCGGAGGCAACTGGTCTAAGTGGTACACAGGAAGGTGCTCCCATTTGGTCTATACCTGCAGAAGAGTAAAACGGTACAGGGGGTCAATTCACTTCCTAAATCAGTAGAGTTGATAGGATCATTCCCTCTGTGGCTTTCCCTTTCCTTCCTAACACCAGCACTAAACCTTCTCTTACCCTTTAGCATGTTTCCTTTATCACTGCAAGTGGTCTGTTTGCCACCAGGACTGCTCTCTTCTGGTTTTACCTGTAGTACTGGCCTTCCCCCGGTTGGATGACAGATCTTCCACCATGGTTCAGTCACAACATCCTTGTTAAACGAGCTACTTCAATAGTTTGAGGGCAGATGACATCCATTCATTAGCTGGCAGGTCCAGGGTGAAGGACTAACAAAGGTCCTTCACCAAGAGCTGACTCTCACAAGCAGTAGCACAGCAGGCTCCAACACCGAGCACTGCCCCCAGGGAATTTCAGTAAGGCAAATAGCAAGGGACATCCCACAGCGCTTTTGAGGATAGGAATGAGCTACTCTCACCATTTTGATTTTGGTTAGCCTCTGTTTTCTTGACCAGCCTTTATGATTCAAGCTCCTGTACAGCCTCAGCAAATAGATGAAAAAATCACCTCTGCAAAAGGTCACAAACAAAAAACGGGGAGAAGAAACAATTCAAGTTTCATGAAGGCTATATGCACCTAGGTGCTAGGTACTAAAAAGTCACTTAAACTTCCAGCATTTCAAAGCATACAGTGTGTTTGCAATAACAAACACTCTAAAAACAGGCTTTCCCACTGGGGGAGTTGGGGGGCACTGAATCAACTACGTATAAAAATGGCTACAATCCTTTGTAACATCTTTGGTGGTTTTCAATGAAAAACACTCACAGTGAGATACTGTGTCCCACTGAGCATTAAGCACTTCCCATTCCTGTTCTGCTTTTTCAGTTCTAACTAGTCCCTAACCCTGTTAGTCATGAATTTGTGATTAATGAGCCTTGTTTAGAGGATGCAAATACTGAAACTGTTGCGATATACAGGCTCTAACCACAGAAAGACGATCTAATTCAGCAAGGGAATCTGCTGTGCTTAGGGGGGATTCCAAACCTTCCGTAAAGGAAATCAGCTGTTAAGTAATTTTAACAAGGGGCGGCATGCTGTGCTCTCAGCTCCGAGGTGCCATGCAATGGTCTCACAGCTTGGCATCTGGGGACAAAATCATCTTCATGCATTAAGGATGCTTAACATCTGCTTGTAAATCTGGGGCTGGTCAAAAAAATGGCTGTGACTGAAATAAGGATGGTGCAAGTGTGGTTTTCCACCAGAATTCTTAACTACAAGAAACATGCACACATACATACACACACTCTTTTCATCTAACAGAGCAAAGAACCAATAACCCAGGGCTAAACTAATTATGACTAGTTATGCTTGAGCAGGAAAACAGCAGCCACTCCTCTCCTGCTTCAAGGGGACAAGTAGAACAAGTGCCTTCATGGCTCTTCTTCCCTGCGCCTGGAAGGGAAGAACTGTCCCTTGGGAGTCTTCCTCTCCCAGGGTATCCAGAGGAGCAGATTGCCTCTTCAGCTGGGGACGTGGGACAGGCAGGACAGCTCTGCACTCCAGGCTTCATAGCATGGCTAGAGAAAGCCCTGTATGCAGTCTCATCAGCCCAGCCTTCTTGCTGACTCTAACAGAAAATATATTTCCTAGGCCATGAAAAATCTGATGAAACAGTGGAAACCAAAAATACTACTTTTCATTAAATAATATCACCCATCACATGCCCATCAATACTCAGAAATAATTCCAAGGGGAGAGGGTGAGCTTAATTATTTTTGAAATGGTTTACAAAATGTACCAAGATGGAATAAACAGTCCTCATTCTGCTACAACAGTCCCTTTCAGACATATTTCAGGAGGCTAATCCTGGAGACTGGGAGATTAATTCCTGGAGACAAGCCCTTTTTCCCCTCCAGCTCCTCCCAGCTCTTCAGAGAAAATGACCTGGTCTGATCTTAACACATCTTGAAGAAGGCAGAAAGATTAATTATGCTCCTCCCTATTTCATCTTCATGGCACATCTGAGCAGCTTCTACAGCTGCGAAACCTTTATTTCCAGGGTCCTTTTGATTGTACTGCTGAGATATTCAAAGACTCATTAAACCTAAGGGGAAGTCCCATTCAATGAGACTTAGTATGGAAAGGAGGTGGGGCAGGGAGGCTTAAAGTTATCTTGTACTTAAGTTGAAGAGACAGTTGGAGAAGATTTATTCATAAATCAAACTCTCCACCCTCCAAGAGTCACCTGTCCTTGCAGCGCCTTGCACACCGGAGATGCTGCTGGGCTGAGAAACGCAGCCTGCTCCAATGACTGGGTGACTCTGCTTGTTTCTATAGAAGAACCAAGGGATGACAAGGGAAAGCAAAGCAACCTGGTTTATATTTTTGTAGACATAACTTTGCACCTACAAATTGCAACTGTTTCCCAATTGCAACGCTAACATCAAGTTAGAGCTCAGCTTTCAGACCAGTCTCCTGCAAAGGTAGTGTTTGTCAATGCCTGCATGATTACGGTTGTAATTATTTCCTCCAATTACTGTCACTATATCTGACCTTATCCTAGAGTCAAGTACCAAGGCGTTAAAGTGACAATATCTTCTGCACAAGTAATTGCTGATACAAAACCTTATTCTCAATTACTAATGTCAATAGCTTATGGATATTAAAAGAGAAGCCAGTATATTACTGAGGCTGAGATTGCTTTCTAATCTGATAGTAAGGCTATAAATTATCTGATTTGCTGATGAAGAGCTCAAATTACAAAGGCACCATTCAAAAAAATCACTAAATATATGGATGACTTCCTTTGATTTTAAGTGGCATTGAGAAAGTGCTCCGTTCTTTCCTGGTGGTGTTGCCTTCCTGACTTGAATCTTCACTGTCAAGTTCTCATCCTCAATTAACTTCAGGCACATTTTCAGGTATAACACTCTGCCTGCCAGCACAGCAGTAGGCTTCAAAAGGTGGGCCGTCAAGCTATAGTCTAAAGCTCATCTATCAGAAATACCAATATTATCCTTTCTTACTTTTTAGAATTGTGAAACCTCAGCAGTACCATTACAATCAAGGTTGTACTTAGTCGTGGGAACATTTTATCTTATTTTCACATGGGAAACACCTTCCTTTACAGAACATTCCTGCAGCTAAGATCTCTCTGCAGTTTTATGTGAACTTAAGTAGCTAATGTCGTACACACAGTGCTGCAAAGACTAAATCACGATATTAAGGGAAGTCAGGGTTCAATTTCTCTGCATGCAGAAGGTGAGATATATGCATTGGGAAAGGCTAGATCTGGAGAATGTAATAAACAGTCACAGGTGAATATAAAATATAAATGCAAAATGCACTTCTTCATATTTATTACATCTTTTGCATCTAAATCAGGCAGATTTCATTCCAAAGATTGAGACTGATCTAAAGTAATTTAGTGGGAGGCTGGTAGTTGAAACACATAATCACATTTCTAGAACAATGTAATTACACTGAATTTAATGTGATTTCCTGCCACTGGTTTAAAAGTGCAGCCTCCTCCACGTTCTTGATTTACGCTGAACATGACACTTGATGTAAGATTCCTTTTACGTAGCCAGGTAAAGCATTGCATAAGGGGAGAAAGTACGCTATGACTCCTTGAATTCCCCAAGACCATCATACAAAGATGTCAGTTATGAAGTACCAGTAAGTTCAAATCTTAAATTTCTAGAAGGATGCTGTCTCAGCAGATGACCATTGATTTTAGATTTCATTTTCATTAAATACCTCACAAGGAACAATTTGGCTGACCTTAAGAACTTGTGCACAAGTCAGCTCTGCTCTATGGGACAAAGACATCTGAAGGGAAGGTTACTCTCAGCAGAAGAGTTTTCAGGTTTCCATATGTTGTACATGTTTCTGAGAGTGCTATATTAAAGATTTTTTATAAAGAACAGGTTAATAAATGGACACGGCAGGTCATACCCATTAAGAATAGCTAGAAAATACTGGGGAAAAAAATAATTGCAATCTGAATGCTGACCAAGAATTTGAATCTTAAAACAAACACAAGGACAAAAGGACAGAATTTTATCAAAGTTAGGAATAAAACAGCACAGGCATTGATATTCATTTAACTTCTACAAATCAGTTAAAATCTGATCTCAAGAGAGAAAGCATGCAAGCCAACGCATCGGGAGAGCCCATGCTGCCAGCCAAAGTATACTATATAAACAGAAGAGATACACTTAAAAAAAATACCACAAAGCTTATAACTGATCAGATAAAATCCCCTAAACCCACCTAGCATGAAACAATTCAGATAATCTCTTTGCAGAATAATTTCAAATAGCAAAGTTGTAAAAAAACAGGCATATTTACAATTGACTTGCAAACAGAAAGAAAAATTATTAAATTGATCAAAAATGCTATTTACTGCTGGCAGTTCATTTAGCTTTCTGCAGAATGTTTCAACATTTATATTCCTTCACTGGAATAAATAAGTATTGAAATATAATGGATAATGGAGCAGATGCTAAAAGACAATAAAAGCGCATAGGTTTATTTTTTGTTCAGCAGACCAATATAAACTTGAATGAAATAAAAGTTTAAAAGCAGGTTTTAAAGCTGGGGACTTTTATGAAAAGTAAATGAACAATAGATTTAAAGCAGTATAATTATCGATGAATCACAGCACTATGGAAATGGCCTCGGAGAGCTCCAAATGCATTATACACTGCGGAGGAGGAGGGTGAGTGAGGGAGAAAAGAGCCCCTAAAAGGAGCCAATGCTGCAGCCCTCGCACAGATAAACCACCCTGCGTTTATGCAGCAAAGACAGCTGCATTTAGGTTATAAAGCCAAATCTCGAGATTCTTCCTTCCATGGAAGCTTTCTTTGGCATGAACAAAACTGTGGAAAAATCTCAGGATGCACAACAAGCCAAGGAGGAGACCTCAGTGCCTTCGAGCTGCTTTTCAACACTGCTGATGTCAAGCACCACTGAGCAAAGCGATGAGTTGCAAAAGGCTCACACAGCCAGGCGACGCTACGCCGAAGTGGCAGCGACGAATGCAAACGTGTTACAAAAAACAAAGAACGGAAAAGCTTTGTCTGGGAAACAACAGCGTATATTATTGATGGCTCAGCAGCCAGAAGACCTCGGCGCATGGAGAGGATAATGGGTTTGTTATCTCCCTGCCAGGAAAGACCTGAAGAGGGTTGAAGAGAGACAGCGTTTCAGCTCTGTGCCCACCCTGCAACCCTGGCACGCGGTCCCGCTGTGCACAGCGGGGACAGCAGCACGAGCTCAGCCGCGTCCACCTGCCACAGCCAACCCCAATACACTCCACCCCACTGCACGTCCAACACGCACTACACCCTGGTTCTTTCTTCCTGAACCAGACAAGCTTCCCGACAGCCTTAGCATTTCCAGATTTCAAATCCTTAGTAGGGTTTCTTCAAAGAGTGAATACATTTGCAGAAATTAATTTTGGGCTGCAGCTTCTTAAACAGTACCCATTTCTACATCAGGCAGATTAGCAGCAGAGCCTGCTAGAAATTACGGTCTTAATCAAAACCAAAAATGTACTAAGCAGATTTTCCCTTTTGTTTACTGAAAAGCCTACTTTCTTCAAGGTGACTCAAGACAAGAGACGGTTCGCTTAAACAGTAAGAGATTTGCTGGATGCCAGAAGGCCCCCTTTTCATCCCCGATCACCTACAGCTCAGGAAGAGAATTCTGCAAAGACTACATGAAAATACGACAGGGGAGTCAGGACCCTTATTAGGTTAAATCATTCAGTTGCAAACCAGGACCAACCAGACAGAAACACTGTGATTCAAAACTTGGACAAAAATGGTTAGAAATGAGAAACAATTTGGCTATGGCAGGATTACTACTACATTAGCCAGGAGCTCGACCCATCTATTCAGGGCTTTCATTATGCAGCAAAAGGACAGCGAAAATCCCTGCTCACCCAATCACCACTACAACAGTTACATATTCAGATTTTTTTCTGGAATAAGTGCAAATGTGCTTTGATTGACATTTCATCACTTAATACATTCATTGCATGTCAAGGGAAAACTTGACTGAATTCACAATGCTGTACTGATTGAGTTCCTAATAGGAACAGTTGTCAGAAGGACTTGTAAGGATAACTTTCAAAATCACATTTGCTAGTTAGCAGAGGACTTTCTGCACCAAAGAGCCTCTCCACCTACGTGCAGGAATTTCCAGGACACAGAGATGGACAGCCCCTCTCTTCCCAGTTGCCATCAGCCCGTGACATGGCAGCTGGGCTGGCTGCAGCCACCCCAATGGCTGCACAATACTTTTCCCTCCAAAGTCCTGCAATTGAGACACGCAGTTGTGGAGTCAGAAGAAGCTTTGCTGGAGACTCATGAACAAGCTGTGGAAGAGAAGCTGGAGACCAAGTGAGGGGCAAAGCTCTCCTTCACTCCTTCCACCCAAAAAGTCCCCAGAGTACAAACTACGCAACCACAGAGCTCAAGGGTGGGCTGAGGACACAGGAGTTAGCATAGCTGGAGGTCAGTGTCTACCCTGGCTAAAAATGGAGAAAGATGACAAGGAGAACCAGCACAAGAAGAAACTCAATTCAAGATTGAGCCCTTGGACAGTGCCCCAGCCCTGGAGCTTGCTACCTGCCAGGCAACAGGCAGCTCCCTGTCGATCTCAACCTCTGCCTACACGTGGAAAAAAATCTGCAGTTTTCTTCTGCTCCTGATCCCTCCTCTGAAATTTTCACATTCATTTAGAAAGGTGTTCAAGATAGAGCTTTCAAATGAACATAAGCTTTTCCAAATTCCCCTCCTTCTCTGAAGAGACCTGTAAGGCCCTGAAATTACCTACCTTCAGCATTCATGATGTGAGCAAACAGGATCCCTGGCTGCCTTCACCCTGTTTTAATTAGACAAAGAGGGGACAAAAGCAGTGCTCTTCAGTACTTAAAACCAACCATTTTCAGATAAATATTTAAAGTTGTCCTGATTGTTAGATAAGCAGGTTCTGCAAAGCTATTGCAAACGTCGCAATTGTTTTGCCATACGGTCGCCAGCAGCTGGAAGCTCAGAGATGCCCATTTCAATCAGAAATTTTCCATTTTAAATGCATTTGGCAGTTTGTTCATGGTGAGAAGTGCTTCTCAAAACGTGAGCTTTCAGAACACTGCAAGGAGTAAAGCACAGGTGGCTTTTCTAAAGCCTGTGTCAAAGCACAGCTTTCTGTAAACACTCCTTTTTATAAGTAAGTAAATAAATAAATAAGAAAAGGTGTTGTGCCATACCTTCTGCACTGCTATTAGGCAGCCAAGAGGCTCCTGCTAGACCAGACAAAGCCTTTAGTCAGTCCCACAGAATATTCACAAGACAAATGAAAAGAACAGTGGGAGGAATTGGCTTAAAAGTGCATTCATTGTACTTTCCTTTTCTTTAAATATAATAATATGCAACAGCTCGTTGTGGTGTTGAACAGACAATACTATTAACTCCTTTTTTCGCTCCAGCACTTCAACCATTTATACTTACATTCTTCCACCTAATCACTACCTAGATGTTGTTAAAATCCATCATGACTACGGGCCAAATCTTGAGGTCCCCACTCAAACCCTCCATTAAACGAGTTCTTAATAGGATTTCTGCATGATTAAGCATCACAGATTTTTTTTCCTAACTTATATCTGAATAAAGAACATAAAATTTGGCTCTGATGATTACCATAACACTTTCATGTTTGCCACTCAAAAGCCTAAAACTATGGCAGAGAAACCCTGTGGGGAATTAATGCAAAGTGTCTGCATTTGTACCAGGAACCAATCACTGAAAGAAAGAAAAAGGATATTTGAAATAAACCTGAAGGATGCATTAGCAGAAGCACTTCTGAGCAACTTGCCATTTAAAGCATACACAAGACAAATTCATCTCGAGAGTCACTTCAAAGGGAATGGTCCATAATCAAAATTAATCACAATTAATTTGGCCCTAATGTTTCTGCCACTGAGAGGCAGACTCCTGCAGTCAGAGCTGCAGGCAGCGGATGGCAGGAATCGCGTCCACAGCATCCACCTCTGCTGATGTTGCCAATTCTTCTGCTATGCTGGTGCCATCGTAAAATGCTGCAACAGGATTCAGGCCAAATTTGCTTATCGGCTCTGAACCATGAGGCCAGCCAGCAATATGTGCTGAATGGCACTCTTTCTGAGGATGTCATCTTTCTATTTATATTACCTAAGTCTTCTTCTCCAACTCCCTGTGGCAAACCCACAGTTGAAATCATGCAGTATAAGCTAATAGGGTTATGTAAGTGTCCATTTGCTGTACATATGCTCTCCCCCCTAAGGCAAGCGATCACCACGACTCTCTAGCAAGAGAGTTACACCTTCCATTTTTGATGTCTAAGCACATCAGAGTTTTGGAGGTGCTTCGGAGAGTGTCGCTACCCTTGTTGGAGGAGGACGTGCTGAGTGAGCTGAGCAAGAAGCAGGTAGCAGAGAACTGCCACAGAGGCAGAATCAAACCCAAGCAAGAGGTGCTGCTGGGCCAGACATCTGCCCCTTGTCTCCCCCATGAAACACAGCTACACTGAAACAAGGCAGAGGATGCCAGCACTGCGTGTGGCACTTCTCAGGGTATTGCTGAATAAATACAACCCTCAAGCCTTTTGCCCAGGCTTAATTCCCTGCTCTGCCTGCATGAAAGCAAAAGACTTCCTTCATATGGAAAGAGATGGCTTCCCTGTCTCTTGATGCTTCTCAGTCTCCACCAGCCAAAATCTGTATTTTCAAGCTAATTCTGCTTCTCTGTCCTCTCCTGGTTTTCCCAGCATCATCCTCCAGCTCCATTTTTGCAACACAATAGCAAAATAATTCACATAAAAACCCAAGCTGTTTCAAAGTAAACTGAGTTTATGGACATGGATACTTCCTTTGTTTCAAGTATATTTGCCTTGCATATTTACACTTAAAAGAAACAATATTAATCCCTGTAATCTATGAATTCCTGTACTCTTCACCCCAAGGTATGTAAAAATAGCATCGGCCCTATAACACAATGGACTTTTGACACCAAATCTCTTGCTCTCTGGAAGCATCCAGCATTTAAAACCTCATAAAACTGTCTAGGGAATCTAGCCCCATATAACATGAAGTTTAAAGTATGCATTTAGTTATGCATATTCACATTTTTTTTGTTTGCTACATTCTACCATTAAATTGCTCTCAAATTCAGAAAGACCCATTTCTAGACACAGTTTGAAACTTTCTCCAGAACAGTACGAATACACAATGCAGCAGAGGTGGGGGCTTTGCTCTTTCACACATACACCTGCTGTATACACATACCTTCTTATTTTACCTACTTGGTAAGACTGCTGCTCCTTCACAGTTTGGAGGGCACAGATGCTCCCAGCTCCCAGGGAGACTCACATGGACAGCAGTGCCACTTCCCAAACTGGCTACTCCCTTCGGTTTTCTGGCCAAATCCATTAATCAGACCTGATCCGAGGAGTCTGCATGTGCATGTAGTGTAAAATCCCCTTACAGAGCACTGTTTTCCACCAAAATGAACCTTTGCCAAGCTCCCCCATGGCACGCCAGCCACTGAAAGCAGACAGAGCAAGCTAATGGGGCCCTGCACAAGCCCATTTGCCACATATATGCTATGTGTGCCCTCGGGAGCAGGTCCCCGCTTCACCATGCGACTGGAGGGAAGGGACAGCTTCCCGGCTTCCTGTAGTCCCAGTGCTGCACTCACAAGCAGTGTTGCTTTCAAATGCCTGGGCACTGCAGTGTTGCACCTCTGTCCATTCGCCTCCCCAGCAGACCCAGCAGCCTTCTCAGAGGATTTCTTTCTCTTCTTGCTTCCTCCCAGAGGTCATATCAAACAGATGTGTATTTACCCAGCCTGGAAACTGCTACTTTTATCCTCCAGGTGAAGAACCGAAGTAGTTAGCATGCATGCATTTCTGAACAGTCTTCAGTGAGAAAATTCAATGTTCCCATTCCAGGGAATAAAATAATTACTTGCTTTTCAAACTTCCTGTTTTTCAAGCTGATAAAAGCTGCTGTTAGAGGTGATAGACAATTTCTAGACCTAAACAGACCTCCCAGTTCTCAGCTAAACTTTGCAGTGGTTTTGAACGTTGTTTGTGCCACCATTTCCCTCGCTGATCTGCCATGGATGGCAACGTCTCCAGTGCTGTCCGTAGCCAGCTCCAGCTCCCCCAGCAAACAGACGCCCCCGATTTGGGGTGTAACATTGTACTTCTCTTCCTTCTCCCACTGCAAGCAAAGCCAGTTCGTCTGACTCAGATATTTCTCAAGCAGTGGAATACCAGTTCCAACGCAGCTACATCCTATTAATGCTGATATATGCAAGGCCTTTTAAAAGGCCTGGGGAAGACAGATTTCACTTTGTTGAGATAAATTTAGAAACCAGAAACTATAAAGATGAGGGAATCCAATAAACTATCATTTATCTTTCTTCTTCATTTGAATAGAGTTTGCCAATATATAGTACTACAGTTTTACCCGCATGCCAAAATCTGCAAATTCAGTTCCTCTAGGTGTTCAATCATGTGAGGACAAAATTGATTCACACTGTCCCTTCTCCCATATTGAATGCGTATTCTGGGAGAGGAATCTTCCCAGAACATAGTATTATCACTCCAAAAACACTCCAAGTTTTTGAATCTTAGTTTGTGCAACATATACCCAAGATACATGAAATTCAGCAACAGCAAGTGGAAATGTTGGATTCTTTTCTGCAGAGCACTTACTGCCTCCTGCCAGCAGACAGCCTTTACTGAACTCAATGAAAATAATACGAGCCTGGGTCAGGCTCCAACATCGCAGAAAAAGAATGAGCCATCACAGCATATGAGAAATATGTCATTTTCTCCATCTTTTCTTGGATGGTGAAACAGAAGCACAAGGAAAGCAAGCAAATCACTCAAGGCCACACCAAGAATAGCACCAAAATCCCCAACCATAGGACATGCTACATACTTGTAGTAACAAAAATATATCTGTCATTGCACGTCACACAAGCTCATTCAAACTAAAAATTTATCACTTGCTTCGGACTCCAGCCAGGTGACAGCAAATATATCATGGAGCTGTCAACAATCTGCTAATCTTGGCTGTGAAGTGTAGGAATACAAGCAGCTTAAAAATATACTGGTCCTTCAGAAACCATAAATTTTGCTGGCTCTTTCTCACATACCACTGGGTAATAGGTCTACTCCAGCTATTTCACTCCCACCTCCTGCAGTTAAACAGTTTCATTTTGCATGTCTATTTAGAGTATGGCAATCAGACATTTGAGGTAGCAGAAATCACCCAGGGGTATATGGATAAAGAAACAAAGACCCTCTCTGGCTCCCTAACTGAGAAGATTTAACTGGAAAGTCTGTACAGAAATCCCACGACACACACAACTGGATTTTCAGAGCCTCCACAGAAACAGCTGGAATAACACCTCTGTCCGTCTGGAAACCTGGTCTGTTGTGCTCTTTTGAGCAGAGAGAAAGCAAAGAGAAGCAAATGAAAACCCTTTCTCCTCCATCTGAAATCAAACCATTTATACAAAAATTTAAACCAGGGTAGGGGAAGGATCTTTGACTGTAAACATAGTAGAAGTTTCAAAGGGTATTTCCTCACACATACAGGCTTGTTCATGACATTTCACACTGGGCAAGTTTTTGGGAGACTATAAATAAAAAGCAAACCTCCTTGTTGTTCAAGTTATGATGCTTTACGGTCACAGCAAGCTCACTAAGGACTACATTAGCCTGCTTAGCCTAAACACTACTACCCCTACAGCTGTGTGATGTGGCCCGGCTATAGAAAGCAGCTTAACTCACCATTCTTTGTGTAAATTCAGTTTGTTAAATTACTTTCTCTTATGCCAAATGGCTTGGTGTACCTGCCATTCTTCATTTCCTGCTCAGGCCACAAACTTCAATTTTCTCTCATAAAAGCACATAATTACAACTAATTATTGATCATTGAGGGATTACTAGTTGACAAATCCAATTTTCACACTGTTATCAAGCATGACTGACTGTGGACTGGAGGTAGGTACTTGCAGGTACTTGCGCTGTCTTAGAAACCTGCAGGTCTATAAGCTGGGTGGGACCAGTGTTTTCACTGTCACCGTCACTATCATTAAACCCATCAGACTGTGGTGGCACCCAAAGGCCAATGTGTTTGGGGACCTATTATGTAAGACGTTATAAATCTACTCAAAGTGACAGTCCTCACCCCAAAGAGTTTTGCAAGCCTAAAAAAAGCCAAGCCTTTTACATCTGTAAATGTATTCAATTTGGCTGCGTTTGTACCACTTTTGCATTCCATTCCTGTAAATATTCTCCCAAGCAAGCTAGCTGGGAGAGATGTTCAGAGAAACAGCTCATTTCAGGGAAAAATGCCACTCAATTTTCCTCAAAGCAAATTTTAAATTTGCATGCTTTGGTGCACCTGCTGATCTCAACAAATTGGATCAATGAAGGAAAGGAGAGCACTGTGCAAGCCCGGCGCCCTGGGAAAGCGGCTCACACCCAGCCCATTAATGTTATAAGCTAGCTGCAGCAGTCCAGTTACCCAGAAATCAGGGGTTTGCTGTTGCATGGTCTCTGCACAGTAAAACCATGGCACTCTACAAAAAGGGTATTTAAGAAAAAAGAATTAAAAAAATAAATAAATCTGAGAGAAAAATACATAGAACTGATCAAACATCGTTGAATGGAGTAAAAAGCAACGTTTTCATAATAAGTCACATGATTAATTTTTTCCCAGTTGTATTTCAATAGAGTTATTCACATAATTCAAGTAGACACAAATCCCAGTATGAAAATATCTGTGCTCTTGTAGCCCAGTGGCAGCCCTTCCAGCATGACTTACAACAAAAGACTGAGAAAGTCCACTCCCATGGTACACACAAATTGGTTTATTATTAGAGCTCATCCAGCACCATTATTTTCTGACAGTAACTGTTTTTAACAGAATTGAAATTTCCGTGAAGAACATTTTTCTTGCAAATGTTTAACTTTTCTTTTGGGAAAAACCACATTTTGTTTCATGTCTGTTTAACATTAAGATACATTTCCCTTTCCATTCTGTTCCAAGGAAGCACGACACAATTTAGAAAATGCTGCACTAAATCTCCCTGACTCCTAAAATAAAAAAAACTGAGAATGAGCCTCACATAAAGAAAGATTACAAGTGCCTTACTAAGGACTTTAGTCATTAAAAAAGACTCAACTCTATTCTGCTTCTTGTCTATGAAAGTGAAATATGATTTTATTAAATGAAGCCCTTAATATGTTTGCTAAGACTCTGTCAGGCTGAACATTAACTACATTTCCATTGTTTTTCAAGTCCTAAAAGAAAGTTGCTCTTCAAAGAGACAAGCTCACTTATAGCTTCTTAACCTACAGACCAGTGGAGAAGTTTGCTTTATTAAGTGCATTTGCAATGTCCAGTGCACACAAGGGACACAGTGTATTCATAAAAAGAAAATGCACAGCTTTCAGAAATCATTTAAGGAAGGAAGGGGAAAAAAAAGAAGAAAGAGGAAAAAAACGTGTTACATGCATTTCAATTTCAGGCAGCAAGATTGCGTACATGAGCACACAGCCATTATCTCCTGCCCAGGTGCACCCCGAGACATGGGGAGGACATCCCAGCAGAGACCTGCTCCCCCTCAGACAGAAAGAATACCTGGGGGAGCCTTCCAGGCTGCCAGGTCTCCGACCCTTTGCAGAGGGCTTGCACCACTGGTTGAACAAGTTGCTAAATCTTCCCCTGTAGAGGCATTCTTGAGGTGATGCACTGAGTCCATTCAGGGGGATCACAGCTGGTGAAGCAGCTTCCCATCCTGGCCAGGACACCTGCACCAGCACCAAGCCACATCCTTGCCCAAAATTATTCTCCTCCCTACCCGCTATTGACTTTTGCCTGGGTTTTCTGCTTCAGACACAAGCCAGACACAAGTCCACTCTGCCCTCTCCTGGCCTGCATACAGATCCGAGCCTGTTCAGTCGTCCTGAATCTCCCCTGTGTGGAGGCCGGGATGGAGGGGATGGATACCGGTGGGCTGGGAAAAGCCTAGGACTCTAAGGGACAGACGGAGTGGCAGAGCCCCAGGGAAGATGGACTGGGCAGCACAGGATACACACACAGGATGGCACCTCCCCGCCCACCAAACTCACCACCCTTGTGTTGGCTATTCTTTTGGCCATCCCAAATACATATGCCCTGGTAAGAGAGCTAATGGAAAGGGCAGGAACATCCCCTCAGCCCCACAGTCCTCATTAAAAAGTAACAGTTTGGGGGCAGAAGGGGCATTGCCTTCCCTCCTTTCAGAAAGCATCTCATATTTGAGGTGCATCACTGGAATGTGAGCAATAAAAATAGTAATTTGTAAAATGAAAGCAATGACAGACGTTTCTTGTAAAAACACCGTGAGACGTTACAGATAAAATAACGTTACATAAATAGGCTAAGCATTAGAACTATTATCATCAACAACAGCACGGGCGGACACAGCAGTTTAGCAAAGGAAGTGAAAAATAGCGAATGTGATTTAAGAGGCAGAAAGAATCTGCGCTGGCAAGTTGTAATTACTGAAGCTGAAACCCAGCCAGAATCCTGGTTGACTGCCTCTGGGCTTGTGTAATGCAACCCAGAATCTTTAAATGACCAAATAATTGGGACCAGGGTTTCATGCTGCCAACAAGACACCACTATCAACACGGCCGCACCAGTACAGCCACCCAGCACTAATTCGGAGAAGGATCAACCACAAACACCAGCCTCCGCAGTACTTGTGATTTCAAGATGTCTACAACCAAATATTGGCCTGAACCAGAACTGCGTTGCCTGGTCATTTTTCTTTCCCAGGTGGTACCGCTGCAGGTTTCTTTCAACCATTCTTCAACTTCAGTACCGCGTAAGCATCTAAGTCTAGTCAAAGGACATCATTCATCCATTTTATGTTTCTCAGAATGCAAAGATACCTACCCAATTTCCTAAGAAACATTAATATTAAAGTATGGCTTTCTCAGCCCAAATCATGCAAGCTGAACAAAGTTCTCCTGACGTTTTATGACAAGGTGATTAATAATACCAAGAAGAAGAATGAAATGATACCAGATTATAAACTATTGTAAATCTTTCAGTCATCCCAGGAATAATGAATGTAGATTTCTTAGGAGAGCAGTACAGATTTAAACAGAATCATTTTAGTTTTCCTGTCAATCAAGCTGCTATTTATATAATAGCAGAAACAGACAATGAACTCACTTAATCTTAAAATGAGGATGTAGCACATTCAAGGCAAGGGTTATAGGCACTTCTTTAACAATTTTTTCTTGAAGAAAAAAGGAATTGAAAAACCATCCTAAGCTAGAATTTCCAGAATTCTAAGAAAATGTTCCATCTTAACCATCATTTCTGATCACTGACCTTCCCCTCTCAAAGCAAGAGCCACAGCGACAGAAGTTCAAGTCACCCAAACATAGTCGGACTTAGAAAGCCTGCGCTAACATGATCTACTTTTTTTCAAGTACATAAATAAAAAACTTTAAAAGTATGGTCAAAACTGTACTGGCCTAAGCATCCTCTGGACCAAAATGCCCCAAACGTCCTTGGCATGGGTTATGGAGTCAAGCAAAAAGCAAATGCAACTCTCCACAAGTTGTCCTAGAAATGCTGTTAAGTCTTCAATCCCCATCCCAAGACAAAGGTTATGGCCTTGTTCTGCTTCTGGCTGAACAGGGGAGCTCTGTGCTCTCTCACCCCTTGAGGCAGGCTGTCCTAGACGTTACCTCAATGCAATAATTAATAAATAATAATACTGAATTTGAGCTCGTGCAACTCATACAGGCTAAATGTTCCAAAGAAAAATGAATGATGCATGCAAAAGAGATTCATTTGGGTGAAAAAAAAATGAACTCCAGTCTGAAATAAAGCCCTGGCTGCCTTGGCAAAGAGGATTTAATTGCTGTAATCACAACATCTCACATAAGGTTGCTGTTTGAGGGAGTCCACAGTACTGCTATTCATTCTCTATCTGCTCCATAACAAATACAGGACTACTGGTCCCAAGAGCATCAGTGAAATAGTTCTGAAAAGGTTTAAATTATTTTTAAAGGGTTATTAGCTTTGGGAAATGAGTCAAAAGTCATCTTAGCTGAAGAGCATAGGTACTTATGCTACATTATGGAGATAACAGCAGGAAATGCCATAATTAAGACTGTACTACTAGTGTTACTGTGTGTCATTAAAAACAGTACCCAAAACATGACCGTTCTCTATCCATCTGTGTCCTATCCACCCACCCACCCAGAGTTACTACTGCCCCTAACGAATTTTCCAGTAATTATCAGAAATATGAAGCCAGAACACTGGCACACACACGTGCCTTGCACACAACCAAATTCAAATAGTTTTACTGGCACAAATCCTAAGCAACTCTACGGAAGTCAATTAAATCACCCCTCTTTCTGTGTAAGAGAGAGAAGACTCTGGCCAGGCAAATTAAATTAGAGATGGGCCAGAGCCAAACTCCAGATCCAAAACAACCCAAAACTCACAATGCATTTGGATCCTGGTCCAGATTCTCACAGTCTGCTACCGCTTCTCCCTCACCCTCTGCCACCTCCCAGGATGGGACAAACTTTTCAGACTGTCCCCAAGCATCACTCGGTGCATTTTACCACCATCTTACATCAGGGATCTACATCAAAGCGCTCATACGTGTGCTTCCTGTGGTCGCTTGGCACATTTCTTGCCCAGACCCTCATTAACTTGAGCAGATGCTTAGAAAGCCCATGAACAAGGCACCGTCTATCCCACACTTCTGCTTCTCTTCCTTTCCCACTTGCTGTCTTCTAGGACCTGTGCAATTAGAGATGGGGACTTAGTGAAAATGCATTGGAGGACTCCTTCATTAATACCACAAAAGCTTGGGCCACACAGTGAGAAAAAAGCAACTGAAAAAATTCACTTGGCAGGAAAACTTAAAAAGGATGTAGTGGGGAGGGGAAGGTGTATTTTGGTCCTAGCGAGCAACTTAAACGAAAGCAAAGCTAGCAGAGGGAGACCTGCTGGAGCCATGCCTGATGGCTCAGAGTGATAAGGGTGACACATTTGCCCAACAAACATGGGACTGCTCGAATACTGCTCTCCCAACAGCACCCTCCTCACTGGATCCCCCTGGAAATACTGCTGCTCTGGCCAATTCCTCCTCTGCTGGGAATATCCACAGTGTCTCCACAAGGATCCTAAGGAGAATATATTTTAGAGACATTTTCCTTATTTATTTGTATGTAACTCAACACAGGACGAAGCGTTGTTCCACACAGGACACTACGCCCAGCACCGCTCAGGGCAGAGGGCTTTCCAATGGCAGACTTTCTGAAAGCTGGGGGGAGATGAGATGAGAGTTGAACCCCGCCACGCAGGAGAAGCTCCTTGTGCTCTGGGAAGCCCAAGAATCACTGCTGCCGCCGTACACCCATGCAAAGCAACGCTGGCCCACCTGCGTGGGGCCTTTCTGCAGCTCAGCCAGCACAAGGCGTCACCTTCCTTGCACTGCCCCGCTCCCCACTGCCCACACAGCGTTGGAGGGCCTGCGGCCGAACCATGCAAGAAGTGAAATAGCTTTAACTGTAAGCACCATTTGCTGTGCCTTGGGATGGCAGACTCATTTGTCACTGTTTTCTTCTCCTGCAACTCTTTTGATTCATCTGGGATCCAATAACTTTGTTAATACAATTTCTTTCATACCCTGGCCAAGTACAGTATCCGAGGCACACGTGGCAGCTATCTGAAGCATTAAATACCTCACACAAAGCACAGGTCCCTGCTCTGCCTTGTCCAAAACCATTTCTTATAAGCGCTTTATTGACATAAATTGTGTGGGGGGCAGGAGGAGCACCCAAAACAAGAAGATACTGTCTCCTGCTCTTCCTGAAAGTCCTCCCACAAGGCTGTCAGCTAACCATCACACTGCCCTTCTCGCATCAGACCATGCGAAAACTTACGGGTAAACACAAGGACGAAAGCAACTCTCTGTTGCATCAGAGGGAATATGAAGAAATTGAGATCAATGTGCTCACTCAAAGCAATACTTCATCAGCTTCATGGGATAGTAATCAGTTTTTTACCAGGGTAAAGTGACAGCAACATACGGCCCAAAACATTTATCTCAGGAAGAAAGTAAATTTCAAAGTACATTTTTACATTTTTAATACTATTCATTACACACTAGAAGGAACTGCATCAATGAGCGAATCACTGTTGCGTCTGACTTGTTTAAACAAGACTGTGATTTACTGCACTGCCAGCTAATGAAGAGCCGTACAAGAAGCTGATCAATGCCATCATTGTCTGGCAGCACAAAGCAGGGACCACTCAGCATATTGTCCAAAACAAAGCCACCCCCCCAAGCTCCCTGCCAGGCAAAAAGCCACAGCATGTCCCTGAACTTGAAATGATCACTCAAAGACAGGAACCTTTTCTAACCTGTGTTCCCAGCCTGAGTACAAGATGCAAAAAAAAAAAAAAAAAAATAAAAATAAAAAAATGTTTATCCAGCATCTGTCTTCCTTAAATTACCCTTTGTGATACTGCGTATTCAAGCAGTTTTGTCACCTGAAGGCAGCTTTGTGTTCATTAAGAGGTAACTGAACTCCAAGCCAGGTGCTCACAGGCAAAACTCAACTCCTAATTCTGTCTTTGGTGGCTTTCCCTTCCCATTTCATACCTGCACCAATGTTAATCACAGCAGGGGTAAATCATCTGTCCCTTCCTGCAAGGCAATAACTACAGACAGGATAGCCCCACGCAAAAGAAAGATTTGGATAAGGGCAGTGGCAATGCCCTGTACAGACTGGAGAGGCTGAACCTTCAGCAGCCCCTTAGACACAGCTCCTCATCCAAGAGGGATCACTAGCCAGCACACCCTCATGTTGCACAGGAGGAGTCTGAGCAGATGCAACAAACCAAGGGCGTCCTTTTAGCACTGGTCTCCTCCAAAATCCACTTGCCTCCTTCCCAGGCATGCTCTGCATCGCAGGCATTTTAACCACAGCTCATACCTTGCTCTCAGTCCAACTGTGCCACATCTGCTGACAGCGCTCTGCAGATCCGCACCCAGCCCTGAAGCAAGCATTGAGTTGTGCAGGAGCTGCCTGGAGTTAATTAGCAGGAGCTGTCATGTCGAAGCTTTCGAAGACGGGGATCAGCCTAGGAACAAGCTTGTAGAACCCAAACCATTTAAAAATGTAAAATCTCTTTCCATTACCGTCAACAAGGCTGAGTTTGTGTCAAGTCACATGGTGTATTGGCACCTTCCAAATCCACGGAAAACACTTTTCACATCATCTCCATTTTCAGAGTATAGCAGGGTCTGCTAACATGCTGGCAGACAAGAGGTTGTCGGGGCTCCTATTATAAACCTTATTTGTCACACACGTGCAAAACAATCTGATGTGTCAAACAAGATGCACTGCCACCAGTTACACACAGCACTGTTTACCCACTTGTAGTTCAGTACTGCAGAGATGAGATGCCTGCTCACACACCAACTGACTTAAAATCAACATAACTAACTCTCTTTTTCCACTTTATGGTTCTGAATATGAGATAGAGCAAATGAATTTACATAACATTGCCACATCCCTTAGCGCTCATAGATGCAGATGGGCAGATGAATGAGATAGCTGTGCTGCTGGCAGGACTCAAATAGAAGAAAAATTAGGGTTTCAAGGCAAAACAAACACCTTTTCCAATGGAAAGTAGGTCCTTGTTTCATTCCAGCTGAACCCCATGTTCCCCTGCCATACATGTGAAACACTCCCTAACTCTCAAAATTAAAAATAACTAGAAGTCAAACTATTCACCTTCTCGGTGAAAATCACTGGTGAAATACACACACAGGCTGAATATTTTTAATTAATCTAATTCTGCATTTTTCTTAACTCCTCCACTCCAACATCTACGAACATTTCCCCGTTCCGTGGGAAAAGGGAGCATCCCTAGGCCAGGGCTGCAGAGGGCAAGGGAAGGGGCAGACAGCGGGGACACTTGCCACAGTCACCCAAACTCAGCACCGTATCATTGTCTCATCCTCCTTTACCTTAACAACACCTTAATAACACCACAGTAAAAGCTGCTGTGTTTCTGGACAAAGCGGCACATTCAGGACCCCTTCTGCAGGGCAACAGAAGCCGCCATCAGAAAATGTCTCAATAAAAAAAGAGTGTTTTATCACCATGATGCTGCGATCCCGTCTGGAAGTGCTTCAAAGCCAATATCCAACAACTAACAAGAGCTTCTTGCTGTCGCACAGGGCTGCTGCTTTGCCTGTTTTATTCCTGTGAAGAGCGATCGTGGACGGCTGATTATTGTAGCAGATAGTTGACCTTTATCTAAAATTCCATTAAAAAGCTTTATTGACTGTAGTCTTGCGGGGTCTTTCAGGATTCACTGGGTCATTTATTCACCGTCAGATATCCATCGGGTTTTAAGCTTTTAGGACTGCTCGAGCTCTAAGAAGGAGCTGTTTTTTCTGTCATTTGAAACTGTTTTTAAGACTGTATGAAGAGTTGGTTTCTTGTCTTATCCCTCTCCAGTGTGCCTAGGGCAGAGAAAGTTACCTTAAAGCACATAAAAAGGAGAGAAAACTTGGCCATGTGGTAAGACTTCTTCCAGGGCAGGTTGGCTCATGCACACGGGTGCAGCACAGCCATGCACTGCCCGCAGGTACCCAGGGAGGGTGCCTTTTTCAGTTCAGTCAACACAGATTCAGGTCTACCCACTTCGTACAACATCCTTTTCAAACGTATAAGTCCATACCATCATGCCAGGCTTTCATCAGCTGAAGCTACTTTTTCTGGGTCATCTGCCTGTCTCAAGTAGAAATAAGAAAAATGAAAGCATGGTTCAACCCTTTCTGAAAGAGAAGTTACAGAAAGGGTTTATCCAAGCTAAAAAAAATTCTGGTGACAGCTCCCCCAGCTTTGCAAGGGAGTCCTGAAAGAATGTTACTCCATTTCCTGTTCAGTGACAAAAAGAAAAGAAAACAGTGGGAGCAAGAATCGAATGAAGCAGGAGATCTGGGAAAACATAGTGTGAATTTGTCTTTGAGGATTACGTTATAATGTGTATATACATGGGGACTGAGTTAAGGTTGCACAGACATCACTGGCATCGCCAGACTTTGCAGCGCTTTATATTCTTTATTAATATTACATATTACTATTTCATGTTTTACATTTAGTTCAATGTACATGCAGAGAAAAGAAAGAAATAACAAATTTAAACATTCATTCTGGGTTTATTAAAATCTTTGGATAAAAAACAAATATTCCCAAGTCGCCAGTAATGCTTTAATTCTGTAGTTATTTCTAAATCTGAACTAGCATTTCTGATTAATTTCAGAGCTATATTTTTCCCTTGCTCAACACTTTCACTTCTGCTGAATTTTCATCCTAAAATGATGTTTCAATTAATCATTTCTTTCTCTCACCAGTAATAATCCTGCCCTGCTTCCCCATTCATACCAGCCTGGTTACAAGCAATGAAGGCCATGCAGAGCCTCCTCCTCACACACAGCCAGGCTGCATTCCCCACAGTCTGTATGCTCTCATTTTCTACGCATTTCCAGATCTAAAACCTTCTGTTTTCTTTCCCTTGTTTGCTCTTGGCAGCTATTGGCAGGAGACATCCTCTTAATGATCTTTTTCTGGCCTTCTAGACGACTGCTCAGACTTCTACAGATCTTTCATTATTAACGCAGAAGCCTTGTAAGTCAGTTTTAATGGCCTGTGCAATTTTTATTCCTTAGCAGGAGACATAACCTCCTCCATATGGATATATGTTTATTAATATAAATCCTTAATATCATTTTTCCTAGTGAGAATAATCAGTAAAAGCCAACCGGCATGTATTACACCTTGTACTGGTTCATCCAAAAATCAAAAAGTAATCTTTGCCCTGCAATATGTGGAGCATGGCAGAGAGAAGCGGATAATCTTTTTCCCTGAGGTTGCCTAGGCACCGAACGACAGCGAGGTTTCTTTGCACGGTCCCGCCATTCCCCTCCAGACAGAGGACCGCATCCCGACTGCCGCCGCTTTCATTTCTCTAGCGTGGGATTCATTACCTGGTTTCAGCCCCTCACTATCATTCCTGGAATATCTCCAATCTCTGTTTCTATTCTGATCGGGCATAAAAGAAGGATGGGTCGTTCGTGTTAGGGACGTGTAACGAATGCCGACAAACCCACTTTTTGTCTGTGACTCAACAAATTGCTATTAGTGCTCAGCCTTCATTACCAGCACATCCTCACTGACGGTTTAAATGGGGAGACTTGGAAAATGGGACAAAACTCATCCGTTTATTTATAAAGAGAGTGTCCTGGTTTCTTTCCGATAACCAAGGGGCAATTGTCCATTTATTCCATTAAACGTTTTCCTGCTGTACAAAATGACTCTCATTTTTCTTTTAAATACACCCTTTGAGTCTCAAGATGGAGTTAAATAATAACATACACTACAAAAGACATGCAAGCCATTCCCAGTGCTATTGGATGAGATTTCCATCCTTCCAGTTAAGCAAGAATTGTTTTCTCCTACCTCTTTTACAGCTTCTCCATGTTATATCAGGAGACTACTTCTGTTTAGTAAATAGCACAAAAGTTGGTGTTACCCTTTCTTTATTCACGATTTCCATCTTTCCTCGTTTACTATGTTTCATCTAAGTTTATCAGTAAAGAAGGTAACAGAGATATGCCTGTGCATCAAAAGACAAAAAGTGCCTGAAAATTTGTGACACTGATGCACGTATTAGTCCTGTCGGAATCTCAAAGCCATGCTTCATTTTTCCTTTTTTTTAAACTAGGTAGCCCATAAAAAAGTTCAATCATGGCAACATAGCCCATTTCACCTATCTTTATTGTTAAACTATGTTCAGTGGCAGCCCACCTAACATAATGGGCAAAATTTATGTTCACAGATGGTAAATTTTACAGTACAGACCAGACCGGCAAGGCCACAAATTAATCTCCAGTGTCATAAGAATTTCATTGCACACATGTATAGATCATCTGTCAACAAAGTGAGCAACATGACGGTCAGGCACAGCAAAAGCATTAAATGCACACTTAGCCTCCAAATTCTGCCCCTTGACATATCTGGGTCCTTCAGTTACACCAAGCCACGCTGGCTGGATTGCAGCATGCTAAGAAACAAATTCCCACAGCACAACTAGAGATCCAATTCAATCTTAAATCTGAGTTACTGAATGAAAACAAACAACCAGGACTTAGCTTAAGCAGAGTAAAACCAGTTTGGACTGAAGAAAGGGGTGGGAAATGATAGCTGGAGCTTCACATACAGCCTGCAGCATCCCCCTGTAAGTGACATTACTGGAAAGATGGGGGTCTAACAAGTGGGTATCTTTCCACACAGCACATTGCTGAATCAAGAAATTGTTTCCAATTGCTTTTCAGTTTCCAAGCTTGGTTAAGAATCCCAAATTTTACCAAAATGAGAAAGAATCTGCTCTCATATGAGAACTGAAGTCAGTTTTCCTAAAATAAAATCCAACACAAAATAAAATACTACACAACACAGCATGAAATAGTGAAGAGGTGCATAAAATCGAGCAAATCTGTTCTTTTGCATACTGTCAGAGTTCTAGGTCGGCATCTAACGCTGTGTTAAGAATGACTTGATTTTGATCTATTGTCTCATATGAGCCAGACTGCAATTCACCCCACTACACTTATAACAGATATGATTAAAAACAATCAGTTATATTAGGCAAAAATATATTTCCCAAGGCAAACATTCACTTCAATGTATTTTTCTCCGGCTATAACACACAGAAATTCTATGTATATAAAAACCTTCTGGGTTTTTACGGACATTAGCATTGAGCTGAAAAACAGGGAAAGCCTGTAAGGGAAACTGCATAATTTAGATGCAGGCACTACAGTGATTGTATTTCCCTCGGCATAATTCCCTGCCTACTGTGTAAACTTCAGCTGAATAATCTCTCCATGGGCCCCACGTATGTCATTCGAAATAATCACAGCAACAGTTGCTGATGCTCTCTCCATCCTGGAGGACGGGTGAACCATCAGCAGAATTGCATTTTGCCTCTTACTTTCAGCATTCAACTGAAGGTTAAATAAAAATACTCGCAGTTTCTCTGATGAAAAGCACAATGCAAGCAAAGCCAAATAAAAGACCAGACAGGCTAGACTACATAGAGCTGATAGTGAATCTTCCAAGGAAGTATTTCTGGGCACGTAAAACATGCTGATTTATTGTAACAGAAACATCTCTTGGAGATGAACCGATTCTGCACACTTTTCAAAGAAGGAAATTCCCATGGAAACCTGACGGCCTTTCCTGCAGCTTGGGAGCACTGAGATGCATGCTCCACGTGCCAGGACAGCACCACAAAGTGACTCCCACCTGCTGGCTGAGGACATACAAGTCACGGGGACCTGAGGAGGATGGACGAGGGTCTCGGTGGAAGCCAGGCTCTTGTGGTTCATCTTGGGGTGCCCCAGTTTGGAGGCTGTCAACTCCCTCGTTTTCTGCTTCCTTGAAATCCCAGGCTAGTTACTCTGCTCAGTGCTTCCAGAAACTATTTGGCTTCTGAAAGACAGCATTTCAGAACTATCTCTGCAAGAATTTTTTGGTGTTTCCAGGCCAGCAGAAATATCAAAGCTCTGCCCTCGTGCCATTTGTTACAAGGTAAACGTTATTTTAAAAATTCCAATGGAAAGAAAACATCATCATCTTAGGTTGTAGCTAATACCTAGGGAAATTTACCTGTGGTGTGGCAAAGAGAACAAAAAACTGAGAATTAACAGCTGGTGTTAAATCCTTGCAGAGCCCTAGGCAAATTCCATAATATCTCTGCTATTGCACTGAGCATCAATACTGAAACCTGACTGCTCCACAAGGCTGGTCCACCTACTGACAGTGGATGCTGGCCAAAATCATATCTAACAAAGAAAAACCAGCAAAGCCAGGCAAAGAGAAGAATAAGTTTGGTTTATAGGAAGACCCTTCCTGACCCAAACCTTTTAAAGTCTGGTTACACCCTGGTTACACACATTTCCCCCCAACCCTGAGTAGACAGAAGTACTTGGGATACTGTGGACCATTTCCTTCCCTCTGCCTGTGCACTGCGCTATGAACTACTTGTCCTGATTCACGCAGGAATCTGTAAGTTTATTAATATGCATGTCTGATTTCACAAACATTGAATGATTTGAAAGTGCTGCATAAGGTTTGCTGTCTGTTTTCTCAACAACTGTCCCCAAAGTGCGCTTCTGTCATGTTCTGCTCCCATTGTTCTCGGATCAAAAAGTTAGAAGTAAGGCATGAATCTGTTTTGAGGTTTGCTAGCACGGGCTGCAACTCCTTCTTTCCCAAGCGTCTCGCATTCTCACAGCATATGACACTTTCCAATTACCTTTTGGCCCTTTTATTCCCCCAGTTTGGCTCACATTTCTCTCTGAATTTGGTCTCTATGCAGCTCTGAACCCACAGTCTGACAGCTAAGGACATAACAAATATGCAGCACTAACCCTCAGGGTGGTTAGAAAAGCCTGAATTCTCCTATTACAAGCAGATTCACAAGTAAAGGTCACCAAAAAGTCTTCAAAACTTAAAACAAAAGTGGGCCACGCAACAAGCAGTCAAAAGCTTGAGGAAGCAGGATGGGCTTGTCTTGCAGAAAAAACGAAGACAACTTGTAAAGTTTGGATCCAAATTCTGGCTCTGCCAAAGACTTCCTACGCAAGCTTCCTACATCTCATTTTCTCACCTCTCAGCTCCCCTTTGTACAGTACAACAAAATAGTTCCTCACCACATATGACCTGTGTGAGATGTATCCCATGTACTTTGGAAAGGTGGCAAGAAAGTTGATTAAAAAAAAGGAAGCTTCACTAAATAAATGGAAAACCCTCCTGCAAACCGTCTAGCAAAATGGATTGCAGCAGTTACCCTGGGTGACTTTTAGAGGCATAATTTAAGAGGCAGAATTATGACTAGAAGCAAATAGAATTATACCAAAAAATAATCATACAAACATTTATAGCTCATATTTTAAAATCAATTCCCCTGTTCCAAAAATTGTCATCCACACAGATAATTTAAGACTATAGTTTTCCCCAGGTGGAGAGGAAATGCTTAAATTCTCTCAGGAAAACAATGAATGTAACCAAAGAAATTACACCTGGCATATATTTGGCCCTATTTGTAGACTGTTTAGCATATGGCACTTTAAAAATTCTCTTACCTTAATACAAACTGGTCTGCTAGAGAGTCATCAGCCAGGGAAATATGAAAGGTCACAATGTCACCTTCTCTGACCGGGTTGAGTGGTAAGCGAATAACGACATTTTCATCTAGCCTCAGTAAAGACTGTTTTAATTTGTCTTGATTTGGGTAAACAACGATGCTACCAATCCTCTCCATAGCTGACAAAGCCTTGTGTTCATTATCTTGACCTGCATGGATATTGTTTTCCCATTTTGCATCCTCTGGAGAACATTCTCCATCTGCTGAATAAATCTTATAGAAGAGCTCCACAGTAATCCCTTCCAGGGAGGCTGCTTCCTCTGAAACCAGGGGTGGAGGAGAGCTGAACCAGCTAGGAGACAATTCCAGCTCCGCAACACATAATCCTAGATGACCTGTCAATCTACAGCTGGCCACAACTTCTCTAGACTCCAGGAAAGCAAACATCTTCACGCAAGGCAACCTCTCTGCAGAATTATAGTCATCCCAGTCCTTCCCCGCAATATAGAACAAGGTTTGTATTTTAGGTTTGTTGGAATAGATTGAGCTGTTGATGATGTGAGATTTTAACTTCCAATTAAAAGTGAATTTATTTGTGAAACCAAAAGATGCAGAAGTCAGCATGAGGTCCAAGGGAACAGCCTGTTCAACAGAAAAGGGTCCATACGTGGCGTTTAGGAGAGGTGGCAGTTTGGCTTTGTATATAAAGAATGAATCCACCCTAGACTGCAAACTGGAGTTCCTCATGATATCCTGGTTGGCTTCTTTGAGGAAGAAGAAAACATCAGCATTGCAGATGTGATAGCTCGCGGGGAGATACGTTGGCAGGTTTGAAAATCTCTGTATGCTGTCCATGATCCCTCCTCGGCTCTCCACCACTGCAGGCCAAAGATAAAAGGAAACAGAAAGACAACTCTAATGTTTGCTTAACATGACCCTCGGTTCTTCTCAAAAGGAATATATTACCAGAGATCAAACTGTTAGCCACAATTAAGAAACAATCTGACACAGGTACCGTGGAATAACACTGTTGGCACAAAGCTCAGACACTGAAAACATCCCATTGCATCAGCTGTACAGCTCCCTTCCCACCCTCCCCAATCTAATACCTATTTGAAAGCCGTTAATCAAGTACAGGATAAAACAAGGAGGAGATTGATTGGCCAGATCCCAATCTAAGTTCCAAAACTTTTTACTGGTTGGTTTTTCTTCTTTTATTGCCAGATCAAACTTAGGACTTTTTCTCATCCATGTTTCAATACAAGTAAGAAACTGGCATATTGTATATTAGTAGGCAGTAAACCAGAACATTTTCTTCAGGCCAACACCGCTAACACACAATGCAATTGGAGGCTGCAAAGCTGCAACACTCCCAATCCATTTTTGCCAGGTCAGCAGTTTGGAAGTTAGCGGCAAACTGATAAAAGCTTTGTATTCTTGAAACCAAAACTTTTCACAAAAAAAAAAAAATAATATGGCATTTGATAGAGGTCTCAGTGGGATGGATTTATAGGCAAGAGCGAACTTGAGGGAAGGAGAGAAATCCTTTACATGCAGAAGGTTCGCAGAAGGATTTTTTTTATTTAATTCCAAAGGAGAATGAAACACATTTCGAAACCACAAAAGTTTCTCTACAACACAATGGTCAATCCTCCAGCCAGTGCTGAGCAGTTTTTCCCCAGGCAAGAAAAGATTCCAGAGGGAGGGAGGGATCAAACAGACATCTTTGGTTTGGGCTGATCTCTAATTAATAGTGAGATATATTCAATCCAGGCTGTGATTCTACCAGAAAGAAATGGTGGGTCTTTCAAACTAACAATTCACACGTTCCAACAAAAAGCCAGTGAATACAAGCTCCTGGGACTGCCACAGAGGAAATAAACAGAAACCAAATGAATTAAAATGAAGCAGTTCCATAATGCGCAGAGATAACAAAGGAACAATGACAGATCCTAAGGTCAAAGCTCTTGTTGTCTATCGCTGAAGCTTAGTGGCGATTTTACTGTTTGTCAGGACTGGGGAGAGCAGATACACAACGCGACAACCGCACGATTACACCTGTTACAAGCCAGATGAGTCAGTTTAGCAATTTAGCAGAGATAAAAGCTCTAATATTTAAGCTATTTTTTCAGGTTGTGTGTTTTTAAAGCCTACACTTATCAAAGACAGATTCTAGGGCAAATCTCATCCATTTGACTTTGCTCCACTCTTGTTCTCAGTTGAATTTCTGATCATTTATTTTCGATGGCTTGATATTATCTACGCTTGTTTAAATGCTTCTCATTTCATCACAATACTGCTGCCTTTACTTTTGCTGTATATTTAATTGTGTCAAGGTTTTTCTGCAGCCATTGGAATATTCTTTGTGGCAATGAATAAACATGCAAAAATATACAAAAGCATACAGAAGTTCTCAGCAGGA
>NW_009260397.1:2615520-2640304 GCF_000687185.1 Egretta garzetta | reverse complement strand
AGGAAACAAGTATCAACAGTCTCCTCTCCCACAGCTCCACATGGGGATGAGATCAGGGTTTCCTCTCAGCTCCACAAGCAACTGCACTTGCAGAGCAGCTGCCATGCAATCGCCCCACTTGGGTGTCCTCTTGTTTCTTATGTCCCTGTGTAAACATTTCAGCCCATTTCTCATAACACACCAATGCAGCCAACACCTTCCCCCGGCTGCATGCTGAAATGCAGAAACCCAGATGATGAGAAACTTTTTTTCCTCCCCTGTGTAAGCACTGACGTGGGCCAGCTTGCTATGGTATCATAGCTCACACAGGGGACAACAAATTTTCTAATGGAGAAAACTGACTTTAGCCCTTCACTTTCACATCTCTTTTTCAGATGTGAACCATGGGAGTGGGCGCACTCACAGCATGCAGAAACTGAAGACCCCAATTCTCTATGGGAAGTCATAGGGTATGAGGGGCAATAAGCAATTCTGGACGAAGGCAGAGGTGGTCTCTCCAGACAAGAAGCTAACCAAGCTACGAGCAGTGTAAGAGGCAGGAGGCACAGGTGAGACAGACACCCCAGAAAGCAGCAGGTACTGTGTAACAGAGATGGACCCCACTGCCCATTAGCACTGGGTGCAGGAGGCTGCACAAGGCAAGGAACGCACAGCGACCTACAACAGGGATGGAGGCAAAGAGCAGAGGCTGGTGACCACCATTTAGCAGGGGTCAGGCAATGCACCACTACTGCTTGCTGTGCTGCTCTGTGGGAGCCCCAACGCTTTTATCCCACCACCGAATAACAAAGTGCTTGGGAAACACACTGCGGGTCAAACCTCGTCCTGCTCGTAGCAGGAGCAGAAGGGAGAAAGGAGAAGATCAATGCCAATTCTAGAACCAAAGTTACCAAGGGATGCTTTAGCAGCTCCATTATGGCTCCGCTATTTATAGAGCACCTTGACACGGCATGGCTTGCTATGCCATTGTGCAATTGCCCGACTCAGTCACTGAAAGTGAACTCTGCTCCTGTGAAAGCCGAGGCAGCGAGGGGAGGAAGGGAGTTGTTTCTTCGTTGAGAAGTCAAAGGCAGACAAGCACCTTCCTGGATTAATTGTAGAGAAATCAAACTACATTTGAAAGCAGTACTTTTGAGAATTTGTATTTATCATAAAAATTGTGCAGCCATACAGATAAGCAAAGGACACACAGCAGCAAGAGTACCCTCTGATTTCTGGGAGAAGAGCTAAAATTTGCCTTCTCCCAAGACATACCAGATTGCACAGGAGATTTAAACGCTGACATCGTTCCTGAGTCTAAAGAGTAACCAAAAATGAGGCAAGGCTTAAATACATTTGTGTTTACATTATAGAATTTTCCCCACCCCCCACCCCTCATCCCCCCCATCCTTTATCCAGATATTTTTTCTCTCTCAAGTAGCGATTTACAGGAAGTTGAAGAGTTACGTTTTTCCCTTTCCTCCGTCTCATCAGAGAGGCAACATTCAGTGCCTCATCTCAGAACTGGTAAGAAGACTAGGATATCAGCCTGCTGTAACTCAAACAAAATGAGACACAAATTTTGTCTGAAAGCTTATATGGGAAGCCATAAACACCAGTAGACAGGGCTGGGCTTTGTCCTAGAACCAGCCTGCAACAAAATATGATATCTGAATTTAGCAGCATTTTATGATGCTGTAGGAACACCTAAAAAGAAATACTTCATATGATGGCAGGCCAACACCCCGCCTTTTTAATTCGGCACGTCAGCACCACAGCATCAATCTCCTTACAGTAAAAAATCAGAAACACGACACATTTCCAGCTTTCTGGTGTGCAACAAAGCGACTAATAAATCACCTGCTCCTTTAAAAAGCACTCCAGCAAGATCAAAAGAGGGCAGAACATTAGATCAGAACATGGGTTAGTCCTAATTATGTAACGAAAGAGAGGAAGAGTTGAAGAAAAGTAAATGAAGAGGCCAAACAAGCATCCCAGGAGTCCAGTGCTATCTCAAAGGTTCAACACAGTCTGTTTCTCAGACTACTGTGGCATTGGGGGCATTGAGGGGAGACGTACGGAAATAGCACGTTATTGGACATGACTTGAGATATTTAGCTTGAATTTCCAAAATAACTTTTACCTTGTAACAGTTTTTCAGCAGGTGCTTTGCCCCTTTTAAAACACTTATTTGGACTAGCCAAATACCAAGACCAACAGGTCAACTTGTCAAATCTCAGCGCTCCCATTTTATGCCAAAACTCCTCTCTCCAGAGTTGGGCAATAGCCTCATAGCCCAGCTCATCCTGCAAACTCTGAAAGTGCAGATGGAAAGGAAACACCCTTCTGATGTTTCTGAAGAGCAGAGAGAGAGAGGAAGACACTGTGCACATAACCAACCATGCAATGCCGTGCATTAGGGAGATGACCCTTCCTGGTCCTTACTTTGACCACCTCAGACCTCAAATGAAGCTTCCTTTCTGTTGTCTTGATAATTTTTTTATTTAACCATAAAATTATCCATCACTTTTGGTTTTAATCTCACTTGACCCTGGGCTGATGCCGCAAACAGCAGCACAGGACTAAGGCATATGCAGAGCCATAGCTGTAGGTCACACTGCGCAATTAAAACCTGCCGTTAACGTAACTCAAGATTGCATCCAAGCTACATTTCTTAGATTTCTTACTTTTTAATAAGAAGCAAAACAATATCGTACTAGAAGGTAGTGGTGGTAATGGCAGATAGGCATTAAAAACTAATGCCTCTATGTTAAGCTGCAGTAAGAGGAAGTCTTTAAAATTAATCGTTTTGTAACTAAAAAGGAAAATAACACCTGTTGGAGCATAAATCCAAATTTCACATCTAAATCTTCCCTCTACTTTAGCTAACTGCCTAACAGGATCCAAGTCTTCCATAAGCCCTCAGTAACTCTGAAGATGGAGGCGCAAGGAACAAGAAATGTTTAAAATCGCAACTTTTTCAATATCCTCCTTCTCTGGAAACAAACAAAAAATCCAATCCTGCACCTGTGGAAAAACTGTGAAAATGTTAAAATTCATCTTTCCTGCAGCATCATCAGAATTATAGCATGAGATCATACAGACACTCCTCTTTGTAAAAGAGGAATAATTTCAAGTAATGTGGTGCCAGTAAGTACTATGATGTTACCCATGACTCATACAGAGGCAATCAATGGCTTGTCTGTATAGGAGAAAAATCACCAGCCCTTCCCACCAGCCTTCACTGAAGACCATAAAGACCAAACTACACATGTACATTATTCCACTATAAAAATGGCTCTATTCATAATAATTATTTTGCTCTGGAAATGCAGGCATTATCCTTGAATAAAAACACACTGTATCCCAGAATAGGCTGTCTACACAAGGAAAGCTATTCTGGAGCTGATAAATTATAGAAGAATAATTAATTCTGTACCAACTGTGTAGGTCACTTTCTCTCATGCAAAGGGTAAGACCTGTTGCTCTTTACGGACCCCAGCCATGAGAGGTTGTGCAAGGTGATTTGGCCTGACTACAGCTGAGGAAACTCTGACTCTTAATCCTGGCAGCAGGAAAATGAGGAGGATGATTACAGTGTGAAAATCTACCACAAGTTTAGACCTCATTTGAGCACTATGAGTAGGATAAGTTTGGGTTGTGCGAGGATTTAAGGAGCCTAGATGAACACCCACCTTGTGCTCCCTCTGACTCATTCAAAATTTAATAAAATAACCACGAAATGAGGATGTCACTGTTTACTTCCCACATTCAGAGTCCATCCTGTGACTCATCTCCTTGGTTTTACATTAGGGAGGAAAAGGAGGAGGAAAAACCCTCCACTGAGGAACAACTTCCATCATCTGCCATTCAAAAACAAGCCTTACTCCCTCAGTACTTGAGGTAGTTATACAGTGAACCACACTGGCACAGAAAAAAAAAAAACCCATAATAACAAACAGTCTTTTCAACCATAAACGATAATTTGAAGATATAAATGACACTGCAAGAAAGAGCTAAGAAGAGTTCCCAATACTTTTTTAACATTAAAGTCAGCCCAGAAGCTGTCAACGTATAAAAAATTGTACCATGAGAAAAGATTATAGGATCCCTTTAAGCTTTTCTCATTCTTTCTTCTTCTTATCCTAGTTTGATGTAAGGATAGAATTTGATGTAGGACTCAGAACCAGTTTACAGTCCTTAGGTTCAATCTTTATTTCACATTTGTGGAGACAGATTTGCTTTGCAAAACATTGCTAGTTGGGCAGCTTGTTTTGAAAGACAAGAAAAAGGATGCAATTCAAAAAAAAAAAAAAAAGTCTATTTAATCCAAACATCTAAAACTGAAGAGAGTTTAATTAACTTTTGTAGGCTTGGGACAATGTCTCACATACTTATCTTCAAACGCCTCAGTCAGACTTCTGTTACCCAGGCTTCACTGCAGCTACATGTTCTGGGCACCCTCCGTGGGAGTCAGCCTATCTCATCTTAGATGGGTATCTAAGCCCAGCACACACTCCAGCCTCCCCTTTCAGTAAATCACAGAAAAGGGCATCTCCAGAATTCATTCATCCTCTCCTAGACACCTGTATCTTATGGGTGACAAATCACCCCTGGGAGGAGCCTATTTCTATCCATTAGCTCAATTGCTTAAGGTGGCCACGGCAGACCTGCATGCTGGAGGTTTAGACGTCTACGGGCAAAGGAGTCCTGGCCCATCAGATCTGATGGCTTTTCATTAAAGCTTCTCTGCCCACACCACCTGCCTATGTTTGCCCATCATTCTGGTTCCAAAAAGCTTGAAAGCAACATCTCAGACCTCATATATCTTTTGTCTTCTAAAATACATTTTCAGTGCAAAATTAAACCATGCATATGAATGAAACCCCTGATCAGGCCACAAGTTCAGTAATAAATTGTACTATTGTGTTCCAAAGCAAGTCAAGTGCTTTGCCTGCTTACCATTGCCAAAAAGTTAAGTTGGATGTGGAAGTTTCTGAGCTGGTGCTTACTACAGCTTTTAGCTTGCATGCATTTTGCACAGTCACCCATACTGAAAGACACACGCACAGCAAGGCCACCTACAGATAGTAATAAAACCGTCCTGTCTGAAAGGCTGCCTATAAATCTTATTAAAGTAATCCCTTCCCTGAACCCAGATTATTACATTCACCTTTATGGTAGAATAAAAATTAATTTTCTCAGCTATAATAAGTGTATGATAAGAAGGCATCACTTGGGACTAAATAAAGATTATAATTAACTCCAACTGAATAAATCTAAATTTAGCTTGGACTAGCAATTTGTTTTCATACATTTTCCTCTCCGACTGAGTGAATAGGTATGGCAGGATTAGCATCCCATGCCATTTCCAGCACTGCTGGCACAGAAAGGACTGAGGCAGAGTGTAATCCAATACCCAAAAGGCCTCAAGCTTAATTCAGGGTTCTCTATCAGCAAAACTTTGGAAAACTGGAGAAAAACAAAAAGGCTCAAAATTGTCATTAGTCCGGCAAGGAAAGCACGTGAAGTGTTGGACTCCAGAGAGAAGATTGCTCGCTGCACTCCCTAAATCAGCGTTATGCAAAGACAGGACCTCTGCTGCAGGCTGCTGAGAGCAGCAGGGGAAGCATCCTCCGTGCTTGCCTTATCTTACTCTTTCCTACCGAGTGTCTGCTTTTGGGTGCTATCAGAAAAGGGCTGCTGGGCCAGATGGATCTGTGCTCTGGCCTGGTATGGCCATCCTTAATCTGCACTCCCTCATCTGTGACACCTCAGAGGCGATCCCTAAAGCAATTGGAAAACAAGGAGACACAAGATTACACAAGCACATGCAAGCACACAAACACAATGGGGTAAATGCATCAAATACACAAAGTTTACCCTAATTTTTTTTACTTAGTTGAAAATAAAAACCCTTATAGCAGCACTATACCCAGCAGATTAGAGGTTTATTCTTTTTTTCAAGGAAATGAGGCTCTACTTATAAAAGGTTGAGGAACTGCCTTGTTAAGCCACTACCTCATTATTTGCTGTTCTCTGGGAAGATGACTGTTAACAACTTTATTACTGGGAAGGAGGAGTTCAGGCTTCTTTATCAAAATAGACCACATATTTATCCTAGCCAGGCAACAGCACGCAACCCAAGCAATAAAGCTACTGTGCTTCCTCCTCTGATTTCCATGCTAGCCCATGCAGACATAGGATTTGCCTGCATAAGATTTTATCAGGTATAAAGCTACAGCTGAACCATTATCATTACAGCAGAATGGTTCTCCAAATGGATGCGTTTATTTCCAAAGACTGGAGTTCTTTTAGCTTAAAGGTGACACAGTCTGAAACAACAACAAAAAAAGTCTTTAGGATTAAATATGAGTATGCATGGATGAAATAAGAGTTTGTTCTTAATGTACTACACCACTATAACAACGTAAAATTCACCTCTCATGAGTTTTTTTCAGTGGGACACACTTCTGCTGCCCCAGCATCATCATTTCTTTTTGAGACCTACCAGACTTCAGCACAATTCCTGCCCAAATACGAAATTGCCCAAAATTATGCTGTCCAATCCCAAGAAGTGCAAATTCCTCCTGAATCATTAACACTGTTACAGTTAATTTGTCACAGCTTCTAACCCAAAGATCCAGCATCTGTATAGGTTATAAAGTGAAAATTTTATTCCACCAAGGAGAAGAGAGGCCCCTTTCCTCCAAATGCTGCCATCATGTCAAGGCCTGGAAGGACCCGAGATACAGGGCATTAAACCTGTGACATCTGTAACTGTAGGAAGGCTATTTCAGGTAAGTTTTAGAGGTTTTTATTGCTCCCTCTGAACCCTATACAGCGGGAAACATGGTAACTAAGGCACCTGGTTTTACGGGCTGGAGTTATAGAAAAAATAGTCACAATAAAAAAATTTTAAAAACTCTTTAAACATCCCTAAAATAGCTTTTCTTGAAACATACTGGGATGGTTTCACCATCTGTGAGTAATGTGCCCATCCCCATACCCCATAAAATCTTTATGTCATCACGTATTCTATTTATTCATCTCTGCCTCACTCTCACACACATGGTTCTGGCCAAAGTCTTCGTTGTTAAAAACATTTATTCAAACGTGTCTGACAGAAAAATCTGGAAGTTAGATAAAGTATATTCCCATGGTACCGCCTATATGTTTTGCAGAAGCACTATGTGGTCCCATCCACAGACTGTACAAAGAACAGGGTAACGGTGTTCCTCAGCCAGGTGTTCAGCGCCTCCCAGGGCCAGTGAGTTCTTGCCCAAATTTCTTGGGTGCAAAATATTCTTTCCATTTAGGAGAAGGGGATCATTCCAATGGGTGAAGGGCACAGAACAAATACTGAGGGTGAACCTATAGAGAAAAAGTGTGAGCATGAAGAGAGGGACACCAAACACTCCCTCTCCAAAAACCAAGCAGAAATGAGATGAGACATTCACAGGGTTTCTCCTTTGAGTCTCCATCAGCTGTCTCCAACTCCCGCCTCCTCTGACAGAGGCAATACAGGTATTTGCAGAACCAAGGTTTTTCAGCCCAGACTAATTCCCTGAGTGCTAGAAGGGAGTTTTCCTCCGTATCACACTCAGCATAGCCAAGGCCACCTCAGTGCAGATAACTGACAAAGCTGCTTTACTGTCCAAACCTCAGGGCAGGGAGGGTGCCCAGGAGAGGAAATCCCCCATGAATTTTCTCATTTATTGTGGCTGTTGCAATTGCTCAGGTTGCTCTGCTGGGCTGATCACTGGCCTAACTTGCCATTTTAGTTTCAATCAGGGCTGTTGATATGGCGGTTAAAAGTCACAGGCTGCTCTTGGCGAGTTTCTCTGCATCTCTCATACAACAGCAACGGGGAAATTGTCCTGCCAGTTACAATTAGAGGCATTAGCACAGTGGCTAAAGGTCACGAATTCATCAGCTGAAAGAACTGAATGACAGAGCCACTACTGCAAGCTAAACTGAAGTTTAAAAACACCTGATTAACCAAGGAGGGTTTCCATTCTGGTTACCTGGAGGGGAGAGACGACTGCTAAAGCCATGCACACACACACACACACACAGAGGTTTTGCACAACCTACCGCTCAGTGGGCAGAAGCCCCATAAGCACAAACCATGAACACCACAGCCTGCCTCAAGGTGCTGCCCCAAGGCATGAGCAATGTTAGGACTTCTTAAAACCTCCTTCTCCCTCCCAGACACCCCTCAGCTCTTCTCGGCCAAAGGCGGAGATACCAAAACCAACCCTGAAAACCAGGGCCCCACCAACTCAGGGAGGGCAATTTGCACACCCAGGCAGCACACCTTTGCTATGGGGGGAGTTGAGAAGGCACAGCCACCCTGGGTGATGCTAAGCTGGGTGACAGCCCCAGGGGCTGCAGCAGGGCTGCCAGACCTCTCGCCCAGCTCCCCACAGCACAGCACTGGTCCTGGCATTGCTCCTTACCCCGGCGCAGAGTTGGTGCTTCCAGCTGCCAGCACTGCAAACCCCTAATGCATCCCTCCTGAGACCTGATAAATAAGGTTTGTCACAGCTACTGGAGGTTCTCATTGCTAAAGAGGAGGTTAGGAGAGGACTCCCTACTACCGTTATCCGAAGCAAAACTCATTTTCCCTCAGCAATATTTCATAAACAACAGAAAATGAATATGTGTATGGGAGTGCATGGATATATTCTCCAAACAACAGAAAGGCCTTACAAGGCAAACACATTCACTAAAGGCACCAGGTGATTGCAAAAGTAAATCTCTTAAATATATGCTCTAAACTATTAGCCCACTGTGAAATATTTGTATTCAGTGTCAAAACATCTATGTCACACAAAGCCAAGAGACTGACAGGAGAAAGGCCAGGATTTATGTTAGCTCAGGTCTATCTGTCACGGAGATAGGAAAGCTGAGAGAGAGTCCTTTTATTAAAATCACTCTCCCGCTGCAGATATTGATCTAAGCAGCTAAGGTTGAATAGCAAAGTGCATCCCCATCGCTCACAAAGTTACTCACTGGTACAGCAGTAAAGGACTGGGGTAAATGCCCTCACAACCCCAGGAAATGGCACCCCAAAAAGAAGTGGGCAGGGAACAAGGAGCACTGGTATAAACAGCATCCTGCAACGCCACAGCACAGCTGCCTTCCAGGAACCAGAAAGTCCCTCTCAACTCCACCTCCAAATTTTCAGGAAGCCTATTTTTCTACCCAAATAGCTCATGCAGGTTGCCATTACTCCCCGATTGAGTTCACCATTAAAACAATATAGAGAACCACAGTGCTGACTGCATTGCCTTGATTCCCATTTTAAGGACCAAAAAAATACCATTTCAAAAGGATCCTTCCCTAGATCTGCTTCAGCATTTACAGTTTTTCCTCTAAGCAGTAATAGCTTGGATCCAGACTCCTGCCCTTGTTTCAGCTGACCCTTCCCTGGCAATTCTCCCCTTGGCTCCTGGAGAACCCAGACCTTGGCTGTGCTTCCCTTTGCAAACCCCAGCTTGTGACTTCAGTCAATGGCCTCAAGTATTACACCTAAAGACAAAATGAAGCAAAGTAACATGAAGTTGTATATACTACAGACTTTCTACATTCCTGCATCCTTACACAGGTACATTATTTTATAGCACTTCTGATTCTCCTCACAGAAGCTTCTGCCTTTGGTGATATTGAAAAATTCCTTGCACGAGCCAGAAATTACAGGATATTAAAATGTTGGCAGCAGATTCTCCAAAGGCATTGTCAGAAGGAGGTAAGGTTGGTCCAAAGCCTTTCTCCAGAGCAATGGGCTTTCACTGGATTCTCCATCCTGTTGTTTTGAAGCTCTTGGAGGAAATGAGCTCCAAACCAATGGGCCCGAACAGACGTGGGAAACCACATAAGCAGCTTACAATAAAACCCCTGTGAAGTTATTAAGAACACAGATATGTCTTGAATGCACAGAAAATCCTCTGTCTTACCAGCACTCATCCATATCCCACAGTGACTGTAATCCCAGGAAGAGTATATGCCACGCACGGCCCCGCTAGGGGACTGCGATAAAACAAAACAGGATGCAGAGACACGCAAAGCAAAATCCTGGCTCTGGCGCCAGCCCCACAGCTCTGCCTGAGCACTGGGAGCAGTTCTCATTTCACTCCCCATTACGGTTGGATTTCCCACCTGGATAGCAACCCTGACTACACATGCTGATTTTTGGGACTGTTCGCTATGGAGATAGTTACATTCCTGGTTAAATCTTTGCGGTGCTTAGATCTATGGGAAGAAGTCAGCATTCACTTACGTTTCCCCGCTGAACTCCAGAGCTGCAGGCTGTTGCCTCCAGCAAGATTTCTGTCCCCACCCTGCAAACACGCACGCACATACATCATTTCAAGTGTGCAAGCAGTCTCACTAAGTCCAGGAGTTTTCCCACTGGGAAATTTAAGCACAAGCTGCGAAGTTTCAGGACCAAGACCTGCAAGGCCACCCAGCCTTTTAGCTGCTTTCAGAAAAAGCTCCAGGGCTTTACAGATTCACCACTATTAATTCAGGGATATCTGTGCCTTTTTTCTCTGAACCCAATGTTTAACCTGCACTTTGCATTGCTCTCACAGGCAACCAATATTACACTAACCAGACTCCCAAAGCAATGCACACTCTTCGACTCTCAAAGCAACACGCACTCCCTGACTCTCATAGGAGCAACCACACAGGCCTAGTTCTGCAATTCAGACATCATTAAGTCATCAATTTATATCTACCTCTCAGGGAACAGTCCTTCCTTTCTAATGACAGCTTTTCCCCCACCCCACCCCCCAAAATATGCAGAACAAAAGTTTCTTTTTTCTCTCAGATCCTTTACTTAATTCAATATTTTATTTTTGGAATGACAACAGCCTCGAGCAACTCCATTAATTTGTTACAGAGTAAAAGAGCTTTGCATTCCTTGGGTGATTGCTGACCTCCTCCCCTGCTCCCTTGCTTATTGAAACAGTCCTGCTCAAGCACATCCCCGTATCAGAACAAAGCATAATTTTTCACGCTTGAATGCATTATTTTACGTTATAAATACACATTTGACATATTTTACAAATTCATGGCAGATGCTGTCAGAAAGGACAAAATAACCATCCCCCGGTACTGCTTTTCTCTTACTACAATGATCAAAGGCTGCAGCTTGTCATTCACACGTGGAGGACGGCTCCTCTTGGGGAGAGGAGGAGCCGCCTGCACCCTCACCCAGGACTTCTTGGGGTGTTTGTTTCTCTGTCTGATGCTGATTAGCAATTTAGAGTTCGATTTTCTAAGCACAAGGAAAATTCCCAATAGCTCTGGAGGAGGCAGTTCAAGGAGATCTTGTTAAAATATTGGTGTGTAAAGGAAGCAAAACCTTATTATGGCTTTCATACCACGATGCACCAAAATACAGTTATCTTGCTCATAGACAATTATTAACTTATAGGCAAAGAATAAAAATTCTCAAGCAAAAAACCAAAGTTGGGTGAGGTCGTACTTGCTGTGTGCTTCACTTGTGTTAAGGTATTAAGGTTATAAAAGATAATGAGCATGAGCTGACAGCATTTTCAAGCTCTTCAAGAGTCAAGGGAAGTAAACTATATCAGATTTGAGATTGCCTGAGAAGGCAAAAAGCTGGATTTGATTCTTTTCTCAATGACAGGGCAATTATAAAATCAAGAAAGAGTCACAGGATATCACTGTTATAGCCCAACCCAGCATATTAGTTGGGAAACTCCAGATCACTAATGTGATGATTAGTTTAGTATTAGTATAGGCCAGTGCCTGGACCAGAGCAGGAACTGCTCACCTACCAGGATAAACTACTCCAAGGGTGCAAATTGGATGCACACTAATTTACAGCAGTGTTTCTCAATTTGCCCTATTACCTCTGAATTGAAACAATTCACTGACAGCAATCGGTAGCAGCAGACTGAGGACTGAGAGATCTGGAAAGTCTGTGACCAACCTTTCCACACCAGGAGTGTTTATGCATAGGGTTAGCCTGTAGTAGTAGTTGTCAGCTATTTTAGGAAAAATGAGCCATTTAAGAAATAGGAACCGAATGCGGACCAGAAATAACTTAGTGAAGAGGTCAGAAATACAACCAGCTTCCCCCTGCTCGTCTGGGCCACTTCTTACACTAACACAAGTCTGCAGGCCCAGTTTCTGGGTGGAATAAGACCCCATAAATCCAATGTGACCTCATCAACCCCCATCTCATCTGTGTGCCTCTGAGTGCAGAGCCTGTCCTGCTCCTGCCAAAGTCAGCAGCATCGCTCCCACGCTAGACCCTGCAAACTCACACCTACAACTGCCTCGGCTCACCAGGGAGCCAGCCCAGGGTTCTGCATGTGTATGACAGACAGCGGTCACACATGGGAACAGCCCAGCGTTTTTGCATGTTGAGGACGCAGCTCCATCACAGCTCAATGCCAGCATTTACCTGGCCGAAGCTGCCACAACGGGCAGTGAGAAGGAGCAGCAAAAAAGCCGTGTTCACCTTCTGCTTAGTGGCATCTACTATAAATCTTTGTGTGGAAACATCACAAGCGCAGTTCAAGTTTGAGTCAATTCAAGTTCAAGTCATATCTTATTACATCCAGTACTGCTCCATAGCCTAGAGAATAAAATTCTGCAGAAACTCAGCATACAGGTCACTTCAGCACTCTGCTTTGTCTGGTGTTTATAACTAGAGCTGAGCACATAATTCACACTGCATAATTTATCCATGGGATTTAGCCCATGGAACACCCAAAGCAGATAACAATTTCTTCATACTTATTTATTTTTTAGAAAATTCAGTCAACTTCTTCTCCGCTTCTTCTGAACTCTGCAAAAAGATTATGAACCTCTGGCTATATTCTTCCAGGGCTTGAGCTCTTGGCTAGCTGGGATCAGTCAGATTAATTCACCTCTTTTTCAGTCTTCTACCTTCAACTGTTCTTGTTTCCTGAGTGGAGGAAAATGTGTGCAAGCACTAAATCTCAAACATGCTATTCTAACATTTGGATTCCATTATCCTAGAGATAACATATAATCCTATAATGATATGTAATAAATTAACATTTAATCTCATATCAGAGAGTTCAAAGGGATCACAGCCAGCTGGTGCTAAAATAAGCATTTGCTAGAGGCTGCAAGAGTGGGAGCCGAAGATGAGGAGTGAGATCTAAGCTGCTCTGACGCTTTGGCTTGGCAAGACTGGTTGGCAAGGAAAGGATCAAATAAACCCCTGATATGAAGGGGACCATCTCCAAAATCAACCGACCTGTGCCCTTTTGCTGTGAATGCAGTCCCTGCAACCCATCCAATGTAGAGGAAGGGAAGATTTCCCTCAGAGCTAACAAGCAGGGAAGGTCATCGTCATGCAGTGCTGCACAGGGGACTTAATTCGGTGCTTGATTCATCCCCCATTTGTCAAGGTGCAGAGATGTGACAAGGCTGGGAAAAAGCATCCAACCCAGGGCTGAGCTTTCTCCAGCTGCAGAGATCCACAGCCACCCCCTTTTTTTCCCCAGCCCTACTTTATGCACATGCAGAACTGATGAAAGGATCTACAGTTTCAACACAGAGAAGCCAGAAATCATTTGTCATTTTGTTCCCCTCTCACACACCTTCATACATAGCGCTAATATACCAACCACTGCACAATCCTCATTAATAACAACAGCTATTAATAAAGTTTTCTCCATGGAGGCTTCCTTAATAAATGCAGGAGGTTTCCTTAATAAATGCACATAGTGACTCGGGTGAGGATGATTCGTTTCTGTTGAAGACAGGTGCAATTAAAAGCCTCCGGCAGGAAGACGGAACTGCGCGAGGCAAAAACAATCACCAAGGACTGCTGACCAAAAGAGCAGAGATAAATTCCTGATTGCCAAAGTCCCTCCAACTTCTACTGAGCAGAGATTTCACTGTTGGGGTAAGGGGATAGGAATTGCCCTTATCTTCCCAGATGCTCTGTGTGACGCTTCCATTGTCCCAGCTATGTCCTATGGCATGGTACATTTTTCTGGAAATTTGCAGACCCAGCACTTAATCATGGGCAGCAGCAGCAAAAAAACAATTGACATCAGTCAGATTCAGGTCCTTTCTCTGAATCCAAAGACACACTTCATTGCTCCATCTCAGACTGGAATACACTTTAAAAAAAAAAAAAAAAAACAGCTGTCAGGTAGCCAAGAAAGCCAAGAATCCATCACAGGCACAGACAGTATTTAAAAAAAATACTGCAAAACCTCTTTGGTAGTTTTCAGTGAAGACATATCAACCTTACTGTCAAATTAGCTAGAAAGTAAAGGCAGTTAAAAAAACATCAAGAAAAAGCAAAGAGAGAAACCCAGACAGGATAGCCAATAAGAATATACAGTGAGCTGAATTTCACAACTATGGACACTGACCACAGTTCTGTATCTGAAGAAAACTTAATAAATAAAAATAACCAAAAAAATCTGAAGTGTTATAGAGTTATCTTTGCTCTAGCATATAACACACATTTCTATTACCCTTTCTGGATTAGCCAAATGAAGATCAATGTATCTATAAAACTCAATGACATGTTAATGCAAACCTTAAAAAAGATAAAATGCCTTTTATCTCAGTCTTAGGAAAACCTAATAAAGAATTAACAGTCCATGAAGCCATGGAATTTCACTCAAGGCTTTACTTTATGCCAGGACTTCCTACTCCATTAATTTTTAACGGACAGGTTTCCCCAGGCTTTGGGACATGTCGGTACAATTGTACATTGTCATTAAAATTGGTCCTGTATTTTCTTTCAGAGCTGGGATAGGAACCTTGTTGTAGTATATGGACTTAAAATATAGACAACACCCACAATGGATCAGAAATGTAAATCTGAAGCAACTGTTAAGATAAATAAATATGCAAAAAATGGTAGACAAATATTGATTTTGATAATGATGTGACACTTAATGAATTTATGAGCTAAACCTTTCACCTGCAGGATGAGCACTTTGGATCAGAGCTCATTTGTAACATCGGCATTTCAAATTTATATCAGAAGCAACTGCCAGGAGTCTACTAACACAACACTAAATGTTGAATCTTTAAAGGGATGCAGTCAAATATTAGTCTAGGATTTCATTCAAGACTGGTTCTCAGAATTAACAATCCTTCAGTGACTGCCACAGGCTGTGCTGGGAGGCTGGGATCCATAAAGCCAGACACCCCCAAGCTCAGTGGGAAACTTATCTCATCTGAGTTCCCAGCTATATTTATTTCTACTGACAAACACATGGCAGAAAGACCAGAAATTTCAAATGCCAGTACTTAAAACCCAAAATAAATCCAATACTTCTGCACACATTTAAAAGTTGCTTGCTCTCAAGAAGGGCCTAAATACCTGCAGCCCCCACTGACATCAAAGGAAATGCAGATGCTTCCCACTTCTGCTAATTGGGGTAGGCTTGACTTGGACACCAAGGAAAGGGCCCCATCCTTTTAGACACCCACGGGTGAAGACTGAGGCCACAGTGCCCAACTGTAGCAGGATGTTTTTCTAGGGTGAATGTGCCAATAGCAGGAGAGGCACAACACAGAGCCCAAGCTCATACCCTCTTCAAGGCTGACAGATTTGGGCTTGTGAATCAGCACAGGGAGAAAAAGAGACTGCAGTAGGCAGGGTAAACAGTCCCGAGGAAAAGCAGGAGGCAACAGTCCAGGAGAGAGCAACAGGAAGAGCAGTGAGCAAAGAGGAGGTGGCAGGAGCAGGGATGAAGCTTGACTGTACAAAGATTGAAAACATGCTATTTCCATTAAAAAAAAAAAAAAAATCATCAATCATTGGTCCAAAAATCTAAAAGCCACTTTGAAGCCTTTTCCTTCGCCCTGTGATGAAGATGTCCTGCCCTTAACCCACCTGGCAGAAAGGCAGGGAGAAAGGCTTTCCTGCCTTGGAGGTCCCACCAGCAGAGTGTCCTCCCCAAGAGCTAAAGCTCCTCAGACATCGCCTGTCTTGAGCACTATTTGCACCAGTTTACCTGGGACCATCTTCACCTCCATTTCCACCTCTGCTTCTCCCCCTGCTTTGGGAGAACAGCTGCTTCTCCCAGGAACTCTGGGATTAATTATTCTTGGTTCCTCTCCTGCACAGTGCCTTGATCTGGAAAATTTATCTAAATAACTTCCCAGGCAGCATATTTATCTGCTGGCCTCAACATCTGCCTGAGCATAAAAGTCAACATCTGACAGATGACAAACATCATGCCAGTTGGGTGGAGACTGTCCTCTGCAAACTTTACCACCTTTATTCTGATGGACTTGGACCTCATGGGAAGAAGTCTGAGTCTCTCCCCTGCTTCCCACTTGAGGCACAAGCACAGGTCTCAGCCAGAGTGAGAAACCAGGCATGGGACAAGAAGAGAAGGAGAGGACATCCTCTCCCTTCAGTACACAGGGACCATGCTGTGTTCAGCCCTGAAGCAGACCCACTGCCTGATCCGTATCACTGTTCTGCCAGTCAGCTGCATCAAAGAGGTAAGACACAAAGACTTAATTTGGGACAAGAAGAAAGAACACCAAACACACCAGGTAGGGAAATCCCCACCAAGACCCCTGTTTCCACAGTCCCACCCAAGCAGCCGCTGAGGACGTGCAGTCACCCTCACCACCCACACAGTCTTGTCTCCACATTTCAGTTCAGGGTAAGGAGCTGAATGACTCGGTTGTCCTGTTGTAAGAGTACAGAAACAAGGCTTAGGTACTGAGCCACTGGCATTTCTGTGTCTACATAAAAATGCTGGATATGGAATAACAGCCTTGGATGCATCCTGAACTGCAACCATTTGTTGGCAAAAAACCTTATTTTGCCATCTTTACTCACCCAACATCTCATACACACCAAGTACATTTGGATCACCAAGGTGGGATGCTAAATTAATCAACAGGAAGCAGCACCTCCCAAAGGCAGCCTATTCTACATCTATTCCTGGCTAATCTTCAAGGAATGCTCTGCCACTCTTACTCATACAGAAAATTTGTAAGAACTGCAAACACTGCTCTGTGCAGTGGGGTTCAGACCAGCATCCTTTGTTGCCTGACATGGAAAATTCCATCACCAGACCCCAAAATCTGCCAAGAGTCCCTTCTGAGAGCCACTACTTTTAAGAATTCTTAAAAAAGCCTGCTGCAAGCTTCAAAAAGACAAACAAAGACTAGGAAAATAAAGACTTACTTAATAAGAAGCAAAAATCCTACCCCTTACCTTTCAAACACACCCTTTGAACCTCACCATCTCCACTGAATTTTAGATGAAACTTAGAGCCAAGTATTTATAGGCACCAGACTATAAATGAACCTCCCTTTTGATATCACCATCCTAGCCTTCAGTTCAAGGCTGGGTGAGACAGAAACATGAAGACGGAGGGTGAATTACTTCAAGAGGGGGAACTTGTCAATCAAAGCTGCAAATGCAAGACCACAACAAAATTCTGGTTTAACCTCAGCAGTGACCACCCATCATAATGTGGCACTTTGACTGCTTGTCAGCAACCTGCTTTGAAGAACACTGAGACTGCAGAAGTCTTTCTGAAACTCAGCAAGGAAAAATGCACCTGTCTGCTAGGCAGCCACCAAGGCTTCCCAAAGTCTGCAACCAAATGAATTCTCAACACGTTCCAAGTAAGTTATGGAGAAGAAAAATTACAGTATAAGGGATTAATACAGATACAGGCTCCACAACGCTCCCCTATGTGCCTGGCACATAATTTCTCAAAATAACGGAGCACTTCTTACGTAAGCGCATCTGACTAGGGCACAAGGTTGCACATGGAGAAATCCTGTGTTTTCCCTCACCCCAAGCTCCAAGGACACCTGGCTGTTGAACACACCCGGAGAAAGGCTCTACAGCATGGTTGGGAAAGCATCAATTTTAGAGCAGCTCCATCCAGGAATGCAAGGTCCACATGCCAGGGAGCTTCCCAGCCCATGTGCACAGAAACTGGAGGTATCTGCTAAGGAACAGATGATAGCCCAGAAGAGGTAACATTCTTCCTCTTCCTCTTGCTTCATGTCTGGATTTAGTGGGTTTTATCTCTTCACAGGAGGAGAGGTGCAGATGTTTCACTGGACCCCCGACATGGACCGCAAGTAGGTTTTATCTCAACCAATTTATTTACACCTGTAAAGCCCTAAAGCTCACCCTGTTTTCCCCGTAACACTAGTGTCTTAGAGGCCTGTTGTCTGAACACAAATAAGTGCAGGATTCGCAAGAGATTATCATATTTTAAACAGAATGTGCTTGCAGTTTTCTTCAGGAGTATTAGTTTTCAGAAATGCAGTATATTTATTCATGCAGTTAATTGGATAGATTGTAATAAAAACAAAAATATCTTCTAAGTGTAGGAGTAAAAATGAAAAATACAATTTTAACTGATCAACGGCCTTATCTTACTCTTTCCTGAACATTTAATCACAATGTTTCCAGCATATACAGCTTGCAACAAAGACCCAAACTAGTTAATTTTCCAAATGCAAGAAGTGTTACAAAACCTGTAAAGCAAATAAGCCAATCTTCACCTTCTGAATATAAAGATATCCCACAACAGCAGGAAATTAAGTCCTGGGAAGTCTAGGCTCCTGACAGTATTGCTATCGGGGCAAGCATCAGGGTGCTCGGGCGACTGGCGCAGCAGCAGGGGACAGAGGCAGCGAAGGTTGAATTCATGCCCTACCGCAGACCTGTGTAACCCCCACCTCTGGGGTTGCCCCTGTGCTGTCTCCAGCAGCGTAGCCCCCGCCAGCCACAGCACTTGTCATTTTATCAATGAGAACCAGGAACGTGTGAAGACCAGCTTTCACTGCACTTGATTATGTTTTTAGCATAAACAAAAAAATCGATTGTGCCTCATTAATAAAATTCCACCACAACAAACCAATTAGTGAGACTCATTAATTTTTTATGCATGTTACTAATGTGCATGAAGCCAACTGACCTTTCAGTGACTAGTGTAGCATACATTACACACTTCACGTTTTCTGCCTTCTTTTCTTTGATTTACAGCAGTTGCAATGCGTTTTCCAAAAAGCAAAGCCCAGCTTTTCAGTGAAGCTCAGAGCTGGCTTCTCCCTTCTGCCACGTAATTCCTGATCACAGCAGGGCCAAAGGATCAGGGAGGCACAAGGACACCTCCAAGCTATTTCCACCTGCAGAACAGATGCAAGCAAAGCCTGGCCACACATGAGGCTACGTGGAAACACAGGGACTCGGTGGTCACCAAGAAAGACTCCATCTCTGCAGGAACTGAGGATGGGCAGTCCCTGTCCTGCTTGCCCTTGAGATGATGACAGCTTCCCTCCCATTCAAATAGTCACAGCAGGGGACACTCGCTGGTGGTTTCATAACAAACAGCGCAAACGCCAGTCAGTCCAGCCCAAGGCTGGCCTCGGTGTGGCCCAAAGCACAGGATGTGCCGCTAATGGATGCATGCGGCCGTTAAGTCAGTAAAGCAGAAATAAAAGAATTTAGGAATAAAATGAAACTTCTGCTTGAGTAAGGACTTCTGGATCAGGCATTAAAACTGCCTGGTATCTCTCTCCAGTGTCACTGCACACCTATTTTCTCCTTGTAAAGCACAGTATTGATTTTTAAATGTTTTCATTCACACTTAGAAGCTTTCCAGGATTGGACTTTATTCTTCAATATTACCCGCTGAACAGTGAAACACTGGAACAGATTGCGTGGGAGCACTGCAGGGTCTTCATAACTGGGAGTCTACAAGGACAGACTATCTGCAAGGAATTCCATAGGTAGAGCTGAGCTTTCCCTGTGACAGAGGCATGGACTAGACAACCCTTCATGCTCCCTCCCAGCCCTATTTCTCTATGAGCAGTCAAGCATTCTCTGCACCAGAAACAACCAGGAGAGTTAATCTGCCCTTTGAGACATCATCAGCATCTCAGTGGTGGGGAAGATGACAGGTTATCCTACCTGATGTCATCCCTCTAAAATCTGGTTAACTCGGAGCTTATCTGTAAACTATACCCTGCATTTCTCAGATCTTGCCGGTCACTACAGCATACTGTGCAAAAAGAGCAGCAACTTTCCAGAACCGAACACACATCTACTACAGTATTTCCTGGGTCCAATATAGTTTCATCCTGATGCTGGCCTGGTCACTCAAGACTGGAAATACATGTACACTTATTTACCCATGCACAGTTTTGAGACTATTACGACAAAATGAATGACTTCTACAATTTGCTGCTAGAGCGTTATTAAATGCAACAGTCTAATGTGCACTTACAGAATGCAACAAGACTGCTGTTGCCTCGCTTGAGGAAGCTGGGACAGGAGATAATAGTGCAGTCTTTGCCTATGGGCAAAGCAGGGAAAGATGTTAGGAGACTCATGCCACCTACAACTCTTGTAAGGTCAGTGTGGTTCACTGTGTGAACCAGTGCAGCGTGGCACATCAGCTGTTGGACTGCCTTCACCTTTAAAGGCCGGATTTACTGTAGGAAGGTCCTGCCTGATGACCCCCTATGACACTTCTCTTTTTCACCGACCACTTTGACCACAGATGACCAAACCTGGAGTGCCTTGCAGATAACTTTACCTACAGTCAAACATCCACAGGCAGAGAGATAACACGGATACAATCCTCCTTCTGACCCCATGGAAGCAATAAACCCTGCACTCCTCCAGACAAGGCTCAGGTTGATTCAACACTTCACAAGACAGAGCTGAGCCCGCACTATTCAACCCCTCCACCCTGGGACGTGTTCCCACCTAACCCATATTCACCATGGGTATCAGTCATGTTTGGAGGGTTAATTTGTTAAAATACAGCAAAGTGGCAAGTACTAAGAAGCATTATCCAACCGACAAGTGCTTATGCATATTTTATGAAGCATCTTCAACCACGGTTCAATGTATCCAAGAATACTTCTGAAAAATGGCAGATTCTGGAGGGGATTTGGAGAGGAAATAACATATAGAATAGAAGGACAGATGTTGCTAATTTATGATGCAAAGGCCTTTACTGAAAAGTGCACATTTTGCTTAAGATTCTCTACAAACGCTATTTTAATGCTGATTTCCTCCTCTTTAGAATTTCACAAACTCTTCCCTGTAAGAACTTCAGCTTGGCTCAGAAGTTTAGCTTGGATCAAAAGCAGCATCTGTAATCAGCAATTAAACTGGGGCTTCAGTATTGTGCATGTTTTTAAAGCACATCCACTTTTTAACAATGCCGCTTGGAAAAACATGGCTAAGCTGTATGTTGGGAATGTGAGAGTGCATTTTGTTCTTCTGCCTTCTACTCTTGCCAGGGCTATTGGGAGTTTTTGACCTGGGACTAAACTCAGAAAAATGACAGAGCAGGAGCCAGTGAGATGGATGGTTCCTAATACCCAATGATGCTGGAAAACAGAAGCGAGATCATCTCTTGAAAAAAGGAAAATAAGAAGAAAAAAAAAAAAAAGCAGTATATGTTGGCCCAAGTGCTTCATCAGTCACTCCCAGTGCCTCATGCACCATCACACACATGGCTTTTCCTATCAACACTGAAGAGCATTTTGAACATGAGTCAGTTGGTTCAGTTCTCCTCTCCTCCCTTCCTGCTCTACCCCAAAAGGTTTGAAATAAAAATGAGGAAGACATGTCTCATGTCCCAAGCAGGAGCCTACACAGATTTTTTTTCTGCTTACCAGCCCCTCCACATGGACATGTGGCTTCATTGCTTCTCTGCAGCTCTCCAAAGACAACACACGCTACAGAGCAGATTATTTTCTGCAAGGTTGCTACACCGCCAGAGGGGTCTGTGAAATCCTCCTTGTATGTAAATATCAGTTAAAAATAAAACAGGAGAACCATGCGCTGACTTCTCCTTCTGGCATTCATTTCAGACACTGCTGGATCATGCCAAAGTGCAAATGAATGGCAGACACCATCGTGTGCAGATGCTGCACTGAAAAACCTGACATCAGTCCAGGACTTCCACTCTATAGCAGGGCAGCTTTTGCTCCTGAATTAAGGCTGCATCATTATTATACACAAGGTGACATTTAAAAATAAATAAATAAACTCTTAAGGTTATATAAGTCAGCAATCAAAAAATTTAAGAATTAGGATTGCCTGTACAACCATATTGGAGATGGGAGCACCAGGGGTTGTCACAGCTCCAATGGGAGGACATGGCCAAGGGCTGCACAGCTGCTTGGCTTCACATTATGGTACAGTCTCTATACAACTAGATTTTTTCCACCAACCTCACTCAGGGTGAGACAAATCAAGTGCTCACTCAGGGAGCTGCAAGTCACTGCTTCGCTCACTCTGTGCCCATTGGTGGTTTATTCCCATCGGCTGCACCAATTTCCTTGGCACCGCACAAAAAATCTGTGGTGAAGGCAGGGAGAAAAGTTTCATAATTCAGTGGCAATCTCTCTGCCCATGCTCCAGCCCAAATAATTAACTACCAGCAGCATTAAAAGCTGCTGAAAGCCAGGTCCTGAAAAGGCAGGTGGGGCTAATTATAAGCAGTGCTGATGCCTGGGCTTACCAAAAGCAAAGGGGACTTCTGCTTTTCCATTAGTGGCTCCTGGGACCATGTACTGTCCATCACCCCATCACACAGTCACAGCCACATGGCTGCAAGCACACCTCTCTGAAGGAGGCTCTGTGTACGCCCTACACTCCACCAGCACCAATTCAAACCAGTTGTTGCTCCCATAGTCCCCGTGCCTGTATGGATGCCCTGGCCTTGGGCAGGGTCTCAAGGCCACCAGGCACAGGGCTGCGCTGCAGGCTCCTGGCCGGGTCCAGCACAGCCCCTCAATCAGCCTAGGGCTGCTGTGAGCTTAGCAATTCCTCATGCTCACATACTCTCACGGCACTTTCCCAGGAGAGTGATTACCCTGCAGAACACTATCTCACCCATCCCAAGCAGAATTTATTTACCTTTTTTTTTGTTGTTTTAATCTGATAAGTTGAAATTTCAGTACACTTGTCTGCAAAAACACTGCATTACAAAGATATATAAGAAATCTCAATTCTTTATAGACTAGGTTATTTATTCCCAGTGTATCTTCCTGCCTTTTACTGGCCACGTCTTTTACCAGCAATAACCAAGTACCTTTCAAGTTGACAACCCATTTGGTTTACAGCAGGAAAATGCATCCAGGTGCCTTTCAAGTCTGCTCTTGCTGCACAGAATTCAAATAGCTCAATGAACATCGTTCTTGCAAAGTTTGGTTTTGATGCGATTCACATTTTTCTTTTGTTTTCTGTTACTACTGTCTTAGGATGGGCTTCTTAAGGCCAAGCAAACTTTTCAAAATCAACAGTATCAGTGCCAGAACCAAGTCTCCCAGTCCACACATTGCCCAAAATGATAGTGTCTAAAAAGAATAACCACAATCAAGGTTCAAGTAATTTCAAGATAATAGGCCATTTCTAGATGGCATTACAAGGAGCTGGGCTTCAAGGATATAGGAAGAAAATTAGCTAATGAAGAGCGACAAAACAAAAGAAAATAGTTAGAGGCTGACTTGGGGAGCAGCTTGCAGGGACACCCAGACTGCTGGGGCACACCCAACTACAAGATTTCAGGGCAAGAGGAGAAAGCCTGAAAAAACAGAGACCATGTGTGTGCAAAGTAACAGAGAAGGAGCCTGAACACTCAAGAGCTGGACCCCCGACTTGCCATGTCCGTTGAACCACAGCAAAGATGGTTTCACTTACACATATGGAGGAATGACAGCAGTGGAGCGAAGCAAGGCGGCTCCACGGGGCGTGCAGCCACCTCCCATCCCCGCTCCCCTCCCACACCCAGACACCACCGGGCAGGAGTGTGCCCTGCTCCTCCTCCCTCCCTGCCATCCCTCCATCTCCTCACCGCTGGCTTGCTTCACATCACTCTTCCCATCATTTATTTCCTTTTGAAAGGGCTGATTCACGAACTATAATCAGGCTTTTGTGTTTTAATGTTTTGATTGTACTCAGTCCCAGCTCTCCCCCCAAGCCCCCTCCAGGTTCACCACAGTGACACCTTCCCTTCAGATTCCCTCTCCAAGAGCCTTCATTTCTCTCCCTAATTGAATTGTTGTCATGGAAATCATTCCTCCTCTCCATCTTACTGAAAGGCTTTTTAAAAAAAAAAAAAAAAAACCACCAAAAAAACCACAGCCCCCTGCTCTACCACTTTTCCAGCAATCAGCCACGCCACATCCCCCCGAGCAGCCCACAGCTCTGGCAGCTCCTTCTGCCAGGCCGTGAAAGCCCAGACATGCCCCCCGCTGCCCTCCTCCCACAGCCGTGTGCTGACCCAACCACAATATCTGGGCACCAACACAATATATTATTTTAATTCATCATTAGGGTGATCACCGGATTTGCTATACCACTTTTCTTCTCAGACATGCAATACCCCTACAGCTCAGGAGCCATTAGCTCTCAAACGCAGAGCGTAGCCACAGCCACCTGTTCTTCTCTGTCTGTATAGATGTAAATGTGAAGTGTTTGGGTATATTTTTAAATAAAAGTTTCTGCTTACATAACAGGCAGCAATTTTGCAGTCAAGAAATTCTGTTTGTTTTTCCAGGCTGGAAAGTTAATTGCTGAAAATCGCCCTTGATGAACTTCCAAGAGGAAGGCTGCTGGCTCCAGAAATGGAGCAGGGCTGATCTGGCTCCAAAGAGACAGGAAGAAATAACGGTGCTCAAAATATACTCCATTAAAATGCCGCACTGGGTGCCCATGCCCAGGCGCTGGCAGCTGGGAGGGCCGCAGGGGCCTCTGTGAGGAGAGGCCGGGGCTGCCCCATGCCCGACAACGCCCGTTCCA
>NW_009260397.1:2614860-2615332 GCF_000687185.1 Egretta garzetta | reverse complement strand
CGCCAGCCGTGATGGAGAGCCCCCTGCAGTCATGATGGAGAGAGAACACAGGAGAGTGAGGGAAGGGTGTGAGGAGGAAAGAGCAGCAGAGAGGAGCTGTTAGGGACTGACCACATTCCCCCATTCTCCATCCCCTTGGATAGAGCTCAGCAGATGGAGGGGGTAAAGGTGTTGGAAATGAAGTGCAGGCAATAAAAAGGCACGGGTTATCCCCACTGCCGGCAGTGCATTCAAAGCAAAGCATGTGCCCAAACTTGGGGTACATCAAAGCTCGAACCGTCCACAGCGATCCTCTGCAGAGAATGGCTGCACTCATCAACTACAACAGCAGTCGTGTTTACTGAAAACCTGGGCCAAGCCTAGACGAAGAGGATGTTAATGTCTCATCAATACATTACACTGGAGTATCCAAAGAAAAGACACTTTAATTGCATCAGGAATCCCACCGCTCCTAACCACCGAAGGAGCTGTG
>NW_009260397.1:2595908-2614707 GCF_000687185.1 Egretta garzetta | reverse complement strand
AGCTGTGTCCTGCTGACCCACCCATCCACAGCACCTGCAGAGGCTGTGCCTTCTTCTGTTCACCTGTACCTCCAGCCCAACCCCAAACAAAACCACTGGGAGAAGACTCCTCAGTTAAAACAGCAAATAATTCAACCACTCTGATAGCGGTGATAGCACCAAACCCGGGTCACCTTCTTCAAGTTTATTTGACTGATACAAAGGCAAAACCAGAGGTCAGTGTGAGGCCAAGTACAGCTTTCAGCACTTCATAATAGACAGGGCCTGCACAGAGAACCAGAATTAAATATCCTATATCCCAGATAGGAAGACACAAGCAGGCATTCAGCCATGACTAATACCCCAAATATTCTCAAGACAGAAAACAAGAAATCTGACAGAGTCCCATAAAGCTACTAATTAGAATGGTGTTTACAGTCTATATTTCATTTCATTTGATGTTTTTACTCTGATTAGTTATTCTATCACCTGCAGAGAGCTAGTTAGCTGAATGCAAAGATGTCATTGGACTTAATCAAGTAAAGTAGCATTTCATAGAGGGAATTCAGCTAGCTCTGTCCTGCTCAGTGCTGTTACCCCGTTAATAACTTTTTTAAAAATTAAAGTTGAAAGCTAAGAAAAGTCAAGCTAGGTCAGAGCTCAGAAGAGAGACACCTGCAACAAAAGGGGTGAGCTGCAGAAAAATTGTGTATTAGTCATCCTTTCTTCTGCATAAACACCCCAGCCGGGCGCCACGGCTTTTGGAGGAAATACAAAGCAAGGTTCAGTGCTCCTGCAGTCCCAGATTATATGGTGCATCTCCTAGGAGAAGCAATGCTCCTCCCAGTGTCTTCTCACACCAAGCCACCTAGCCTACCTGAATTGCTTTGAGATTTCAAGGAAGACTGGAAGGCTTTCTCTCCCTCCCAGCCAGGTCATCAGCGGTCACAGTCTCTCACACTGTGCCCCACATCCTGCCGAGCCCTCCCCAGGGCTGCTAGAGCAGCAGCATCACTTCATGTGTCTTCCCTGCACACAGCCCCGCAGAGTGCCTTTTTATCGTTACATGACATGCTGATTTTTGTCCTGCTGATTGATAGCCTGCTGTAACCCCAGATCCTTTTCCTGAAGTGTTGCCTAGCCTGCTATTTGCCATCTGCAGCAATTCTTGCCCCAAGCTATCACTTGGCCCTTTTATCCTTTTTTCCAGATCACCATTTCAATCTGTCCAGATTATTTTAAGGCAGTGTTCTGGTTCTTTTTCCCCAAGAATCTGCAGTCCCTCCCGACTATATCACCTGTCAGTTTAACAAACGTATTCTCCATTCCATTACCCAGATTGATAATGAAAATATTGAATAGAGATGGACAGGAGCCAGCCCTGCAGAGCCTCACAGATTTTCTGGGAATCCAAGATAAATGGGCTGGTCCATAAAGCCTTGACTCCTCTTTCCCCTCTGTTTTAAATACTGGTACTACTTACACTGTTATCTTTCTTCCAGGCAACTTCCACCTCGCACCCACAGCCAAAGCACTCTCCCACAGCACTGCGATGCTGCAGCCAGGTCTCTGGGGCATCTGAAGCTCCCAGAACCCTGCTGATAATACCTAAAATCACAGCCGACAAGGTGGTCTCCCCTCTGTTAGAGGCATACATGGGGCCTCTCCCTTGCAGCACCCTTGCTGAGAAAGCCTGGCACGCTGGCACCTCCAGCCTTTTTCTGCTCAGCACTCACAACCAGCACCCCGGTTGGTGAAAGATGCAAATATGCTTTTGCTTTAGAACAAAAATTGTTGCTTTTCCCCCCCATTTAGCTTCCTAATCACAGCTAGCCGAGCTTGAAAATGCTATCCTGCATTATGCAATAAGCCCCTGAGAGCAGGGGCATTTTGCATAAACTGTGCTGTAATGAAAAGCATTTTCCCCCCCTCTCCTAGGGGGCAAAAAAAAAAAAAAGCAACCCACACAAAACAAACAAAACCTCTGTCCTCTAAGAGATGTTCACTTTTACCAGCTATTTGTTCCATTTTAGTCATTCATCTACTGACAATATTTCTGACAAAAGCAGAGCAGAAACAGCTCAATTTGCAAAGACCTGGGCTGTGTTCACCTCTACAAAAGCCATACACAGTTTTGTCCCAAATTCCACTAAAAAACCAGTAAAGGCTGCTTCTCCAGATGAGGGGCTGGGGTTTCTTTTTTGAAGGGAAAAAGCCATTATTTAGTTATTAGAGTGGAGAAATATCACTTTCTACAAGACACAGAGCACTGAAATATTCTAAAATTAATAAACTGGTCTACTCGGTGCATTTTAAAATTAGAATTCATTTTTCAGAGAACCTGTATGCAAAGTTGCAGCCTGATGCAAATTAAAACAGTAATAAACACTTCAAAACCATGTTTATAATAGAAATGCTAACAAATCCTTAACTATAATGATAATGGCTTGCTAGGCAGCTCTATAATGTAAAATTAATCCTTAACATGTCTTAATTTTTTTTCCACTGGGTCATTTAATAATGTGATAACTCATTTCTTTCCTCTGCCTTCATCTCTCACATTGCCATGGAGACAATTGTGAATCAGATATAAATAAAAATACTCTAACACTGTGGCACCACATGTTCTTTTGATCCGTTGCCAACAGGATTTTAAAATTACAGGAATGCACAGGAGCTCAATAATTAACAATTCATTTGCTAAGAAATCACTTCTTTTTAGCCAGTTTCCTGGTGATTTGCTAACTCAGGACTGCTCACAAACATGAGCAAAAAATTAAAAGTTCTGTATTTCCTTTGTAATATCCACCTTGCACTTCAATCAGCAACTCAAGAGACAAACAATCATTGCAGGCCAGAGTCCGAAAGCCAGCACCGCACTTCCTTTTGTAGTCTCATCAGTTTCAGTGTGATTTCTAATGGGAATAAATTTTAGGCAATTTTTAATTGTTTGAGCTCAGAACTTAGAAGGAAAAACAGAAGTATGCAGTGAACAAGTTTATTGCTGGCCTCTATTATCAGAAGTGTCAAAACGAGTGCACGGATCCCTGCTTCTGTATTAGTTTAAGTACATACAGCAGTAGAAAGATTAAGATTAATTATGCATTAATGATCTTGACACCCCTTAATTGCTACCCACTGATAGAGGCCATAATCCCTGACATTATCCATGTTCTCAGAAATCCTGATGCAAAACTCTCCTCCACGACAGTACTGCCATGAATTTGCACAGGGCAGGTCTGGGTCAGCACCTTTTTAGACCAGAGGGTGCTAAATTCAATCCTTGCTGAGGGGCATGTCGTCTCAAGCAACTCCAGGACTCGCAACACCTTGTCACTGTCATCGTACATAACCTGTAACTTGTAGCTCTGCGCTCACAGCATGAGGACAGTCCTAGCGCTGCACAGGTTACAATTAAGGACTTCAGCTTATTAAAGAACTTCACTGTGTGCTTAAACTTTTGAAGTCAGGGACGAGCTCCCCGTCTCAGGTTTTACAAAGGTTCTTATGCAACTCCCAAGATTTTTATTTGCAGTTACATAAAATCCTCAGTTAAGCAGCATTATTGTACCTTCTACGCGGTATTCTGCCCGGCCTCACCAGGCATTTCCAGCCCAGCATCCCAAGAGGAGACGTGTTTCTCTGCACAGTGTTTTCCATCTTCCACTGCCTTAGAAGCAGAAGGGGCAGCGTGGGCTGACCAAGTTATTAATCATTGCCACGTCTCTTCCATTAAAACATATAGGCTACGACTCTACAAATACCTTTGTGCATCACAGGGAAATCTCACGCATATGAGGTCTTGTAAAAAAGCCCCCAGCTCTAATAACTATTTTGTCCAAAAGGATTCAAAGTGATTTAAGAGCTCAACTCTGACTCTCAAGAGCAACATAAGCACCTAAGGAGTTTAAATAATAGCGAGGACTCAACGGCTCAGAGCTTGCCTTCCCAATATAATTGTTGTTGTAACAGCTAATTATAATTACTGATACAGCAGGTACAGCTTGATACCAGCCCCATCCTTTTGGTGACTTAAAATATGCTTCTAGAGCAGACTAGAAAAAGAAAAGAAAAAAGAAGAAAGAAAAAAAAGAAAGTAAAGAAAAAAAGAATAAAAGGTCATTCTTTCCCACATGAGAGCTGCTTAGGGCTGGTCCATGGGGAAATAACCCATGTCGAGCAGCCCCACCAGCTGTCCGCAAACAAAGAGCTTCAACAGCAGCCGTTCCAGCTTCAGCTCTGCCCTCTCCATTAACCCAAAGGTGGACAAATCCCCTGCCCAAGGCTTTCAGAACTGGGACGTCAGTGCACTTGAGGCATTTGCCCTTTCTCTGTCAGCACGTACAGGGCAATGGCATTCAAACCCTGCTTCGAATCCAAACACTAAATAAATACAATAGATACTAATTGCATAAAACTTAATAGGGAACCTATGGCTGGCGACCAGCATGAAAAAATAAACACAGAGCACCAATTTTATATAAGGTGAATTCAGTCTTTTGTGCCTCCCTGCCCCTAGGTCCTGATATTTTATCAAGCAAAGCAAGCTGGTATATTAGTGAGACACACAAATAACCCAAAAATACAGGAAAACTGCATGATGCTCAGTTCTACACAGTGGGTAACATCAGCCCTACCACCACGGGGCAGGTGAGCAGGGACGCATGGGCCTGCCGCACGCGGACACCCCACCTTCAGATTCCCAGGAAATGCCAAATAGCCATGGGAGGTGCAGGAGGATGAAATTCAGCTGACAAGGAAAAAAGCAGGGACAGAGGGAGCTCTTCCTCACTTTTTGCATAACTTGACCTAAATTACGTGCTCACACTAAGCAGCCAGGAGTGGACTGGGGGAAAAGAAGTTGCTACAGGGGCTTTAGCCTCCTGCATAGCTGCGCCATAGGAAAGCTGCATGACTTCCATATCTCTTAATGGGCAGCCTTTTGCCTACTGCCTATGTCCAATTTCTCCCTTTGATCTGGCTCAGTAGTCTAAAAATAAAGTTAAAATATAAACATCAACATCCATATCACAAAGAGCACCAAGGCAGGAGGGGATTTTTAGTTGAGAGAGAGGGCTTAATCGACAAAATAACTTTGACATTTTGTCATGCTCACTGAAAAACTCTTCAATGCCTACGGCCTGGCTAAGGCATTTGAAAATACAGATGAGCTTCTAATCGATACACAGCCTATCCTTGGGAGGAAAGCAAGGCATAACGGTGCCACTTTATATATCCGCTATCCCAGTCAGACAAATCAATGATTCATGGTTTTTCTGAATGCCAGGCTGTACCATACCCTTCCTCCTCCCCACTGGTGCACAGGGCTCTCAATCAGCCCAAAAGTATTTCCATAATAGAATGAACAGGTCTGGTGACCTGACCTCAGTTGTGGTGTTTGCTACAGAATTTCACAGTTAACCCCAGCTTCAGCAGCAGGGACTCAGAAAAAATGCGCACACACCCTCCCCGCCCAAAGAAGCTCCCGTTGATGGGCAAGGCTGGCATCGCTTGTTCCAAAGTCCCATCTCTGTTCCCACCAGCTCCAAATGTTGATCTTGTAACCAACTTGGAAAGGAGAAAACCTAATGGAGAAATGCACTGAGAGCTTTGGAGAGACCTCAGAAAGAAGGAACCTCAGTCCTCAGAGATGGGGGTGCTGGGGTAAAAGCTGACTAAGTCAACAGGCAAGACAGACGTGAACAGAGGTCTTCCACCACCCCAAACCCCTCTTCTCCCAATATTCCTCGTTCTTACAGTTTGCTTCAAAGACAGTTGCATAGAATTGATTTCCAGCTGGGGAGCTGCCATCCATGGATGCAACTACAGGAAAGGAAGGGAGGGATTATGGGATCTTCCCCCGCAGAGCCACCATCCCAGCACAGGGAAACTCATGGGACACCAGTGACTACCCCAGGGGCAAATACAGCACAGGGCTCACCTGGGCAAGCAAGTTTCAGCAGTGGAGCTGGCTTAATGTGCTCCAACAAAACAACTTCGTGGGAGGGTCAGTGGCGTCCCCCAGCCATGCTGCCCAACCCCAGTTATTGTGGGCACTGCCCATGTGGTGCCCGCCCAGCGCGGGAAAGCAAGAATTCTCATGGTCGCCCAGCCAGCAGGACTGCCCTCGGCCAGGCAGCGGGAGAGGAGACAGCCGGAGCTGTCAGCTGGAGGAGCCGCACCTCCGTCTGGTTTGGGGGCAGCCAGGCAGGACTTATGATGGCAGTCTCATTTTGCAAATATTATCTCTGCTTTACGACTGGAGAATTGAGACACGCACAGATGAAGTGCCCTCTGAAATTCAAAGCCCAGCCACTGCGCAGAATTGAACACAGATCTCTTGATCCCAGTCTAATAACTTAAAACACAAGGATATCTCCTACTCTCCTCCATCCAAATACCTCAGTAATTCTTAAAGATTCAAAAGGGAGCAGGAAAGCCTACACACCAATTAAATCGCATTTCAGTAACATATCATTTTTGTGATGGATGCGTTGCGATATCCCGTGTGCTCCTTCTGCGGGGTTCCGCTTTTCATCAGCTGCTGTAGCATGGAGTTAATGACACACGAGTTTCCACCCTTGCTGGGATTTTGCTGCCTGCGTTCGCTCACAATAGCTCCCCATATTTATTAGCAGTTTGATAACAAAGCAAAGCACTTGTGAAACTGGCCCCAAGCTCCGCTCGGTGAACTGTGAATTAACTGTAAATATAATTAGAGCCGTACCTCACACTCGGGACTGGGAGGAACAGGAGGTCTGCCCCAGAGCTGTTACTACAGCAAGCACCCAAGTCCAGGGCTGATAAAAATAGCAGCCCCAGCTAAAAGAGCAGAATTAATTACATCAACTGTTAAAACAAGCTATGCAGAGTGGTTGTTCCTCTACTTCAAAATCAAGAGGAAATTCCTCAGTCCCTCCTGCACCGTCTGAGGAATGAGTGATGGTTTGAGCAGCCACAGTCCCCTCCCGCTACATTACTGATTTCCAGGAGGTCTGACTCCATGTAGCCCTGCTCAGTCACAGCAAAATATTAAGCCTAAATTTTCTAAGACAGATACCCAAACTGATTTTCAAAAGTACCCATCTGCACCCTTTCAGAAAAATTCAGCCTTCTGGTAAGATGATGAACACAGCCATCGTGAGCACCCACAGCCTGCTTCTCATCAGACGGCTGCCTGTCCCCAGCAAGGGAACCGGTGGTCTCACAAGACAAGCAATAAAAGATGAGCAGGGCCACAACGGAATGGCAAAGAGAGGTGTGAGCTGTGACAGCTGAAAAACTAAGATATTTATGGGAAATTATGTATTGTTCACCCTGTTGGACTGGGGGTCCTTGGCAGGCAGGAGGGAAGGTGATAACGGGTTGGCACGGACTGGCGGGGAGTGTAAGCAAGTTGAACTGAGTGCAGTAAAGATCAGATGGAGTGATCCCAGAAGGGGATCCCTGAGGAAAACAGGGACAACAGCCACAAGTCCTGGTTTGGAAGACTTAGTCCAGGGGTCAGGAAGGTCTTCCCTCAGAGGGAGCACAGGAACAGGCCCCGGGGAGGGGAGGAACCCCCATCCTGGGGGGAGCTGGGGCTCAGCTTGACAAAGCCACTGCTGTCCTGACCTCTTGTGGGCAAATGTCCTGCGCCAAGACAGAGGCTGGGCTGGAAACCTCCACAAGATCCTTCTAACCGATGTTTCTACAGTGTCACGAGACATCACGTGTGTGAGATTAAATGAGATACATTTGGTAGGGGGAAGACACAGGAAAGCACAGGCCATGATGAAGAGGAAAAGGCTAAGTCCTAAGGATGATATGCCTTTCCACGGAAAGCACAGGCCATGATGAAGAGGAAAAGGCTGAAGTCCTAAGGATGATATGCCTTTCCACAAAACCAGCTTTTCTATGAAAACAGTCTGATCTTTTGCAGGGCAACAAGCTGAGACCTACAGCAACAGGGAAGAGCTCAGCTTGTGCACCCCTTCCCACTCAAGCCAAGGACGGAGGCTGAAGACCCTCTGCCACAGGGAGGACCGGTACAGAGAGCATCCCACAACCTGGCCGCATCCCTCCAGCCTCCCCATCCCACAGCAGAGGCATTTCCGCCCCCAGGGCTGCAGCAAAAGCAGGGCATACCTCTGGGTAATGCGAACAAAACCAGGACACTGTACCCATCCGCACATTTCTGACTTAAATCCATGACCATAGAGGCAGGCAACACGCCATAAATCGAACAAAAAGCCTCATAACATAACGTCTCCTTGTGTTCCCTTCTCCCATAAACAAGCATGATTTATGCATTCCTGGGGCTATTAACAAGAGCCATTTGTCTTTATTTCTGCATGTAACTAATGGAGACACCAGCAACATTGATGAGCCTCGTGGGATTAATTACTAAAGCCATTTTCAAGGGGGTATCTATGGACTTGGTTTCCCTCACACTGAAGGAAACGTCAAGCATTTTTCAAAGCATAGGATGAGATTTCATTTAAGAGACCAATGGCCCATGTGAGTGCAATCATTACCAGGCTCAGATGAGGCCTAGCAAAAAATTACAAGTGTCCAGAAGGTTGACAACTTTCTCAAGTTTTCTTTAATTACTTCCTTTTACAGCTATTAAAGCAGCACGGCAAATCAAATCCAACAAGGCCAAAAAAAAAAAAAAAAAAAGCCAGTGGGTCCATAGGTGTCCACTCTGACTTGCTGATGGCCAGAACTGAGCTTGTTCTTTTAGATACCCACTTCTAACTAGCCTGGAGGAACCTGAAATTGAGCAGTGTCCCCTTTCCAGGAAGAATTACGCAAATCAGGGGGGAAAAAAAAAAAAGAACAAATTCTAAACCCTCCCATGGTCCCACAATAAATCAAAGGGCTCAGTACCCCATAGTCTCATGGTTTTTGTAGGTTCATCCTCCTACTGAGTGCCCATGCTAGGGCACAGAATAACCAAACGAGGGGTGGAAGGACAAGGACAGACCGGAAATACTGGAGACAGTTTAAACTTTGTAAATATGAGCTTTCACCAAGACGACACAAACAGAAATGAGTCATTAGCTTAATTAATTTTATGAAAAAGTTGAATAAAGGTTAATAGAAAATTAGTCATCTTTCCCTGGGTTTTTTTTCCTACCCATCCTAAATAATTTAATTAAAACCGTGCTATGGAGTTCCAGAGGATGATTAAAAATAACCTCTCATTTTCTATTAAACTCCTTAGGTTTGTACAGGAATTCCTATAGAAACTTATTAAATTTCTGTTTACCTCTACTACATTTCATTTCTATTCTATACATCTATTCCTTAAGTCCAAAGGGATTTCATGATGGGGGTAGCTTATTAAATATTCTTTCCCATGGCTGGCAGTCCAAACTTTAGATTAACATCGGATCAGTGCAAGAGAACATCCACAGTGTAAAAACTCTTTAAAAAGCAACATTATTAACTTGGCTTTTCTGAATGGGAGCAGAAAGACGATGAAAAGATCTTTTCTAGTTATCACTGCTGTAACTTAGCTGAAGAAGACAGGAATAAGAAGGTTGGTATGGCCATTGTTTTTTTTTTCCCCACAGCCCTCTTGGTATTTTAATTTCACAGTGGCGCATGCAAGAATACAACCCATAGCAACTCAGTCGCTCTGCAGGCTTGCCAAAAGCCGAGATTGTTTTTTCCCGGTTTTCTTATGTTGCTGTGGAGCTACAGTACAGAGCTATGTAGCATTTATTAAAACAAGGCTAGGATGCTTTACAACAGGTAGAATATATTCAACAAAACCAAAAAAGGATCCAGAGCTTGCAGGCATATGAAACCTATTCAAAATGGTAGAGAACAGCTCCAATATCCTTACTCAAGCAGATACCTCTTGTCACCCTCCTTGAAAATTTGATCCAGCTAAATTCATGCAGCTGTTTCTGCGTTCGGTCCATCCACGCTGAATTTCTGACTAAATCTAGAGAAGTCAGAAGCCCAGAAAGGCTTGTACAATATATGTGGGTTTGTTCATCGACATGAAGGAATTGGACATTGCTATCTCTTTTTTTAAGGAGCGAGCGACAAGCAAACCTCACACCCAGCACCCACCCTGCTGCACTTCCACCATACAAGTAGCAGGGGCTGTAGTTTGAAATTTGCAAAAGAGAGACACAAGGGCATGCACAGGCTCGAAGGCGCTCACAAAACAGCCTGCTGGCATGCCTGCTAATGCAGGAATGTGCAGTAACAGCACTCGCAACAAAAATAGTGGTGGCTGCTCCTCCTCCAGCAACACAATCGCCCACTGCCGCAAAAGGACAACAACGCAACAGCGAGGAACCGGCTTTGGGGCTGGAAGATCCAAATTTGATGCCAACTCCCTCCTATGCAACTCTGGTCAAATATTATAAGCTTGGCTTCACTAAACCAGGTTTGCTGAAGCCCTGTAGACCTTAATGGGACTTAGGCGCTTAAATACCTTAGTGGACCTTAGTTTTTTCCATGCTGCTGCTTTCATCCCGTGGGAATACGTCAGCACTTCCCAGGGAATATGGGAGATAAAGAGTGATCTGCAAACCTCCAAGCACACATGCTCACATGGGATGGGAGGTGGACCTGAAGCATCTTCAGCATCAAAGCTTAAAAAAACCCGAGCCCACAAGGGCAAAAAGAGCCCCTCCAGGAGCAGTGCCAAGGTCTTTCCTGGCCCATGGCCGCCTGCATCCGCAGAACAAGATTGATGCACCAGCATAATATGCCACTTTGGAACTAATTGCACAACAAGAAAAGATTCTTTAATATCATGGAGCCAATCCTACGGGGGACAATTACTAGGAGATAAAAAAGAACAGAGGGGAAGAAAAAAAAAAAACACTTCTGTGTGCAGAAGATAGATTTACACTGTTTCTACATTTCATTAGGAAAACCTTCTGTGGGTTTGACAGTCACCTTGAGCAGCATTAAGGAGGGAAGGGAGGAGTCAGTAAACATTCAGGAGCCGTAACATTGCAGCTCTGCCCTCAGGTAACTCTGCTGCCATTAAAGGCCAAATCTAATAAGAACTCATTCTGGCTTGCAAGCCAGACAAGCCTTCAATAATCAATTAAACTGTGAGATAAGACTGCAGCTGCTTCCATGTACATGGGCCACTCAAGTCTGGGTCCCTCATCAGTTTTCCAAGATCAATATGCATCAATGCATCGCTGTCAGGCACATATTGGTCATCCCTAAAGGCTGCGATTGAACACCATGCCCTGGGCATGTAACAGGAGCCATCCCTTATTTTCCTTTGCAAAGCCAAGACAAGGTTTGACTGAAGCAGTTTGTTCCCTGAGAATGGGACACCAGGACTGAAGATAAACTTTTTTATTTAGAAGGAACACCTATTATATATATGAATAACATGAAAGGGGCTTGTATTCTTTAAGACCTAGACTGAAAATCCCAACTATTACCTGTATGCAAAGGACCTTACAGCAGGTGTCTAACTGCCATGGACACGGTTCCCCCATAATTTTATTGCCACTGAACCTTGCCTATCTTTCCATCCTAACATAAGATTTTCTTTTCTGAATAGAACAGAATAATTCCTAATTTGAATTCCACTGCACAACAGAAACAGCCTGTAAAACCTTAAAAAGAAGCCAGTTCCCTCTAGCAGAATAGAAGATATATTAGGCTTCAGGACTGTATAGAGCAGAACGTAAAATTAAAATAACAGACATCATAGAGTTTGATAGCATCTTCCAATCTCAAAGATCTCAAAATACATTACTAACAGCAACAGCCATTGCTCCGTTAGACAACTGCACATCTCTAAAGTGAATCATATATTCAAGAGAGGAGTATAAAAGTCTTTATGTAAATGGAAAGTACTTTGTTGATCCACGAAACGCTACCAGCTCTGGGAGGGAGCACAGCAGCACTGCACAAAGGTCGTAACATTCACCATAGGTGTGCCTGTTACTACAGCTCAGTTTAGACAGCAAAAGTAAATTAGCATTTACTCTCTCACCAGCAGAGAAAGATCATCCCATAAATGTATTTTCATCAGCTTTATGTAATTCAGGATCTTCATTTTCTTTGCTCTCCCCAGTGCTTAATGCCTAAAGAACATATTCTGTGGTTAAAAACTGGTATTGCTATAAAGCAATGTAATAATAACATCCTTTTTCAAGCCAACTCCCACAGGCTCCTCACTAGATGGTTTAATCGAAAATGATAGTTAATAGTTGCTTCAGTGTTTTCATTAGTGGCTACTTTTTTTAAGTTTTATTTTTTTATGGAGATAAAAAGAAAGCAAGCACAATCTGTTCTAAAAAGTTTCTGAAGTTCCCAGTTCAGTGTTGTTGATTCAAAGTAGTCCAATAGACTCTTTTTTTTTTTAAACTCTTATTTCTTTTTTTATTATGTGCCTTTTAAGAATAAGCTTGGTTTATCCTTTATCCTCTTTCTGCAGACACAGAAGAATCAGATCTGTACTTAGTATCCAACTTCCACAAAGAAAAACTCATTCTAACAGAGTATTTTTTTTTAATGCAAAACCTAGAATTCAATTTTTAGGTCTCTCAAATACCTCCCGATGCTGATAAACAGGAACATAATCCAAGCAAAATAAGTGCCTTGAATCCTCACAGCTAAAGTCCAATTTCTGTGCAAATTTCAGATGTTGCCCTCCAGTCCCCAGAGTTACACGTTGCACAAGCAGATAGTAAAGGCAGTGGCCCAATTTGTTCTGCCAAGTATATAACATGTCATAAAATGTTGCAGAGGAAAGCACAAAATTAGCCATTCCAGCACCTTTGTAATCAATGGCAAAAAACACAGGAGACTCCCTAGCCGCCAAGCAGGTCTCCAAACCCTGACATTTTCTTTATGAGAGCTTGTTTTCCAAGTCATTAATTTGTCAGCATTTGCACAGTATTTCATAACTCCAGAAAAACAGCAAACTAAGGCATCTTGGAATCAAAAGCCCAAAGACTTCCCATCCATTGCAACCCACAGAAAACAGCTGGCCTCTTCCTAAACATCCACCACAGCACGGCAGTACATCAACTAACACAATTCAAAGCTGGAAGATGGGGACACCTTGCATTCCCTGCTCAGAGATAAGCACCCTCTCTTTTTCCCATGATGGGAGCAGACTTCAAAAGGGCAAAACATCAGGCTGAGAAAACCTGGTTGAAGTTGGAGCCGTTGAGCACTTGAGCATCTGTGAAGTCATTGCAAGGATCCTCGGGTAGCAAAGAAACGGAAATCAGCATCCTGTAGGACTGAGTTTGCCTCCCAAAGAGTTAGACAAGCTTTTAAAGATCCAGTACTTATGCAGCCATCCCAAGAGATACCAGCAGCTAAACTCTGCCATATTTGACTGCAGGAAAAGACAACTTCCCCGAGCAGAGGCTGTCAGATTTACTATTTTCTCCACTCTCCATAAAAGTTTGTACCACAAAAACAAAAAACAATTTTTATGCAAATTTTTTTTAAAAGAAAGCTAACATTCAAAGCTCCTAAAATAGCCACTAATCCCTAACTGATCCCAGAATGCAATCTATTCAATGTCTGTCTGCACCAAAGACACCTGATTCTGCATTTTTCTTTGACTCCAAACTCTCGCTCACTCTCATGGGAGTAAGTTGGGCAACACGACGACCAGAGACCAATGGGCCACAGGCTAGGGACATGTGCCACCAGCGAAATCCAAGCCAGGCTGGATGCACAATGTGGAAAGCCCTTCCTGCAGGAAAAGCACCAACTTCATTAGCTAACACTGTCCTTGGAAGTGGCACCACAAGATAGCCCAGATGTATCTAGGAACCACCAGGAGCCAGGAGGGGACAGCTCACAGTCCGTACGAGGGACTGGAGGGGCATATTATCACTACTGCAACAGCTTTTCTTACACGAGCACAAATAAATATGTAACTGGAATTTCATACCTACTTGAAATGGATTTTAACTTTTGTTATGCCCTTTGCCATTCGCCTGCTGTAACTACTTTCTGTTCAATTTAGTACAGCACTATAAATATGACTGGAACCTTCAAAACCATCATCATGTCGCCTAACCGATCCCGCGTGGAGCCGGCCTGACACCACCGCTTAAGATAGCTCTAAATTGCCTGGCTGAAATGGTAATTCCCTCTGCTAGCAGAGGGGCACTATCTTACTGGGAGGAAAAATTGATTTGGGTGAGGATTTGAAGCGCTTCAGCTTCATTTAGACTAATCCCCCTAACCACCAAGATAAATCCAGTTTAGCAAACCCCCGCCCTGTCCCTCCAGAGGGGGCCTCGCACCGCACATTGATCCAAAGAGGAAACACTTGTTAACTTTTTGCTGAAATACAGTATTAAAAACATCTGAGCTGGCAACTGAGTATCTTTCAAAAGATTGCCCAAAAGCAGGACAAAACTTGAGATTTCCAAGTCATCCATTGCTTACAGATCCTGCAAGGCAAAGACTTGCACATGTACCACCTCAGCGATGTTTTTTTTCTTGATATGGAGGATACTCTTATAATTCAGATAGGAAGGAAAATCCAATTGCCACATGCAGCTGCTAATTGTCAGCTGAAATAAAAGGGAAAATGCAGTTCCTGCTCCTACAGCTGGGACCACGACTGTTGCCACCCCAAGACAGGACTCAGCCCTCAAAGGTAATCCCTGGGAGTGCTACAGAAACACCACCCTCGTGACAGTATAAGGGAAGTGAGCAAACTACCTCTAAGGACTTTATGGCCTCAAGAATACCAGAAGGAAAAAGAGAAATACACCTCATTTCACTTGCGGGTACTATATGTGTTCTTATATACCATACATGCTTCATATTACTGTGTGCATGTTATTATCCAGGGATACATCGGAAACTGCTACCAAGGTAACATGGATAGTAACAAACAGCAACCAGGGGAAAAACACCACCAGGAAGACAATGCATTTCCTCAGGTTATATTTTCATTCCCCCTCTTACAACCTGTTCAGTTATTAACATATCAAATATTGCATTTGTATAATTTGACATCTTTTGCATATTTGGAGATCAGAGTTTTTAATAGCCCTGCTAAAAGAAAAAATTCTCATTAATGACTGAAGACAAAGTGCTCAGATTTCTTACACAAGGGACTCTCCAAAGGAGACATATTTGTGTGAGTCAACAGCATATGCCACTCTCAGAAAATAATGCATTTGAATGAGACTTTTTTCCCTGTTAGTTTTATTTAATGAACAAACAACAAATCTTCGGGACATCCTTTTGCAAGGATGCATGGCAAGGCAGAGGTTAAGTTGGTTTTCAAGCTTCACCATGACAGGCAGAGAATATTCCAATACTGGTATAGATCTGGGGAGAATGGCTGCACAGGGCAAACAAAAGAGTTTATTTCCCTTTTTATGATATGATGACAATTCAGGAGCCTAGAAAATCCTTAAAAAGAAGTCTCTAGTGGATGGATGCAAACAGAAATGAGCCCGGGCACCTCTGCTGCTGCTTTGCCGATCGCATTTATATACCTAGCCCAGATCAGCAAAGGGAAAATTGAGCTCTTTCAGGAGGCCAGATGGACTCTCAGTCTCAGGTGTTGACAGTTTTCATTTCTTAACTGTTTTACAAATGAATGTGGATGTTTAGGGATGAATTTCCATTTTTATACAGCGTATGAGAATGGCCTTTCTGGGTATACCTGTCTCACAAAAGAAGCTGCCACTTGATCATGGCCCCAGCTCATCCAAAAAAGAGGCTGAGGACAGTGAAAACTGGCCAAGGCAGCACTCGGGAAGGACTGCCGCTTCCCCAGCCTCTCTCTTACCTGCATGCATTGAGTCAGGTCCCCCAGCTTCCACGGCGGCCCTTGTATTGCTGCTATTATTATTCTTATTATTCCCAAGACAGCACCAAAAGCTGATACAATAGGAGGGAGGCAAGGTGGGCTTCACTCTGCCTTGCCAAACACTAACATAATTACCCATGTCCCAACCGCACCAGAGCGCCTTTGTAACTGGAAGTGATTCACGTGTCCAAAGGAGCTCAACTGGAATTTAAATTCCCAGGGGAGGCCATTGGGCTGACTGAAAGGAGAGGAAAAAAATAAGAATCTCAAAATGGGCACATTTGATCTGAACGTCTCGGAGAGACAGATATTGAACTCCACAGCACTATATTTAGACTCACTTTTCAAAGGATAAATGCACTTCAAATTCTCTTCATTAGGTCTCATTCTTCAGCAGTGGTTTATTCTGCTAAAAGCACAAACGCTGTGCCTCAGAGGGGAGCGTGGTGGCCCCTCTTCCCACGGTGGCACAGGGAGCTTGACAGTCCCTTCCCCACCTCAGAAACGTTCCCACAAAGACGTGGCAGGGGAAGAGGATATGTCTCGGCTCAAGAGCTGGGCATCAGCACACACAAAGTGGAAAACCCCCTCGAGCTGGAGACTGACCCCATGGCTGTGCCCACGCCCGCCCTCGCCACCCGGCAGGACCAGGGAGCCTGCTCCCCTGTGCACAGGCACATGGGGCAAAGTTGGACAAACAACCTCTGAAACAGCCAACTCCTCTGCAGCCATTAAACAGAGAACCTTTTTAGATGACTAATTGTTAGACAAGATACATCCCATGTGTGGCCCACTCCTCCTCGGCATCACCAGCCCAAATTCAACATGCTGGGGGGGAGCAAAAGGCATCGGTCTCTTTTGGCTACCTGTGAAAAGCCACGCGGCAGCAATCTAGGGACGGGTCTGTGCTCTGCAGCCAAGCCAAGCCGCCTCTCGAGTTCTGTCCCCACAGCAAAACGGCTCCGTGTCTACCTGGAGCCCGGCAGCCCCCTGGGGCCATGGTGTACGGGATCACTGCTGATGCAACAGCTCAAGCCTTGCTCCGAATGCAGGTCAGCTCCTCCGAGCAAACCTTGCTGTTTCCAGAATGCAAACACAAATGCAGCACCCCATGGGCTGGATTTGGCCCATGAAGAGCCCTGAGGGGGGGCACGATGAGACCCTGCACTGCCACGGCTCACAGCACCCCCAGGACCACATGGAGCAGCTGCCTCCCAGCTGCAAGGTGCCCCACGGGAGCATCTGTTACCCAAGCTTTTACCAAATCGCAGCTCAGAAAGTTGGGCAGCTGCGAGGAGCGCATCCCCCTTGAGCAGGCCAGGCATGACCCAGAGAGGCAAACGCTGCCCACTGAGGACTCTCCTCCGAACACTGCAACAACGCGTTCTATAGAGAGTGATCCCCTTGCTCTAAGTCAGCTCCGATTTAAGAAGCCACATACTTCAAATGTCTCCAAAGAATACTAAAAGGAAAACTCGGTCACACTGCACTGTGACTACTGTGAAGCGCTATTAAAGACAAGCTAACATTTGTTTTCAATTACCCAGTGTATATTTGAAAGACTTAAAATTGTCCCCACAGTATTAAATAAACGTTGTCTGTTTACTACAAGCTTGTGCATGGAAAATGAAAGTTATCTGACAACTGTCTCCAAATACCAGTATTTTACCAATATTGTACCAACGTCGTCGTATCAATATATAACGAGTCTCCCTGGGCTTCAAACTGTGCTAAAAAGTAAAATTAGAAGGCAGAGGTATGCTAAACATTGCTCTTTGAGATGTAGAGCAAATGCAAATAATAAAGCTAGTATTTTATTCCCACATCTCCATTTTGTTCATAGCAGATCACGTTGCCATTTTAGTCAAACTCTCCAGACAAAATGACACAGAAAGCAGGAAAGTTTGTGCCAAATGCAGAATGACATCCATAAATTTATGAACCAACGAGACTGACATTCAGTGCAATGCAAAGTGTTTGCCAATCAATAGCCATGAGCATCAATCCCCCACGAACAGCATTCCCGTGCCGTCAGCCTCCCCCCAGCAACAGGCAACGCCATTTTCTGCTTAACTTTACGATCACTGTTATCTCCCCTAATCAATGATATCAACAGGTCTGCGCGATCAAAATCTAGCAGGCGCAGGGCTGAGGCAGCAGATGATGCAAAACGGGTGCGCGGCAGTGAGAGCGCCTGGGGTACGCAGCACTCTGGCAGTGTTGCTTAGCAATATAGCCCATGCATGCCCATCCTTACGCTGCTGCCTACACCCAGGGCGGAGAGAGATTTCGACAGCAATCAAAATACTGACGAGAAGCAGGAGGAATGACTGCATGCAAAATAAATAATAAGTGCTCTGCCTTTTCTATGTGATTTACAAAAATTTAACTCCCAAGTCGCTGTAGCAGCACAGGAAGCAGATGGTGCTGGTTAATCAAGGTGATGCCTTGCTTTCCCCACCGGCATCCCAGTGACTTCACTGCAAAGCTTACTGTCCCCCTGCAAAGCAGCCTGCACCGGGAATCTGAGCGCTTGGGCACATCCACAGTCATTTGCGATCGATAACATACTTGGCTTTTTTTCTGTTGCAAAGCATCAGAAGAAAGTAAACTTCTCCCGACTACCAGAAAGCTTTGCTGGGATCTCCACTCAGGACAGATTAACAGCACCAGAGATTGATTCAAGTCGCTGACAGCTGTGACAAATGAAAACCATCCCATTTAAGGGCTGCAATGCCATATGCTGGACATGGCAGGCAGGGCTTTAGCGCAGTGCTCTGGGTTGCGAGAAGTGGCCCGCCCGGTGCCTGCAAACAGGGCAGAGAGGGAGCTGTGCTGCCTGAACCCTTCCTTGCTCCTGCAGAAGCTGCTTATACAAAGATGAAACGAGCTGTATGACCTGCAATAATTGCCTCACATAGGAGAGAGGGTGAAGAGCAGAGCGAGAGCAATAAACAGGTTGTTTATTTTTTTGGTTACTCTTCACATTAAGTCCTTCAATTAAAGATTTAATTCAGATTTATTAGATACATATCA
>NW_009260397.1:2589194-2595773 GCF_000687185.1 Egretta garzetta | reverse complement strand
TGCTGACTATTGCTAAAAGTGACCTGCAATGTGCTAACATAATCCTTCAGTTCCTATATTGCTCCCAAATACCCTCAGACAAGGCCAGGGGGGAAAAACAGCTCCTCAGGCCCCTTTTCAGCATCTGCTGCAAACAGCAGGTTTCTGGTCGGCAACTTGCCCAGTTTGTTCAGTACCAGTACCCTCACCCCCCAGGACCTGGAGATCCCCAGCAGGGGCCAAGTAAATGGTCAGCAGTGGTACGACGGATTCAGCATCCCTCTCAAGCACATACAAGGGATGCCTCATAGTCAATGACTGAAAATCCCTTGCGTCAAACACTGTCAGAGCAGTTAGATCATAAACTAATAACTGTCAATCTCCATTTGTTTGCAATGCTGCTAAGAGGGCTTTCATAATTCTCTTTGAGATATAAATGAGGCACTTGGATTTTGCTTTAAACGAAAGCATGCAATAATGTTAGCTACTGGTAAACCTCAAGGACAGTATTTATGCAGCACCAGAAACATTTACAAAGACAGGAAAGAAATGGCTTTGGGCTGCAAGACCTTAAAATCTACAATCCATATCCTGCAAACTTTTGTTCCTCTGCTTAAGGACGCTGCAGGATCTGTACCTATCAGTACTGTGATCACCCCAACAAGGCCACACTTGTGCAGAGGAAGCTGTGAACATTTGACAGTGTATTATCCTTTTTCTTAATAACTTTTCTTTTTTTTAATTTAGACAATTATATAACAGACCCAGAAACTAAAGTCTTCAGCTTGTACACAAAAGGCACAGCACAAGGTGCACAATAAAACTCCTCGAAGCCCTTTCCTAAGCAAAAGACAAGGCAGCGTTGCTCATTTATTGCAGAGGATCGCGTTCTTCCAGACACCATGTGGCAAACACTGTCCCTGCATTTCAAGCATCAAAACCTCCTGAAACCCAAATCTCACTTGTGCCCATGTGCTCCCAAGACCTTCCCTTTCTGCAGCTGCTGGAGGAAGATAGGCAGAGGTGGTGCTGCTACTTTAACAAGATATTTTGGAGTTAATTCCTAACAAGTCCAGATCTCCCACCCGTGTGGGTCCAAGACAGACTGTCCTGGAGAGAGAGGGGCGACTAATGCCGATTTGCTCGGTGGCTGCATGGACCTTGCAAAGGAAGCAGCGAGAACAGCAGCATTTGCAGACTCTGAGTGCATTTTTATGTACCTCAATGACCCGAGCAGAACTTGCTAGTTCCGCCATGCAAAGCCAAGCGAGTGCTTCTTAAATCTCACCTGAGTGTGGGCTGATTAACAATGGGAAAATGAAGAGGAGGGAGAGCGCTAGAGGGGCAAACCCATGCCCAGAGGGCTGGAGATATTCAACCCCAGATTATTTACCTGGCAAGAGAAGCTGGATGAGTAGCCAAGTCTATCAAGGCTTCATGCCTCCAGCTATATAAGGTATCTATAATGCGAAATATTCACCACTGCTAGCAAGGCGAGCAGGATGACGGGCTCAGCCTTACACCTCCCGCTCCAGCCGCACGCTGCCGGGGCGGCTCCCGGGCAGGCACCGGGCAGGGGTGCGCAGGGTCACACCAGGCAGGCGTGCAGGAGCTCAGGGCTCACAGAATCATAGAATGTTTTGGGTTGGAAGGGACCTCTCTCTGTTCCTGACTCTGGCAGGGACCAAAATTCCTGCACATCTCTGTCAGTTCCCTCTACCTGTGGAACAGGGATAACTGAGCTTGGCATCTTTTTCCTGCAGATTGCAAAGGACTTCTTAAAAAGAACCAGCTGCGGAAAAGTGCTGGTAGAAAGTACCATAGGAAAAAAAAAAAAAAAAAACACCACAAAAAAACTCTAGGTGAAAACCTAAAGCATAGCAAACTTACTAAAGCAGGATGCAGCCTTTCAGCTATACCAACCCTGTAGTTTCTCTTCTCCCCTGAAGTCAAATTGAAGCAATTTTCATGAATACATTAAATTGGCATGAAAAACTAAGAACGAAGAACAGTTTGTTTCTGCTTTGGAAATTCTTCTCTCCTGGTCTCTTCAGATTTCTTGCCAGTATGCAGCATCTTCTTCGCTTTCAATTTACCTTCAGTGTTATCACACATTCTCATTGAAAAGAAAAAAACATCAGTAATAATTCAGCCCTCATTTCAGGGTCACTTAAAGGAGATTTCAGCTGCCCACCATGATGCAGCTGAGGACTCCAGATTATTCCTCTGTTGGTCCTGCAGGTGCTCTTTTGATGAAACTAAAGAAGTGCCCATCTAATGGGAGTGTTTCTAAGAAGGAGCTGGAGAGACTGTGGACAGGATGGCAGAGAGGGTACAAAGTAAAATGCGATCATCACAGGGGAAAAAAAAAACAAGGAGGACCTGGAACCACCTCCATTTAATGCAAAGCAGAATTCTGCTGTGCTGAAAACACTGACTGGCTGCTTTCCCAGGTAAAACGCCATTACTTGAAAGAGAGAAAGAGTCAATTACAGCCTCAAGGAACCTCCCTGCCGAGGCAAAAAAAGTTATTTCAGATGATGTATTGAATCCTCTCTCTCTGTGATTAGAAAAAGTGAAGAGAAAGCTGCCTCCATCTCAAGCCAACACCTAGGAAATACAGGAAAATTCAGGCACACTCCTCACTAGAGGCTGGCAAAGGCAAGACCATCCTGCCCACTGCTCCAAGGTGCTCCAGCTCCACCTTGGAGTAAGGCAACGTAGACCAGCCCAATGTGCTTGGTGTTCAGCACGTGGACGATGCAAAATACTTCAGAGGAACCTGCAGGGACTCCCCTCAACGTGCTCTCTCTGAGAAATTTGCCTTTTTTATTTTCATCTCCCTCCTTAGCAGGGACTGCAGCCTGCTGGAAAGCCCCAGCGGGCAGCCCCCAGCGATGGAGGCGTTTGAAGCCACAGGGGTCCCTTTGTGGCTCAGAGACCTCCTGGGCTCAGGGGGAGACAACCGGGCTGTCCGCATTAACTAACCCCATGTCAGGTCTTCTCCAAGGGTTTGGTGAACCTACCCATGCACCCAGTGACCAAAGTCCCGGTGTTGGGTGCAGGAGAGGAGTGCTATGGCCCTTGAATTGATCACAGCAGACTGGGGCTGTGAGCCCATCAGCGGGCCTCGGGGCAGATTGGATCTTCCATCACCTACAGAGACTCAGTTTTTGTTAAAGAGATGAGAAAGACCTGTTTTGTCAGAGAGAGAATTTATATACACATACATAGACACACACGTGTTATTTCTCTATGGTGCGTATGTGTATATATAGAATACACATACACATGCACACCCTTCCCAGCTTCCAAAGCAGAGGATGACAGCATGTTTTCACACAGTACATTTGAAGAAAAGGTCTTGTATCAGTGCTACAGCAACAAAAATTTCATCTTGCAACTAAAGAAAGATGGGGAAAAAAAAGACAAAGAGAGAGCAAGCGTGCGTGCTTTGCTCCTTATAATGTCTGAGGAACTTAACTATAGTTATGAGCAAGATATAAAAACCTCAGACAGAAAAGCAATGTTCTGGAGACCACAATATGCATAAAAACTCCTGCAAGCCCTTGTTAAATGTTTCTACCCTCCTACCCTGCAGCCTATACCTCCAGGGTGCAATTTTCAGGAGACAGAAAGATTTAATGCCACCTTGGTTAAAATAACCCCCTGGATTCTTGCTGCAGAGACTGTCATGACAGCGTGTTCCTCTGGTTTATTATATTAATAAGCAGAGTCATTCAGCACTCAACATGATGTGGCTATTTGACTTGCTCATGGCTGTGTCCCCAAGCTGTGGCAATATAGAGGCCTCCCCCCACCCCTCCTTGCAAAAACCACTTTATTTTGAGGCAAAACACCCACAACCATTTACAAACACGGGACACACACGCAGCAGGTTGCCACGAGCATGCAGAGGCTGAATTCACCCCCAGCTGCCCCCCACTTTCCCCTGCTCGCTGCCAGGCTCCTTGGGATGCCAGGGATGCCCCCCCAGCCCCGAGCCCTCCATTCCACCCCTACTTACATCTCATCCCCGTGCACCCAAAGAGCTTCTCTAACCTCTTGTCCACTGGTCAAAGCCAAACAAGAGTAGAAAACAAAAGGCTATTAAAATAGTAAAAAAATGCCTAGCTCATGAACAAAGTTCTCCTTCCTTTCCCTGGCTTGAAAAACAGCACTCTCCCCCTTGTCCTTGCCTGAAATCGCATGAACCTCCCGTTACCTCTAATTACGGCTCCCTGCCTTGATTTCCCCAGCTGGGAAAGGCCCGTTATGTTTACGCACACCGGGCAGCACCACTCACACAGCTTTCTGAAGATGCCCCATGCGCAGCACCGTTATTAATCACCTTTTTTCTGGGGCGTTTGATTCAAGCAAAAGCAGAAAAGAAACGGCATTGCTGCTGCAAACACCGATGCCGTTATCCACATGTACTAAATGCAGAAGGAGAACCCCAGCTGATTTTCTGCTCCCCTTCCCATAAAGGCTTTTTTTTTTCTTTCCTTAAGATGCAGCCTCAGTAATATGTTGTGTTGCAGAGGTTTTATACCATGTAAATGATGGATATTGTTTACGTACTGATTATGTGAAACCCAGCTGTTTACCTTTGCTAGGACTGCAATTATTTTAACAGTAATTGTAAAAATAAATTGGGGAGAAAAATAACAGGAACTTTCCAGTTTGGTTTTCAAAACTAGAGCACTGCCAAGCACGATTTGACCTAAGACAAGTCACAAGTAGCCACTTATTTTAAAAACAAACCGAGCTTGTCCATGCATGGAAAACAGACCATTCTGTAGGGTTCTGGGCAGAAATGGGTCCCAAAAGGTTCAGAATTCAGCCCAGCAACATCTTCCTCATTTACCACCACCTGCTTAAGCTGCTGCAGCACCCACCACGGACCCCCCCGCAGCAGTTTGCCACGAGCATGCAGAGGCTGAATTCACCCCCAGCTGCCCCCCACTTTCCCCCGCTCGCTGCCAGGCTCCTTGGGATGCCAGGGATGCCCCCCCAGCCCCGAGCCCTCCATTCCACCCCTACTTACATCTCATCCCCGTGCACCCAAAGAGCTTCTCTAACCTCTTGTCCACTGGTCAAAGCCAAACAAGAGTAGAAAACAAAAGGCTATTAAAATAGTAAAAAAATGCCTAGCTCATGAACAAAGTTCTCCTTCCTTTCCCTGGCTTGAAAAACAGCACTCTCCCCCTTGTCCTTGCCTGAAATCGCATGAACCTCCCGTTACCTCTAATTACGGCTCCCTGCCTTGATTTCCCCAGCTGGGAAAGGCCCGTTATGTTTACGCACACCGGGCAGCACCACTCACACAGCTTTCTGAAGATGCCCCATGCGCAGCACCGTTATTAATCACCTTTTTCTGGGGCGTTTGATTCAAGCAAAAGCAGAAAAGAAACGGCATTGCTGCTGCAAACACCGATGCCGTTATCCACATGTACTAAATGCAGAAGGAGAACCCCAGCTGATTTTCTGCTCCCCTTCCCATAAAGGCTTTTTTTTTTCTTTCCTTAAGATGCAGCCTCAGTAATATGTTGTGTTGCAGAGGTTTTATACCATGTAAATGATGGATATTGTTTACGTACTGATTATGTGAAACCCAGCTGTTTACCTTTGCTAGGACTGCAATTATTTTAACAGTAATTGTAAAAATAAATTGGGGAGAAAAATAACAGGAACTTTCCAGTTTGGTTTTCAAAACTAGAGCACTGCCAAGCACGATTTGACCTAAGACAAGTCACAAGTAGCCACTTATTTTAAAAACCAACCGAGCTTGTCCATGCATGGAAAACAGACCATTCTGTAGGGTTCTGGGCAGAAATGGGTCCCAAAAGGTTCAGAATTCAGCCCAGCAACATCTTCCTCATTTACCACCACCTGCTTAAGCTGCTGCAGCACCCAGATCTTCTCAGCAGCCAGCCAACCACGTAATGCTGACACCACGCTAGGCTCAAACAGCCCAGGAGACCCGTGCATTGCCCGTCACCTCTCCTCTTCCCAGCAGGTTCACTCTCTTACATACAAAAATACTAGTATGCACCAAGTATTTTTGAAGGTACCCGTTTCACAGTTGAAGCAACCATTCCCCAACCCTCCATGCAGTTCCCTGCTGCTCCTCCTCCTCCCCCTGGATCGCAGGCAGATGCCAAACCATGGAAGTTATTCTTTCATTTACAGCATCTGGTTCCTTGGCAGACTCCTCAGGCAATTATGTTCATAGCTTTAAAGCTGTCTCTAGCTCTGCTTCATGGGTTTGCTGCTTTTGGCTTGTAGCAGTCTCTTCTCATCTTCCCTGTCCATCATTTTGGCTGAATGTTGCCCTTAAAATATGGGAATTAGACCACTCGCATTTCCCTCTAATTAAGAGCAAAAATAAACAATACCCCATGTTGTTCTTTAAACACAAGCACTTGTTTTACTTTGACAGCCATATTCAGGAGGCCCCAAGCACTCTCTTGGTCTCGCAGCACCATGTACTTGGAGCCATTTGCAACCACTGAGACAGCCTGGACAATTATACCTCCATACAAACACAACCATTTTTTTAATTTTTTTTTTTGGGGGGGGGGGGGGGGGGGCTGGTGT
>NW_009260397.1:2587681-2588858 GCF_000687185.1 Egretta garzetta | reverse complement strand
TTTTTTTTTTTTTTTTGGGGGGGGGGGGGGAGGTTGCATTTCTGCTGGATCCCTTTTTTTGCCTGCAGACAAAAAGGCAGAGAAATATCCACCCAGCACCTTGGAAATCCCTACCTGAAAGGCTTCTGAGTGAACGGGCTTTCTCACAAAGAAGGATGTAGCCCTGCCTTAAAACAAGGCGGGGGGCAGAAACCCATGAGCCCCAAAGGTCCCACCAACACCATGGGAAGTATTTCACATTTCTTGCCAGCAAAAGGCTGTAGCTAAAAGGTGAGGGACAACACAGGTCCTGTCCCTCATCGTCAGCCTGAAGCAACCACCTCCTGGGATAAGAGGATAAACTGATGCTCAATCCAGTTTTTCCGATTAAAGCTGCCAACAACTAACAGAGATCCGCATGCCTGCTTGAGGACCTGCAGCTCATTTTAAATGAGCCAAGGCAAGGCCACCATGGGGTGACGACCTCTGGACACCACTGGCTGACACAGGGTTCCCATCAGTGACCCCTGAGCAAGCACTAGATGAGGTTTTAAAAAAAAAAATAAAAATAAAAAATCCCAAACTGCACCATCTCAAGGGCATGGAGTCTCCACCCTAGGGTCTCACAACTTAGTAACAGCAGAACAAACTTGGTGGAGAGCCAGCTTTTAAAGAGGCATTTAAAACCAACCAGCTTCACGCGTTATCATCAGGGGATGCTTCATGGAAGCAGCACCTTTGCCAGCTCTGTGTCTCACCAACAGAAAAGAGCTGCAAACAGTTCCGGAAACACACCCACTGTGGTGGCTCTGACCTCCCAAAATGCTCTCTCGGGGGAGGGAGCGACAGGCTAGCTATTCATCATTGCTTCCTACCATCACTGGCTCAATGCCTGGAGCAGAATTAATTGGCCTGGCTTGCAAGAGCATACGTCCAACTGGATGGTGCTTCTCCATCTTGGGATAAACCATGAGCCCTCATCCAACCCCCCTCAGGGCCACTAGGAATGGCCCATGCATCTCCAAACCTGGGGAACATATGGCTACAGCCAATAGCCATGAAGGGAAAACCCATCAAGTGACCCTTTTGCTTTGCTTTTAAGAGCTTAAAGCTTCTCCGCCCCTATGCAAACACAGAGTCCCCTCCACGAAGAACAAAGGGACATGCACTGACCGACAGACAGACCAACATGAGCGGT
>NW_009260397.1:2572469-2587654 GCF_000687185.1 Egretta garzetta | reverse complement strand
TGCATTAGCATCCATGTGGCAGCCCTGTTGATTTAACGGGACCATTGGCTTGAGTAAGTGATGCTTGTGATGGGCAGGTCAGGGGAGGAGGGATGCTCTCCTCCCCTGGCTGGGAGGGAAGCTGGATGCTTCTGTCAGTCCCCATTCCCGGCACCCAAAGGCCCCATCTGGAGCATCAAGCAAACAGACTGAAAACGGTGCTTCCTCAGCACAACGGGCGCAGCGGGGCCAGGCTCCCTCCTGGCGTGAGCACTAAGCCCCGTCTGCCCTCCCTGCTGCAGCGGTGCCCGCAGCCCTGCTGCAAGGTCCATGGAAAGCATTCATCCTGGGCGGGTGGGGACTTGGGGCACATTTATCCTTTCTGAAGGAATAAGACCATAAAGAGAAAAGTACAACAGATCTCCGAGCGTTTAAACACATTTCCATAACTGTTTGCAATGATTCCCAGCCAGCAGCCTTCATTAAGCTGGAGCTGAGGCTGAGAGCACCAATTAGCAGCATAAAAAAAAATAAAAAAAGGAATGAAACCACTGCAGTTATCCCCAAACAAGAAGTACAGGCCGAGCCTAATCTTTTGTGCCTGACTTTGCTGGAAACGACGGCAGGTTAATGCTCCAGGAAGGTGGAGTACACGGTGCTTGGGATGGGCAGCCAGCTCGGTCCCCCCCATTGCACAGCACTGCTTGGCTGCCAGGGGAGGAGAGATGTAAAATACAGCACTTCATCCGTACATCCACTGCCATAAAAGTCAGGAAAGAAAAGAAAGAGATAAATCCTGGCACAGTACCAGTGGACACCTACCTCTGTTCATCAACCCCCAGGGGCAGCTGGAAGAGGAACGCGCAACTGCGAACTCCTGCCCAGCAGGTCTCAGCAGCAGCTCACACTCATTTTAGAAGATGCTTGAACTATTTTAATCACATGGCAAATGAAAATTACTCTCTTTTTTCCATTCATTCTGTATTTTGCCAAATTCTTTAGCTTTATGCTGTGCAAAACAGTTCTACTGGTGGACCATGGCAGCATGGCCCTGCCACTTTTCCTGCTGCTCAGCTCCCGCTGCGGGATCTGCTTTCTAAAGCAGTAAAATTATTTACCCAGTTTCCCTTCCCACAGACTCAACCTGCTCAGCCTCCATGTAAACTTTGTCAAGTTTAGCCTCAGTCTGGCAGCAAAGACACTCGCCAGTGCAAAACACAAACCAACAAAAAAGATCAGATTGTCTATCTAAAGGGTGTTAGGGATTTTTTTTTTTTTGTAAGGGCCATGAGCAATTATTTTTGAGCACAGAGATCTTAACCATTCATTTATCCTGAGAATAAAGTGGGAGAAGGGGAAACGATTGCTTTTTCATTATTTGTCATGCTGCCAGTACTGAAACGAAGTCAGAGGACTGCCAGAAGATCTCCTTTGATCCTAATAAGCAACAGTCTCATAAACATTTCAAATCTACAGGGAGAAAACCCAAAATCCCAGTCAAATCTTTCCACCATGATTCTAAAGATAAATATATAAACAACAAAAGAAATCCTCTTCCTCTACATATAAGACTCTGCCATTCAAGCTATGCACAAAAGCTTTTTAAAAAAGATGCTGTCAGGGAGAGATCCAGAACCGGACCAGAAAAAGCCAAGCTTGAAGATTCGCATCATCAGCTCAACATCATCACTCACAGTGAGTTGGAAACATTAAAAAATATATATATTTTTTTTTTTTTTTTTAAAAAAGATTCTACATCAGGAACCAATTTACTTTGGCTGCTCCACAGAGCAATCATGCCCCAGGACCTGCAGCTAAATGGCTGGAGCTCACGTAACTAGAACAGCAAAGGAAGCAGCGGAGAACTTTAATGGCTTATGAAATCCAATTGAAACTGATGGTCGGAAAAGTGAAACATTTAACACCCTACCAATTTAACGTTGGCGCACGCACGCACGTGTATGCACAGGCACGTACATGGACTAAAAAGGTGGGAGCTCATTTTCCGCTCACTTATGTGTCCACGACCCCCACAGCGCTCTAGGGAAGGAGACAGCACCCTCATACAGTAACTTAAACAATACATAAATATTTTAACACCTGCAGACCTTTTTCCACTGGAACCTTTAATATAAAATCCATCTTTTGTGAAAATGGCAATACATTATTACGACCTGCCCCGTCCACTTCTCTGAAAGATTAGAAGCCACGTTCTGCATTTCGTCTTCAGCTGGAGCAGGAAATCATAAACCGTCCCTGCTATTTGAGAAGACTTTGAATAAACTGTTCGCAGCTGATGTACTTTTCCAACACGGATCTCTTTTGTTATGAAGCCTGTCTCCGATGAACAATAGAAAAATATTGTTGACAGGGGTGTACTTTTCCATCAACTCAAAAATATCATTTTGCAGAGTATTTTCACAGCTCAGCAGAAGGTGAAAAGAAATACAATATTATGACTACATAAGAAAGAAAAAAAAAGAGTTCATTATAATTAGTTTATAGTACTTTTCTTGTTGGTTTTGGCTGGCTTAAGCCAAAGGCTTGTTTAAAGCCTTGTTTAAACTGACTTAGAAAGCCTTCTGGCAAAACTCATGTTAATCAAAGATGAACCTGGGTAAAACATTCAGAATTTGGCCAAGACACTTTAGAACGATGCTTATATTCACAAGGCATCAACAAGAACCACAGGTAGCCTTAATATTATTCCCAGGTAGACGACCAGTCAGGTGCTTTGGGATGCATCACCCCGACTCAGACGCAAGGAAGGAATTGTCAGGTCCTGGCAAGCATCAGCCCTATCGTTTATCAAGCGACTCGAGGCACATGGACACTGCTGACTCCCAGAAGGACCAACACACTGGTAACCACCGCACCGGAGCATCCATCGCGCAGCAACTGTCGTGCCCCAGGAGCAGGCGGGGTACAGTGTTCGTGCGGGCACTTCACACAACCGCAGCGTAATTGAGCTCGCTCCGGGTGTGCTGTACCAGTTGATTCATGGGGAGGCTTTGATGTGCAAATTAATCATTATAACTTTTAATTGAGCTAATGTAAGCATCATATGTTGCTAATTACACAATGCAGGGGGGGGGAAAATATTGCAAATGAATTTAACTGCTTAATATAATCAGGATGGCAAGTTGTGTTTTAATTACAAATTGTTGCGTAGCAGCAAAGCATCTGCTGCAATTCAGCGACTCTGGTCCCAAAGCAAAGCCCCGCTGCATCTCACTCCTGTGCTCAGCGTCCAGCTCCACACACCACAGCCCCAGCCTGCCCCAAATGCCAGGCCAATCCCATGGCATGGACCCAGGTGGCCATGGCCTTGGCCGGGGACAGCGGGTACATCCCTTCGGGGGCAGTGGGAACACAGCCCTGGCTTGCAGAAGCGCCCACCCTGAACAGCAATCCCTGGCAACTTTTTGCAACGAGGGTTCCTTCAGGACACCTTCGAGCTTGCCACATTCAAACCCCACCATTGGTAACCCCTCTTTTAATCTGAATGACTGTTTCAAGACGGCGGAGGCAGAAATCTTTACGATATTCCTCCAATTCTATGTCTGCCAATTCACATAAGCAAGAATCAAGCAGCACCTTTGGCCCCTGTTTCCTCTATGTTCTTACAGTTAAGGGGAAAGGAAAAATAGGAAATGCATGAAAAAATAAAATGAGATTACAAAAAAACCCTCCACTCCCAGACTTTGTCATCTGAGTAGTGCCTGGAGCAAGATTTTTACAACCAAATTAAAATCCCTGATTATTATGGGCTTTAACGGAGACACTGATATAGCCAAGCAGCTATAGCATGGCAATGCACCTGCATAATGCATCACCTTGAGAACGTATTACCCCAAGATACGTGATGACGACAAGGTTCACTGTCCAACTGTACCTGTGGCAAAGAAAAACATCCACTCGCTGATAGCTCTGCTGGCAATTAAACAGAGTTTCAGGGTGGAAAGGATGCCTCTGAAATGTTACGGCAGATACATGGGATCTAAAAAGCAAAGGCAGTCTATTTTTTTTTTTTATTATTTTTTAATTTGATACAGCTTCTATTCGTCAAAAGGAGAAAAAACAAGCCCCACAGACTCTGAGCACATTAATGTGCTTTAGGTTTTGCCACTTATCCACATGAAAGCAAAAACCTGCAGTATTTTTGGGTTTTTTTAAACACCAGGGGGCTGATTACTGTGAAATGATCTTAGGCTTCTCCCACTAAGTGGACAGATGGATTGCTACTTTTGCAACTTCTTTTTTGCAGTGTTGAATTCAGCTGCTGGCAGGAGTCTCCGTTCCAGCGCTCCCCAGCATCGTTTCTCTCCTTCCACTCACCATCTCGCTCCCCAGCCCGAGGCTGGGGTTGGGAAGAGGCTCTCTGCACCGCGCAGGGGCGCGCACACACCTGACGAGCCCAAGGATGCACCCGACCACGTCAGCACCACATCAGCCCCACACCTCTCTCGTGCCTACGCTGGGGGAGAGGGAATGGCATGGGCACACCGGAGCCCCATGCCTGGATTTTTGTGCCAAGGGAGATGGTGGTGATGCTATGGAGAGAAACACCACCAGTGCTAGCCAGACTAAAAATGAGCTCTCTCCAGCATCCCAGTAAACGAGCTGGAATTTAAAGACAAGGAAACAAAAAGCATTGCTGGACAAAACCCCTCTCCTTAACTATTTTTTAAAAGAGAAATTTTATAAAGTAAAAACTAAAACACTTGCCACCAACCTTCATCCCTGCTACCCTGACGAACTCTGAGAGCCCATTCACAGTGGTAAGCGACTCACGAACGGTCGTGAACACTTTGGGTCTCCGGCCAGCAGCCATTGCATTCACAACCCATCATTCTCACAGGCAAAACACAGCTGGTCGGGAGAAGAACTTGGAAGAAACTCCTTGGCATGCAGGGAAGGGAACTGCTCTTTCAGAAGGTGCTTTTTAGGAACGGGTCTCCTCCGAGCGGACACTGCCCGCTGTTGGGCACTGTCCCACCGCAGCCCGGGGACTGCAGTCCCTTTAAGACGAGGATGAGAGGCAGGAGGAGGAAACACTCACTTTGATCTGAGGAAGTAAAAAAAAACCCATGAAAAGCAAACTCCCAGCCCCAGGAATGACTAAGCACAGAGCCAGGCAAGGCAGCGGCACGGCACGCGTCCCCAGATCCGCACTGGCTCTGAAGGAATGGGTCTAGGGACAAAGGGGGGAAAAAAAAAAAAAACAAACCCAAGCCTAAAAATAAGGACCCAATTCTTTAGCAAGCTACACAAACTGCTTGTGAGTGCCATTTATAAGCATCCCCATCCGTCTGCATCTCCAGCTGATGCACAGATAGCAATATATGGGTCAATAATCGTTTATCTACAGATACGTGTCAACCCCTCTCTCCTCAGCTCTCAGACAAACCTTTCACAATAGCCACTTACTTTAACCCTGAATTATCTGCCTCTGCTCATCTTCAGGGAGAAGCAGCACAGCAGAGAAAGAAGCAGGCAATTCCCTGTGATCTGAAAGCTCACTTTCTAAATCAAATCAATTTTTCTAACGTAATTTGCCTAATCTAAATCACTGACCCATGCATTTTCTCACAATCCTTTGACAAGAGCTGCACCAATTGAAGCAAAGCTAAAACACTTCAACCAGACCAATTCATAGAAGTCTTTAGAGGAATTCTTTAATCGCTGTAATTAATTCTTTAAGTACCACAGTGGGATGCTCTGAATTCAAACCCAGTCCAAGGAGTAATGATTATACTAATGGGAGAAGCTGTGCAGTAAATAAATGCAAGTGCCCTGCTGAAAGAGATCGTTTTCAATAGGAGACTTCCATTCAGGGAGATAACTGTGTTCTGGAGATAATAACTCAGATGATGAAGTCCCACAGACTGGAGCCTGATATGGCACTTCCCAGACCCCGCACACCTAACCGGGCCAAGCATTTTGACGGATACCCATCGGAGCTGGGGCTGCTCCTGCCCTCAGCCCTTTGCTCACAATTGGCGGCCACAGTCCCACCATGATCGCTGCCTCCGACACGGATCCACGTGGCCAGCTGAATCGGCGGTGACACAGAGTCGATTCAGCCCAGCTGGCTGCAGACCCCCTCCCCATCTGACCTTCAGCCGGAGCTGAGCATCGGCCACGCATCGGGAGCAGCCGGGAGAGCTGCAATTTATCATCGGCTTTTTAAGCACATCAGACCACAGGCACGCAAAGAGGGCTGAGGGCTTTTCAGCCATGACCAAAGTAAACTGCTCATGTTGGACGGGGCTCGCTGCTGGGGCGTGCACAGCCTTGCGGGGACTCTGCGCCTCGCAGGCAAGGGCCTCGCGTGGGACATTCAGCCAGGGGACACGGGGAGCCCGGCTGCCGATACACACTTGGATTTGGCCGTGAAAGGCATCACTGGCCACGGAATGGCTAGCAGGGACTGCCTTGCAGTAAGCAAGAAGGCACAGGGACAGAGACCCTAGGGGAATTGGGGAAACCACCTAAAAGTTTGCTGGTTGGTGCAAGAACCAAAGCAATGACTTCTCTTTGACTTTCCATTTTTGTTAATTGGCTAAATGTAATAAAGCCTTCTAATGCATTTAATGTGTTGGGCTGCAATATGCTCAGAGAGAGGGAGGAAGATATTTTAACTCTGGATGAGCAGGATGCTTTGATAAGAAATAGCTGAAGCTGCACCCAGGAGCTGATGCTCATCAAAGCCCCACATCCCCTGGGGCTTACAGCAGACATCAATAATCTCATTATGACCCTAACGGTGTTGCAAATATGGAAAGCTTTGTGGTGAAATAAGGTGCATGACATGGATGTTTGGGTTTTAAAAGGGCACATCTGAAGAACAACTCCTCAGTGCAGTCCCTGAAACAGTATCCCCAGTCCCCATGGGCTGCCCAGCTCCATCACACCAGGGAGGCGACGGGTGGGCACCACGGGCTGGGCTCTGCTCTGCAGGACAGTCTTTCATTTAGCAATAAAGAACATTAACTCCATCTCTTCATTTCTGCTTAAGACTTCCCATAACAGTTCTAACGAAGCTGGAGCAAATCAAACTTGGCAAAAGAAACAAGTATTAATTCAGCCCTGTCCTTCCTCCCAGAACTGATGGCGCTCAGCCCTGCAATGCCAATGCTGGGGCAGCCTGAGAGAGCCCCAATGCTCATTCACATGCCCCAGCAGCATCCAGGATGGGTGCTGGAGATGCCGAGCAGCTTGGCCACCAGAACAAACCAGGGCTGAGATGTGGAGGAGGAGATGGTGCCTGAGTGGTGCTTAGCGCACTGTGTCCAAGGGACTGGCCCCAGCACCTCGGCAGCCTCCCACCCAAGGGGAGCCTCACTCCTCAAAGAGCAGCAGAAAAAACAAAATAAATAAAAAAATCAGCTGTCTTCAAAAAAATAACTTAAAAAACCAGCTTCATCCAACACCTCTGCTCTCCCTGCCAGCAGAGCTGTAGGCATGGGACTGCTGCCCTGGGGGCCCTCTTGGGGACGATGGGAGAGCATGGACCACGTCTTCAGTGGTGCCTGCTCTCTTCTCTAAAGCCTTTTGAGATCTACAGATGGAAGAATGATGAATGATTAATATTTAAAAAGAAAAAAAAGCCTCATCTGCAATAAAATTCATGCTATCTTCTGTTTTTCTCTTACTTGTTTCTCTTTTTTAATGGAGTTGAGCCTTTTTTGCACCAATACTCATATGCTAATAACTTTCAGTGGGCTACTCCTAAGCGAAAGACAGGAAATGAGTAACGGAGCTGCATTTAAAAAAAAAAAAAAAAAAAAAAAAAGAGGAGGAAACCTTTGTATATTAATTCTCGTAGCTGTCAGAGATGAGGATTTAATAATGTTAGTAACTAAGCTACTCCATTATTTCCAAACACCTTGGAAGAGAATGTCTTAGTGGGAGATGAATTAGATAGTGTGACTGTAACTGCCTCCTGAGTATCTTCAGAGCATAATCTATGGCTCATCACCACACGCATTTCAAGTCCTTGCCCTTTATTCTCCAAATAACCTCCAACTGTAAATGTATTTACGTGCCAGGCTCAGCTCCTTCTTTCAGAGCATTTCCCACTCGCTGTTTAACTGTTTGCCCCTGTTTCGCAGATTTGCCTGGGTTTGGGTTTGGATGGGTGATAAGGATGGGAAGTTGTGGATTCAGGTCATCCAATAAACGACAGAACGAAGCAGAGAAGAAAAGACGTAGGCGGAATACGGTAGAGGTCTAATAGGCTGCGAAACGCTCTGCCAAAGGAAGCGGCAGAAGTCCTGCTGCCTGCATCGCTGAAAACCAGCCACGCTCAGGAACAGACTGTACCGAACAACCGTCAGAGATGGGAAAGGCGGCGTATTCGCCAACTTTTCCAGCTCTAATTCCCGTGATTTGGGGATGGCTGAGGCATGCTGGCCTTCAGACTCGCCCTGACAGAGTTCCTCTGCTTCCAGAGAGCTTTTCCCAGCCTCTCCTGCAACATTTAAAAACCCCGTTTCATTGTGTGGGTCTGCCTTGTGTCCTTCTTGCACTTGGTGAAAGACAATCAGACCTTCTGTGCTCATCGGGCCGCTGCCCCCGGCTCTCCAAGTGCCTTTCAAAACCACCAGTGACATCTCAGGCTGCCATAGCCCCGTGGAGTCAGGGACAGAGGCACCGAGGGCCGATGGCTGTTGTCTCCCACCACACCGGGCGCTCACACCGGCCATGGACTTGCCCCACACACGCATCCAGACCAGCTCCCTCCAGAACTCATCACGCACTTGATCCTTTTTCAACCAAAAATCTAGGTACCAAAGACAGTCACCAGCTACCAACTATTTGCTGAGTTTCTAATTACTGCTCGTTGCATAGAAACCTGCTCCATCTGCTCAAGGGTTCCCTTTTAGGGTGCACAGACTTGGTCTTTTTTTGATGCAAGTTTCATCTTTTTTTTTTTTTTTTTGAGCTGCAGCACAAATGTTTGTTTCAAGAGCCGCAGCATCCATTAAGCAGCCCTCCTTCCCTGCTGTGGCAAAGGTCTTGCTGCTAAGCAAAAGCTGTGGCTAATTGACAACAACTCCTAAACTGAGATATAAAATAGTTGCGTCTGTCACTCATGCAAACAGCTGGCTTTGGCAGCCCAACTGCTAAATAATGTAAAATGGTTCATTTTTCTGACTCAGGGAAGAGCCTTTATGAAAGGAATGAAAGTCTTCAGTGCTACAGAGCCATGCCCTGATCATTCCTGCATCTTAAAAATCTAACATTGCTCATAAAATTCGTAAGTAACATAAACCCTGCTCCTTCCATCACTCTCCCCATCAGAAAAACTGGATTTAAATCAGCTGCTGACAGGTTTATTACAGGGCCCACAAGCAGATAAGGTCCTGTGCACCAGCCCTCTGCACTTAACGGAAAATAAATCTCTGCTTTGCCATCTGTTTTTGAGATGTTCCCATACAAGCAAAACAAAACAACAAAAAAAAAACCCCAAAAGATATCTGCACCTCTAATTTAGTCTTCTGAAGGATTTCTTGGGCAATGAGGATGACATTTCCCCCCTCTCTAGCACAAATGCTGTTCTTCCCCAGGCTGATTTCCCCTGGAGCTCCCTCAGCCAAACGCGACCAAACTCTCCCAGCGTTGTGTATTCAGGGCATGTGTTACCCCTCCGCACATGAACAGGCTTGGGACAGGGACACCCACTTGTCCAGAGGCACCATCTCCCACACCACCCATGGGCTGGTCCTGGTGGGAACACCATCTCTGGAGCCTCCCAAGCCCCTTGGCTCAGCCAGAATAAGGATGTTGGTCCCTGCTTCTTCTACATTTAGCCCCAGTTTGAATTCCATCAGTGGGTTTTTTCCAGCATTTCTTCCCATCTAGGGCAGCTTTGTGGCACTGCCACTGATGTCTAAGCTGCCTAACATGGGTGGTTTTACACCATCCTCTCCATCCTCTCCCCATGACCATATCTCTGGTCCCTGGACAGTCTTAAACCCCAGGGTAGCATGATGCCCTGGGACAGGAGGACCTGGCCGTGCAACAGAAGAGGCCCAAGCACCCTCTCCTCAAGATTTAGCATCTTTGTCACTAGAAGCCCGTCCTGCTGCCGTTGCGGTCTCCTCCTCCACCGCGCGGGAAGCGATGGGGCAGAGCAGCTCTCAAGGGCCAGTTGGTGCAGGCACGGCAAGATGAGCAGAGCTGGTTTACACGCAGTTTCCAATTAGTCTGCTCAGCAGATGGCAGCCTCCTGGAAACCCCTCTGCTCCTGGCTGTCCCTCACCCCCTTGGGGCACCCATTTGCTTCACCCCTGACTGCCACCATCAGAAAAAAGAAAAAAAAAAAAAAATCAGAAAAAACAGAGTTAAAAATCAAATGCTGCACTTCATTTTTCTCTCCTTGCCTGAAGTTGTGAGAGACAAGATAGGACGTAATCGCCACTTTTAAAATCATCTCCTATGACAGGCAAATTGATCAAGTGGGGAGGCTGGGCTGCTTTTGAACTTGAACAAACTGATTTTCCATGAAAGATGGTGTTTACATTGCCTCTCAATAGCCTGCTGAAATATGCATACCTCTTGCCATTTCATCACCAAAATTTGGGAAGAAAGAGCTTTTCGGGGAAAAAAAAAAAAAAGAAAAAGAGGAGAAAAAAAGTGTGTTCGAATCTGGAGCACATCATAAATTCATGAAGCTTTCTGAATGCTGTCAGAAACAAACACGTTTATGTAAACAAAGAAAAGCTGAAAGTGTGCTGCAAGAGAATTTTTGGATAGCATGGAAGAAACGTTAATATTTACATTGCACCTGAGACTGAAGTCCGTCATGCAAGGTACTGTGCAAACAGTGAAGTCCTTCCACATCGCATTTACCCACCGCAGATGGTCCAAGCAGCACTGGCATTACCTCCCATCGCAGCGCTCGACGTCACGGAGGGGAACAGAAATACCCAGGGGAAGCCAGACACCGAGCAATCCCTGTCCAGCCCTGCAAGGTATCTCAAAGGATCTCTTTGCCTGTAATTTCTGCCTGCCCATCCTCACGTGGGAACGGCTTCCTCTGAAATGCCAGCTGGGAAACTCCCGACAGCATGAAATCGAAGCATCTTCCACGACATCTAGAGCACCGCATGGTAACTCACACTCCCCAGCTTCCGTGGCACTTTTGACAGCCGTAGTCGGGAAAGCGTCTCTGTTACCACCACGTGCCAGCACATCAGCTGAGCCACCGACAGGGGTAAGTGCTAATGCTACGCCAACAAATCAAGTCACCACTTGTCGTTAACAAACTTTAGTTATATTTAGGCAGGGGGAGAAGGGGGAATCGAGTTCAGCGAATTTAATTTGTCGAGCTGACAGTATTTATTTCAGTGGGATGGCTTCTCATTCAGTGGAATGTTTTATTAAGGCCAGAAGATTTTAGTTTTGCCTGCTTCCTGCAGGGCGTAGGAGATTGCCACCTCCCCTTTGCTCCCCGGTCACACCTCCGAGACAGGATAGGTTTGCAGCCACCTGGCACGAGCAAGATGCTGCTCGGGGAAGCCACCTCTCCGTCACAGCAAAAATCCTGCTTCGTATCAGCCTCGACCGCTGAGGTTGGGAAGAGCAGCACCGTGAGCTGCCACAACCCATGGCTATCAGTAACGATACCCTTTGCTGCCTCCACCTTTCAGCAAAGGGACCCTCCTGGGACAGCGGCCAGCATGGGTCTCCTGAGCCGCCTGGCTTCAAAGCACATCTCTGAGGAGCTACAGAGAAGGGCAGGAGGACCCCGACTCCTTACAGGGTCACCAGGGTGGAAATCTCCATTCCCTAGGCGCAAACAGCAAACCCCTATGTAGCCTAAAATGCTACATATCCCAAACACCTGCCATGCCCTGTGGTGTGCAGACTCCTCTCTCCGGGCTCTTCAAAACAAGGAAGCCCTTGCCCAGAGATGCTGCACACACCAGACATCTGTCTGGACTCAAAGAGGGACCAAATCCATGATGGCAAACCCATGCCAGAAATTAAATAAATGGATGCCATCTCTGGCTCAGGAACGCATCCCTGATCCAAAAATCCTGATGGAGACACAAACCGTGTCCCGGTCTCAGCGACCCTCTGCTCTGACCTCCCACAGCTGCTCCCAGGTTCGTACCTTCCTCGCCACGCTAAGCTGCTTTAGACACAGAGATAATAGGGCTTGGAGCGCGAGTCTGTAGCGCCTATCATTCCCAGTAATAAAATACAGCAAATTAATTGCACTTTATTGATTTTTTTTTAAACGTAACTATTTTGGCATTCAAACCTCAAGAGACTCTATTGATCAGCCACAGAGTCAGGTGTCAGTGAATGGAGCTTTGCGACCAAGCCTGACAAATTGAAGAAAATAATCAAAACCTGAAAACAGTGAGTGACGTGGACTTCCCCTTTTCAAATATACAAAGGAGGCTGCAGCATCGGTGACAGGATATTTCTGAAGTGAAAAATGCTGCGCAGGGCAAGTCACACAGTCGCCTCTTGCATTCCCAGAGAGCCCAACGCCGATCACAGTGGCGATACATAAATCCAGAGCAGCTTCACTGACTCCAGAGGAGCTGCTCTAGATTTACACTGATGGGAAGTAAAATCAGAATATCCAAAATATATTGCTAATGGATGCCGGAGCAAGAGGCAGTATAATAATTTCAGACTTCTCCCCCCACCACCCTATCCCCCAAATCACATCAGTTCGGGCAGTCATCACATAAAAGGCTGAAATCATTTCCCACATTAGTGGGGAAAATAACCTACATTTCAACAGTTTGTATGATCACATTCTGCAAATCTGCTGTACAACAGATAATACAGATGTTTCATTTTTGTTCCTGAAGAGCTTCTGCATAAAAAGTGCCTCCATGTTAGGTAGAGTGATACAGGGACACAAAATAAGCATAATGTCTCTCCACCCACACCTCCCAGGAGCTGGAGTCTAAACGCAATTCGCAGGTCCTTCCTCGCGCACGGATCGCCACAGCCCAAGTGCATTTTACAGGGGCTGAAGCAGCCGGTTTGCTCAGTAAGCTTTGCACACCCCGTCCCCGCGCTGCCGTACCCCAGCAGGCAGCCCCACGTTCCCACGCCTGCTCTGGGGTGCACGGCGCTGCCCGCGCGCAAGGCAGGGGAGCAAGCAGGTGAGATAGCATCAGGCAGGAAAACAAAATATTCAGGTAATTCATCCAGGTCATTCACAGGATACCTATTCATATAACCTCGGAGACAGCTCTGCCGCCGCCAGCGAGGAAGGCGGCCAAAACCCTGCCTAGATGCCAGCAACAAATGGGGGCCTGCTGCCAGCAAGAGACATCCTCGAGCTTGGCGTGAGCGGCCTTCAGCTGCCAAACACACACGCACACCCTCTGCTCGCAGCCGCACGCGCGCCAGCAGCCGGGCCGCCAGAGACCCGGGGACAGGAGAGTGATCTCTTAATTGGACCTTCACAAAGCTATTTAGGGGACCTGCCTGACAGGCGAACAAATGCCACCCGCTTTGAAGATGCTGGAGGAACCCAGCCCAGTGCACCTCCGGTCCCTGAAACACAGCCTGCCCAGAGCCAGCCCCGGCAAGGGGGAAGGGAGCGAAGGCAAGTAAATAGAGAAAAATGGCAAGCGCCCAACACGACCGTCTGTGTGAGCTGGGAGCTTTGCAGAGATGGCAGCACCGCGGCATGGCTCATGCAGGTGTCTCTCCTGTCTGCAACAAACCAAGATGTGGTTCGTTAACCCCTGTAGTCCAGAGGAGAAAGGCGACTTGGAGCACAGCGAGCCGCAGCAAGGTCAGCACAGCCCCGGAGGGAGGCGTTCCCGGGCACTGCCGCCACTCGCCTCTTTCGGAAGAGGCTTCCCCAGATCCCAAACCCCCTCTCCACACACAGACGCTGCTGTGGTCCACGCCAGGGGTAGGACAGGGCAGCGCTCCGCTACAAAAGCAAAGGGATGCTACAGGCTAGAGAGGAGAAAGAGGCACAGGCTGGGGACAGATTCGTTATTCACAGCTTGAGCTGAAAGCGCACTGCGAGCTTCTAACGTGCACATTGTGCAGGGAGGCATTCAGAGAGCAGGGGAGAGCGATGGGTACGGCAGTAGGTTTGCAGCCACAAACTGTTTCAAAGTGGGTTTCCATATGTTTAAGCACTCTGAGCGCTGGAAGAATTACACCCACAGCCCAATCTCACCATGGTAGCTACCCACACAGGAGGAGACGGGAGGGAGGAATATCAAAGAAAAGATTATCATTAATGTGTCAAAGCAAAAAAAAAAAAAAAAAAAACCACCACAGCAAACCTGCTCCTTTGCTGCTCTTGGCTCTCTCCTCAAATAAACGGAGAGCTTCACCGAGTACAGGGCATCGTGCTGGCAACAGAGAGCCATGGCTCCGCCAGGGCAGTACTGACCCACAAGCAGCTCATGCTCTGCGTGCCGTGCTCAGTGCCCCATTCCCCACAACCCACACCCCACTTTCTGTGCCCTGCACCCCAAACCTTGCACCCCACACTCTGCACCCCACTCCCCATGTCCTGCTCCACAGCATTTCCAAGTGTCCCCGTGCTTGCACACACCTCAGGGGAAGGAGGGAGCTGGAGAGCAAGGGCGAGCAGTGATTTTTAGGGTAAGCAGAGCACAGACCCCCTTCTGTCCATCTTGCGTGTGTCCCCCCAAGACTGATGCCTCTTTCCTCGTAAATTGTTCCTGCTGTCCCTGTAGGGACCTTTCCTGAAACGCTTCCCTACCACAACGCATTCCCTGTGTCCTCCCCAGGAACAACAGCCGCTGCTTTTACCCCTCCCATGGATCACTCCTCTTTCACCTAAAATCCTTGCATTTGGGCTTCTTCCTAAAGCCCCCGTGAAGTTTCTCCAGCAGCCCAGGCTCCACACTACGGCCAAATGTGAGCGCCATCCCGAGCAGCAGTAAAGACAAACGATCACTGAGCAACTTCAGCACCGATGCACCTTAATTAATTTGCTTTTAACAACCCCTATTTATTAAGAACAACATCTGCCAGGGAGCTCACACGAGCACGCGGAGGAAAACGCGCCAGGGGAGAAGTCCTGCAAAAGACTTTCCCAGGGGCAGTGCTTCGGCTGGCCAGCCTGGGGGTGAGCCCTTCCCCGGCAAACACCCGCAGCTGGGACCCAAAACGCAGCTCCTGAGTTCAGCTAGGGGGGGAAGAAAAGAAAAGAAAAGATAAGAAAAAGA
>NW_009260397.1:2564559-2570723 GCF_000687185.1 Egretta garzetta | reverse complement strand
TGCGCACAGGGGTGTACGGAGGTGTGCACGGGGGGTGCGCACAGCTGCGCCGTAGCGTTGCCCAGCCCAGCCCCCCCGCACGGCCCAGGTGAGCCGCGTCCCCCCGGTGCCGGTTGCATTAAGTGGCGCTTTAAATCCGAAGCCAGGTGCTCCCCGTCTGCTGCTGACCTCAACCCATGAATCCAAAAATAACCCACTGCCGGAACCGGTATTTCACTGAAAATAATCTCAGCCCTTTAAGGGCTGGGAGTTGTTACTGTGATCGCAATAAAAACAGTGAGGCAGGAAAAGGAGAGGAAAAACTAGAAAACCATCCCCTTGGGTTCTTCCGCAGTTTTGCAAATATGTTTCCGAGGTTTGATTTTTTTTTTTCCCCCCCTCCCTGCATAAACAAGCTTTTATGTAGTACTTGCTGTAATCTTGTTTGCCTCCATAACCACTCCTATGAATGTCATAAAAAATTTAAGTCTAATATTTTACCACTCCACACAAACAGAAACGTGAATAAATTCATACCTCCCGTGACGCGTTTTAGGGAAATGTTGTGTGGTGGCGTGAGAGTCTGGCACACAGAAATCAAACTTGGGCTGGAGGAACTGAGCCCACACAGGTGGGGAAAAAAACCAAACAAACACGAGAACCTGAAGATGATGTTTCCTTAAAGAAGGTGAAACTAATAAATAAATTTTTTAAAAGCTTCAGTAATGAAGGTCATCTTGCTGTCTGCTCTTGTAAAATACAACAGGAACGTTCAGCTGCTCGGGGGAAATGTGGTGATCCCAAATGAGCCCATGAGCCGCTCTGGGCAGCCCCATTTCTCGGGGGGGTTGCTGCAGGTGGGTGGCCGGAGGGACACGTGCTGCCCCCAACCGCCGGCGGGTTGCCCTGAGGTTTGTGCCACTATGAACAAAGTGTGCAAGGGGGCGTGCAAAGGGCATCCCAAGGGGCGTGCACACGAGGTTGCAAGGAGGATCCAAAAGCTGCCCGCGAGCTTTGCCCTGGGGCTCAGCTGCATTCCCTGGGGGCAGCGGCACGGGCGGGTGGGGGTTGCTGGCACCCAGGCCCCTGCTCGGGCCCAGGTCCCCATGGGACACCGCTCCTTTGGGGCTCAGAGTCAGAGACACTGGGCCAGCGCCTTCTCCCATCCCCCCCCGGCCCTCCTGCGAGTCCTGCGCACAGCCGAGGGCCTCGACCACAATCTCACCTCTATGGCAGCGTTGGAAAACACTTAGACTTCATTCCAGCATTGCTACATGGTTTTAAGTGTGATTTTATGACTGACGTTTGAAAGAAAATCCAAAACGAGAAATTTTGCAGGCTGAAAAAGTGCTGACAAGGAACTGAGCCTACTGACAAAGATCCGGGTGCACCGGCTGAGAGGCACTTGGTCCCGATCCTGAGCTGCAGGTAGGCCTGGCATGGTAACACCTTTCCAAACTTGTGCTTGAGGTGAATAGTGAAGCTGTACCGATTCATCACTGATTCATCTCAGCCCCATAAAGCAGTCAGGACCTCTCCCTCCTCTACCCAGCACTTGAATGCTTTTATTGCCTTTTAATGAAGGCTAATATCATCCAGGTAAAAATGAGGTGGGAAACTGCGTTGGGTGATGTCTGCAGATTGTAAGATGGTTGCTCTGGCATTGCCCTCCGCCCGCTACCTGCGGGGCAGCTTGTCCCTGTCGCAAGAAACAAACCGTAACAAAATATAATACAAACAGTAATAAACTCTTTTGAAGGTTTTGCCACTGAACACCAGGGACTGCGTACAAATAAATGGGTGAAAACAGAAGTTACCACAGAGAAAGGGCGTCCAAACAAGAGACTTTCCAGCCCAGAAAGCGCCTTGCAGGGTGAGCCCGCGGCAGAGGAGCTGCTCCGGTGGTAGGGGCTGTCGGGGATTGCTGCGGGCGTTTCAGCGCGGGGGAGCAAAGCCCCTGGAGAAGCCAGCTGATCGCTGACTCCAAGGGCAACCGGGATTTATTTCCCTCACCGAGTTTAAGAAAGTGTGAGAAAACAGAAGGGGATTATTGGGGAAGAAAAAAAAGCGTAAGGAAGAATTGCAGATGAATCAACAAAATAAATAGTTACGGCTGATGAAGCGCAGCTTCCTCGTCAAACAACAGGACAATAAATGCTCATTGACTGAGTTTGCACAATTTATCGGAGCTCCTGGTTTCTGTGTCAGCCGCTGAGCTGTTTCCAAGCTCCTTAGCTGGCTTACAGCGTGGCTTGTCTTTTCCCATCTTCTTCTGGTGCGAGAGCAGCAAAAGGTAAGTGAGGAGCTGCCACCGAGACAGCCGAGCCATAATCCGAGTCTCCCATATGTGATCCTCAAAATAATTCTTTTCCCAAAGCAGCTTTCCTTTAAAAGTTATTCTGTTAGGATGCTGCTGTACGCTCTTTGTGCCGGCGCGCTCTCGCACACAGAGGCAACCCGTGTTACGGAAGACTTGAAAGACTTTGCAGCATTACAGAAAGCTGATGGGGTTTTGCATCACTCAAATGTCAAAAGACTGAAGGTTTCGGCAGCGCCTCTAGGTTAAACAGTAAGGACGAGAATTTTAAAGATGTTTTAGCAGATTAGGAGGGAAAACCGCAGCTGGGAGTTAAGGGGAGGTCAGGATGGAGGCCGGATCCTGAGCTGTGTTTAGACACTTGTTTCCTGGAGGGAATTAGGAGTCTGAGTGCCCCGGGGCTCTGTACAGCGCACAGGGGACTGCAGAATGCCATCGCTTGGGCTAAATTTGACTCCTGCGCTCACCACGTACTCAAAGCAGGGTGAAAAAGAAGCCCAGGAAGGCCGGGGGTTACTCCCCATCCTGCTCCGTCTCATCCGAACGCCCGGCACGGCGGAACTGCGAGCCTGCTGGGGTGAGCCCCTCGGGTGTTCACTCCCACTGCGTTTGGACTTGAGAGCAGGGGAGGGGGATCTGCAGCAAAGGCTCTGCAAAATCACCATAGGAATCGGAATGGTATCTGGAAAGGGGGGCAGGCGTTGAATACCTTCTTATCCCAGCTTTCCCTCCGCCAGTGTTTCATAAGGATGGCACAGAATTACGTTTATTTACCCTGTGAGGTGTGTTGGAAAGCTCCCCATAGCTTTTATCACTTTGCACCCTTGTGGTCAAGCTCATCATAGAATCATAGAATCATAGAATCATAGAATGTTTTGGGTTGGAAGGGACCCCTAGAGGTCATCTAGTCCAACCCCCCTGCAGGAGCAGGGACACCGCTAACCAGATCAGGTTGCTCACAGCCCCATCCAACCTGGCCTGGAATGCTTCCAGGGATGGGGCCTCCACCACCTCTCTGGGCAACCCCTTCCAGTGTTTCACCACCCTCATTGTAAAGAATTTCTTCCTTATATCCAGTCTAAACCTACCCTGGTTTAGTTTAAAACCATTACCCCTTGTCCTGTCATAGCTGGCCCTACTAAAAAGATTTTCCCCATCTTTCCTATAGGCCCCCTTTAGGTACTGAAAGGCCGCAATCAGGTCTCCCCGCAGCCTTCTCTTCTCCAGGCTGAACAAGCCCAGCTCCCTCTTATGAGGACACTCATAAGAGAGGTGCTCCAGCCCTCGGATCATTTTTGCAGCCCTCAGATCAGCATTATAATAAAAGCCTGCCAGACCTAAGAACAGTTCGTTGATTCCAAAAAAAAAAACAACAAACCCCAATTTGTTCTAAAACTGCTGCTTTGGGGATCACTAAAGCAGTTTGTAAATCTAGGTCAAACACCACAAAGAGTTTTGGCTGGAGAAAGGAAATGGTAACATCTAAATCATTTTGGTGCTTTTGGATGGAAATATTTTGGTTTTGCACATTGAGCAGCCTTTGGAAATTGGCTTTCGTTTGTTACTTAGTTTTAGGTACAAAGGAGGGGATTACAGGAAAGCAAAACACTTTCTTCCCAGCTGGACAAGTCATGACCCGCGGGGCACTGTGAAATCAGAGGGGCTGCATTCCTCAAGGCATCAGGTGCCTCTAAACCAAGGAAACCTGTGAGCAGCTCTGGAAAAAGGCAACAAAACCAGGTCCCGACTGCTGCGTGGGGGGTGCCAGCACCATGACCTGTGATAAGGTCCCCTGGAAGCCAACAAGCCTGGCTCCGGGGCTCTCACCCTGCCGGGCAGGGCAAGATTGGGAAGAAACTGCTGTTTAGCTTGGGTGGCTTTGCCACTGCTGAAAGCCACCAGCCGCTGCCCAAGGGGCGGGAAGAGGCTTTGACAAGACTGAGATGAAAGTTGCTGCTATTTGAGCATTTCCTTCTCTAAGTGATCAGAGCTTGTGAACAAACGAGGGCACCTTGTCCTATAGCTCATATGGGGCTTCAGATTTAGCTCTGGGAGAGAAACCTCAGCAATGAAGAGAAGCAAAATTCAGTCCCCATGGATGTCCCCATGGCCCCGCGGACATCGCAGCAAGTGGTGCAGCACGCTCGGGCTCTGGCACCCTGCGAGAGCTGGCCCCACGTTACTCAGTGCAGGGATCCTGGGTGGGAACACAAAATGCTGCTGCAGAAGCCACCAGCCTGCTCAACCTCAGCTATTAATCAGCACCAATTGGAAGCTGCAAACCAGTCAGCCCGTTTCCTTGCAAGAAGCCTCGCGAGTGCTGCGTGCAGAGAGTGGATAGCCAGAAACTCTGCCAGTGGTGCCATCTGGCCCCCTTAGAAAAAGCCTGGTTCGTTTAGAGCATCGTTAAGGCACGCTGTCCCATCAGACCATGTCCGCCGACTGCTTGCTTGCAAGTCGCAAGGAAGAGTGTTAGCTCCAGGTCAGAGAAAGCCCAGATTTTGCAAAAATATAATTGCATCCATTTTGCAATGTTGGAAAACACTGGGGTAACAAATCCTCGGTCTGTAGGGCTGAGGCTGGTGCGTCGCTGGCAGCTGCTGGCAGGGAAGTTACTGCCAGCAGCCCGGCCTTGGGATGTTACAGCCTGTACCTGCTCCATAGGTGCTTGTACTCTACCTAGACCAGATGAACAGAGAGACCATCATGGTCCCTATTTTACAGACGGGGAAGCACATCAGCACTGCTATTTAGGGCTACTTTGAGGAAACCCAAGCCCCGTGAGCTGTTCTTCCCCGTCTGTAGGAACTTTACCACCTGCACCACACCTTGCGATGTGGCAGCCCTGATACGCAGAATGGAGTCCTCTGGGGATTTGCCCCTCTCTGGTCCCCAGCATCATCCGCAGGGGGAGAAACCAAAGGGCCAAGTCGGGAAGAAGGAGCCGCTATTCGCCCGGCAGCGCGGGGCCGGCGTGAGTCACGGCGGTAAGTGATTCACCCAGCATCACGCAGGAAACCTGTGAGCAAGGCAGGAACTGAATCAGGTTGGGGTTTTTTTTTTTTTTTTTTTTTTTTTTCTTTTAATCATCTTCTCTCTCTCATTATCTTTAAAGCCTCTTCCCTGAGGTGGAGGGGGCTTTGCTCTCCAGAGGGGAGCGGGTTAATCGCTCCCAAGAGGAAGAGCACAGAGCGGTGGGAATTGTGGTGCCCTGCTGCAGCCAAGCACCTGCAGAGACTAAAAGGTGATGAATTGCCATAATTTCTGCTCCCTCCTTTACCTGTGTTTAATTAAATTGGTTTAAGACAGGTCTGAGCGGGAGACTGACTGATTTCTCTCTGTGTAATTTAAAACACCTGTATGGGGGTAGGTGAGGTGAGGGATACTTGGCAAAACCCACATGCATGTGCCCAGGTTGAAATGCCCGGTGTCTGGCAGCTGCGAGCGACCACCTGAGAGCTCCCAGCCCAGCCAGCAATGCCAGCAACCCGGCTCTGTGTCACCAGCACAAGCCACCCACAGGGGAGACGGGGCTTGGGCACTTGGTCCCCAGCCCCATCGTGACGTCTCCTCTCTTCCTCTGGCCGAGGAAGCACCAGAGCAGGTGAAGGCAGGACCAGACCAAGAGAAAAGGCTTGTTTGTTCATGGCAAGGAAGGGGCTTTGCTCCTGGGGCTCTGCGAGCTCAGAGGGCTGGGGAGGGAGCACAGGAGGGTTTCCAGCATGGCCAAGTCTGTGCCAGGGGGACACCGGGGGGAGTGAGAGCGTGGCCGATCACGCACCCCAGGTAGTGGGGAGCACAGAAGGGCCAGGGGACACGTGTTCATCTTCCCTTGGGCTCCAGCCAGAAGGGCTCAAAGGATGACAAC
>NW_009260397.1:2528367-2564545 GCF_000687185.1 Egretta garzetta | reverse complement strand
CCCCCCCCCCCCCCCCAAGTCAAGCTCACACAGTCACAGAGAGCTCACAAGAGTCGGGGCACTGCTCAGCCCTGGGGAAAAACAGAACAAAACCCCTAAAACATAAACAGGAGAGCATGCGCTGTGTGCATGTGTTGTGCCTCTCCCAGCAGCCTGGGGCTCACACAGCTGCAGAGGGTTTCAGTGCTGCCCTTGGGCCAGCTCACACCCCATCCTTCCCAAAATGCTGAAAACCATCCCCCATGCTGTGCCCTGATACCCACTGTGCAAGGACGGGCTTGCACAGAAACCTCCTGCTGCTCCTGGCTCGGTTTCTGTCACTAGACCGGGACCAGCTTGGCACGAAGCAGAGAGGCAGCCCGCAGCCCTCTCCCCCAGCACTTGCTCAACAAAAGGACCAAATTCGTGTCTGGATGCTGTGAGCACAGGAGCACGAGTCCCTGCGAGCTGCTGTGACACACCCAGGGTGGGAAGGAGGGAAAATGAAGTGGGATGAGTTAATCTCAGATGACCCCAGCCGCTGCGTCCCTGAGCTTTGCTCACCAGGAAAGGGGTTTTCAAGGCACCAACAAAATTCCCCAGAAAAGCAGTCCTGGGTTTTGGATGCAGGGGTCAGAGGAAGGGACGGATTAGGGGAAAGGCCTGATCCGTTCCTATTTCTGCCAGCAGAAGTTTCACCACTGACCTCAGGAGAAGCAGGACTGGGACCCACCTCTGTACGTCAGGCCCTGGGGGGACAGAGAGATTATTGGGGACAGACGTGCAAATCTCTGACAAGAACAAAGCTTCCATTACATCCATATTAGGGGCAAATTGTTATCCCAACTGCAAACTGCTGCGTACACCGGCTCGACGCAGCGGTGCTGGACACGGCTCGCCTTCATCGGGCGCAGCGGCACAGCGTGCGCCGGCAGCAGTTTGCAGTACGCTTCCTTCAGGCGGTACCCGCTTTTCTAAGCATGTGATCTACTTCTCACAAACCAACTGAATATCTTTGGGAAAAGAACAGGAGCCCAAGGCCTCTTGGAAATTCATATCACAAAGCACCCTTTGATTATTCTTTCTTTATTTTTCCTAATAGCCGGTCATAAAAAACATTCTTTAAGGAAATAATTGTGTACAAAGAAAATCAGTCATATGCCACATAGATGCTGTTATTTGCATAATTACGAGGAACCTGATTTTCTCTCTTACCTTTGTCAAGAGAAAGAGAAATGATCTCGTAGCATGTTCTAGATGCGTTGTTTTCTGATGCCCTTGAAGTGACTACAGGACCCAGCCCCGCACCTCTGGTGAGCCCAGGCCCTGTGGCCGATCCCTCAGCTGGGTTTCAGTTACCGCTTGGGACTGTGGCTGGGTTGCAAAGCCAAGCCCCAATTCTGCCCTTTCTGAGACGTCTTCTACTCCCCTCCCAGCAGCCACCAAACCCCATATCGCTGGGATGTCTCAGCTCCCTGCTAAGAGCTGTGCTGCCTGGAAATGTTACGGAAAGGGGACCTTCATTAATGCTCTTGGATCTGTCCACACTCACAAAGGCAGCATGGACCTGGGTGGCGATGCTTGGGCTGGTGCCATTCCGGCTTCCTCTGGACTCAACCTGGGTACCCGCCCCTGCCTTGAGTTTTCCCCACAGAGCAATGCAGTGATGCTTAAAAGCAGGGGGGGCTGCGGGGCCCAGGGCAAAAACCATGGGCAGGGGGATGGGAGGGACACGGCCATGCCTGGAGGAGCTGCCCTGGGAGGAGGATGAGGAGCTCAGCCCCCAAGAGCACATGCAATTGTGGTCGGCGTATGCTCCTGCATTCCTCAAGCATTCGAGACTTGGTGTTCCACAGAAAACAAAACCAACCCAAAAAAAATCGAGTGTTTTCCAGCTGGGAAAGTTCTCAGGTAACTCCATCACTGAAGAGTTGCTAAAAACAAGAGTCACACAAAGCTACATGCCTGCTGGCTCATTAAAATAGTCTTTGTGCTCCAGAAATGCATATAAAAGACGCATATAGGTCCTGTCATTCTTACAGATTTCTTCTCTTATGTTTGCCTATTCTCAGCTAAACTAAGAAATGCCTGAAGCCGTCAAAGGGGCTGTTTCAAAGGCAGCCTGGAGACAGAAAGGGAGCAAGCGGGTGCCTGGAAAGCTTCGCTAATCAAGGGAGGGGGATCCGCCTGGTTTCCTCCCTCCCCGAGTGCCGCTTGTGCTTCGGCTTTGAAGACCTGTCATCTGTAACGCTGCTTTGCTTCAACATTTATACTGAGAAATTTTTGCCTAGAATATATATATATATTTTAAACCAGTCCGCCCACCCTTCGCCTCGCAGCACAGCTCTGGGATCACTGAGCAGGAGCCTTTCAGAGCCTTAAATAAAACGTAGGGGAGGTGGCCCAGGTGCCAGGACCACATCCCCACGCCAGGCCATCATCTGTATAAACAAAGGGATTTCTCACCTCGCGAGTGCCAAGCAGGCCGTATCGAACACTGGGGTCTTTAGAAATTCAGGTCGGTCTCTCTAATGAAAAGGACAGACTTTTGCCCTCAGAAGCACTAAAAAAATGAATGGATATTATGACTGTAACTACTTGAATCGCATGCAAAGCCACATGTCATGCAGCCCTTTTGGAATTTTAGCAGTTTACATCTGTCCCTGCCTGATTTAAGACCCACAGGAATAAAACTAATATAAAGTGAGCAAAGTGAATGAGGAGCAGAGCTGTTCTTAATGCAACTTGTCCGAGCGCAGCCCTCTCCTGGCACGGGGGAGATAGGTCCTGCTGGTGTGTGGTGGGTCAAAGCCCAGCAGGTGCCGGGGAGGCCCAAGGACACAAACCCAGACACAGCCCAGCCCCAGGACCCGTACCTTCGTGCCCCATGTCACCTGTACCACGCAGGCAGGGGACATCCCATTGCACAGCAGAGGTGCCCCTGCGTCCTTCCAGTCCTCTGAGCCCCTTGGCCTCTCCGGGCTGCAGCAAGGGGTCGGGTCAGAGCACAGAGAGTGGAGTAAAAAACACCATCAGGATGCGCTTGAAGTACAAGCGCGTTTCTGCAGCAGCCCCAGATGCAGATGTTCACTCCGGGTGCGTTCATTAAGCCAAACAATGCCTTCGGATGATACTGGAAGAGCTGATGTAGCTGCCTGGGGTGTGAAAGGCAGAGGTGTGAATTTCCCCCCGTTCTGCACCGTCAGCGTCTTTAATCTCAAACCCGCTCAGCGAGCTGAGCGCTGACACCGGCCGCGTCCCGGCTGGCAAACGCAAGTAATTAGAGACAGCGCTGAGAGACAGCGCCGCATCAAAGGGGGTCTGTGGAGCAAGAAGTGACTGTGGGTGAGCTGTCTGCGGAGGGGAATTTGTCTTTCAGACAGGACAAGTCACTCCTCTCCCCCTTCCTATGTGAAACAAGGTCCCTGGCTGAAATCTTAAGAGATTGCATTAATAATCACCAAATAGGGGAATTTGTCTTTCAGACAGGACAAGTCACTCATCTCCCCCTTCCTATATGAAACAAGGTCCCTGGCTGAAATCTTAAAGAGATTGCATTAATAATCACCAAATGTATCCACCAGGGATGGGTTTGGTAGACAACATTTTGCAGGGAAGCAGCACAGATTTGGGCTGGCAGCACCCACTCTGAGCCTTAGAGCAAGCGGCAGAACCACGGCACAGCTTCATCAACCCATTGCTCAGCTTCATCAACCCATTGCGTTTGCCATCACAGCAGTGTTTTATGAATTACTTACATGTAGGTGTAGTCTCTGGGCTGGTTTAATATTTTATCGTGTTTTCATCAGGCAGATGCAGGACAAGATCCCAGAGAAATCAAAGTCTGGGGCTGAGTCCTGTTAATGCCACCACTTAAGTTTGCTGAGGAGCCACAACTGTGCTGCTTGTCCCTGTGATTTAGATGTGATGCACATGACATCCAGGAGGAATTATTCATACCAAATAATTTCTCCTGCCCGTATTAGCTTCTGGGAGAGGTTGCAGCAAATCCACTGGACCATACAAGCCAAGAGCTTCTGCTAAGCAGCAACTTAACAGAATCATATCCGAGGGCTGTGTGGCAAAGGGGTAGGTCAGGCAAAAAAGAAAGCTCAGGGTTATCCAAAAATCACAGCAAAACCAGCTGCTGTGCAGGGCTGAATGCATCCAAAACCTTCCTCCTACCGGAGCAGCCCAAACTGAAGTCTTTGGCTGCCCAAAGCCTCCCAACACCCTTCCCCAAAGGGGCACAGACCAGCTCACACCAGGCTTTCCCCTCTTTCAGTAGCAGTTTTACCCTTCAGCTTTCATCAGGGCATGGCCCCGTTGTGGTCATCCCTTGGAGCACGGCCAGGCTGGATCTAGATGATGTTTCAAGGTCCCTTCCACCCCAAACCACTCTATGATTGTATAACATGGGATGCCGCTGCAAACCCCGCAGAAACTGGAATTTGAAATCCTTTTCTCAAGGGGTCTTCCCTGGAGCCTCTCTGTGCTAACACCACCTTGGCCTCATCTATGGGTCCAACGTTCCTGAGCTAGCAGCTCTGGGGGGCTGCAGCAAAGCCTCCCCGGATCATCCTGAGACCGGAAGAGCTCAGGTGATGAGGCACTTGCCTCTGCAATCTGTGCACAATGAAGCTGTAGAACAGCCCATGGCAGCAAGGACTGCTCCTCCTGGCTGCAACAGCTCTCACCACCCGCCCAGCAGCTCCTCCCCTGCATGGCAGAGGCAGCGCAGCAGGATTTGCTGCTCAGGTATCTTTGCAAGGTGTCTTAAAACCAGATTTCTCAGGAATTCAGGGGAGATAAACAGACATTAGGCCAGAGCTGACCTCCCCTCCTGGCAGCTCAAGTGGCACATTTTATTCTGCAGGACAAGGACTTGGACACGGGCTGGTGGCCCTGCTCAGCTGCCGACGGTGGCCAGGGCAACCCAGGTGCCTGGACTGCACACTTCCGAACTGCCAAGAGCAAAACGATTGATTTTTTGTTTCTACTTTGATAAATGAGAAGGAAATTTCCACTACTTAGATCAGGAGATGCTCTGAATATTTATGTTATTGTTCATCAACTGGAAAAAAAAAGTGCTATAAACGAACATATTTGGTGACCCAATTTGAGTGGCTCATTACAATTAGATCAAGCTAATTGCCAGTCTTGTATTTCATTTGGCAACTTGTTAAGCTAATTGAACAAAATAAAACTAATGAACAATTATAATGAAGTTTATAATTAGACCATTGGAAAAAACTCCATGTGAGAATATTTAAGGCATAATGAATGTTCGGGAGGTTTGGGGCGGGGAAACGGGAGGTGTCAGTAAATCACACCACCCTCTCCCACCAAAACGCTTCTTTCCAGGAGCTGAAGTTTTTGGCATATTACCTATTCCCAAATTATGCCAACCTGTCATTTTCTTAATTATTAATTACATTAATGCTTTTAATGCACATACATGGCTTTTACAGTGATCCTAAATTCAGGAATTAGCCTACTAGGGAGGCAGCTCAGAGTTGGACGTTATGTTATAGCCCTTCTCAACTCCGTCTTGACTATACAAATCAAAGTCTCCATTAAGGATGGGTTTATAATGCTAAAAGTGAAAAACAAGCGTGTGGTACAGACAGAAGAGTTCACAAAACCCTGACAAGCTGATCTATCATTTCAATACAAACTTGCCTTTCCAGTTCAGGAGCCAGGGAGGCAGAAATGGGGAAGAACAGAAAGAGCAATGCTCTCCGCGTGATTAGAGCCATTTTTTAAAAATGGAGTTATTTTCGTCGCATTCAATTCCTACATAGATTTGAATAAGCCCATTCCAGCTTCCTTTCACCCCCTGCTGCTGCAGCACAGAAAATTAAATACCATGATAAGACACAGAGAGTGACCTTTTGGAGTTTCAATTTACAGGGTCAAGCAGGTACCCACCGAAACCTAATAGAATTGTCACATCAGACTCCGCACAGCTTAAAAACTTCTATTCCTCCAGTCTGTACATGAAAGTAATTATTTCATATAGAACTCAGTGGGAGCTGAGGGGTTGCATCAGGGAATAAAGGCAGAAACTCTTAAACTAAGGAGGACATGTGTTCAACCTTTTCTCTTTGATGTCTAGAGGTTTCCAGTACTTCTGGCAGTCTAAAACCAAGTACCATGGTGCCAAGTGCCATATGCACAGGGCAGGGATGAAGCACACGCGGTCTGGATAGACCAAGGGATGGGAGATGAGGAGAATCATCACTGGAGAAGTTAAACGGTGTGGCACCAGTTACACTCGCCATTTGTAACCACCGCAACCCCAGCCTGGAGCCCTGCTGCTGATAACTTCCCTCTTCCCAATTACATAGCTACTTTGCTTTTCCAAAGATTAAGATAATAAACTGATTCTGGAAAAAGTTTTATTTTCATGAGCTATCAAAATCTCTCTTCCCCCCTCCCCAGTTTTCATTCCAGCTGCATTAAGAGAAAATCTCCGTTCTTGCGGCGGTGTCTCAATATTTTTATGCCATCAGAACCAGCTGTCATCTTTTCAATCTAATTACAGGTTTTACCAGGGGAGTGGTAACACCCTGGTATCAGTGTGGGCTTGTCGCTGTCTCTGGTACTCTCTGTGCTTCATCACCTTACCATCAGCCTTGTTTGGGGATTTTTTCTGCAGGTGTCTTTTCATCCGTCATCCTGGAACTGCTGGCACAAACATGCAGGGGCCAGGGCTGCCCTCCCCTTGGCTTAGGCTGCGGGAGCACAGCCCCTCAGCCACCCCCACTCCCCCCCCTTCTCTGCAGAGATGCAGAGTTTATTGATGCTGCATCACCTGTGGAGTTGCCATCTCTTTCCTTACACTGGCGCCTGGAAGCCCAGAGGGGCCCAGCACCGCACAGACCGATGGTAACAGACAGCCGGAGCCTCTCAGATGGTATTACCCAACCAGACCAGGCGGAGGAAGGACACACGTATCGTCAGCACCCACATACAGCTGTAGCACAGAGACAGAGCAACCAGAGTCCCCTGGAGAGGGGATGAGCCCAGCTCTCCCTGTGACTCCCAGAGCACCCTCCCTCACCCCAGGCAGGACAGCGATGCTTTGCCTCTCGAACCACACAGCCACGGGGCTGCCACCCAGCAGCGTATGTCACCCCCGGGGGGTTACAGATGTGGATTATTCTCATTACACCAACCCTGGCAGTACCTGCACTTTTTGTCCATTGCATGTAATTAAAAGAGAAATCCCTCTGTGTGCTTTCCCTGTCAGGCAAAGCGCCAGGACAAAAGCAATCAAGCCTTTTTCTTCCCCACCTCAACAGCCCCCAGTAATCCAATTCACACCAGCAGAGTTTAAGAGCGCCTTTCACCAACACAGGTACTGCGAAGAGAGGGCAGCGAGCTGGCAGGCTGATCCCCCCCACTGCTTCCTCCCAACTACTGCTTCATCACTTGGTAACAGCTACGAGGGCCCCTGATGTGCTAAAAGCTCACATACACGTGCAAGAGTTTACATGGGCTTGTGCTGGGCATTTCCTTCCTAATTTCCCTCCCCACGTGCATGCACACACCCTCTACGAATAACATGGTTCAGGAAATGGGAACAAACCCTGAAGCGAAGCATGAAATAGGCTCCGTGATTCCAGATAGCCAGGTCCGTTTAAAGCCTTGCTTGGCATTTGCATTATAAGAACAAATCCTGTACAAGAATCTCTCTTCATGCTTTATACTCCTGCATTAATTCATGAAGTGTCAGGTATCTAGCATATTTTATTATACATAAGAACTACGCAAATTAAAATTCTCGGTTGAGTGTCACATTTGCACGCTCAAGGCCACCTCCTTAGGCCCCATCGAGGCTTAGAAGTCACACCTGTTTAAACTCAGCTCACCTTTTAAACCAAGTTAGTTAAACTAGCACAAATTCTCATCGTTTTCTTTAAGCAATTTATTTCAATTTAGCTTTAACCTCTTCGTAGCTAATATAAGCTGAAGAGAAATACATCAGGCTTAAAGGGAAATAAATGCGCTGCCAGAGAAGTTAATTACGATTGAGCTCTTGGGGTGCAGCCACCCATGGGAGCTGCCACAGCGCCTGTGCCTGTCCCAGCCCCTTCATCCAGGTGCCCACAGACCGGCTGCACCAGGCAGGTCCCATCAGTTTAAAATCCACTGCAAAGGAAGGACACGCAACTCGTGCTGGTGAGCTCCTGAAAACACCACCTTTTCCTAGGCAGCGAAAGATGCCGCAGACCCAGGCAGAGCTCGCGAGAGGTGTAACAGCATTACAAGCAGACTGCGATTCTCCTTCTCTGGCTGCTCTGGAAAGAGCCTGAGATAAACTCTGCTTTTCAGAGAGGGGAAAAAGCCCATCAGACTAAGCTGAGGCTTAACAAAAACTGGGCTGCTTGAACATAACCCCAGAGCTCTTGTCCCCGTCGAGATCAAGTGAAATTTATTGGCTAAGTGAGACTAGGTTTTGTATATAGCTTCCAAAATGTATTTGTTCAAAGTACCAGAGCCCAACTGAACAGGCACCTCCTAGGAATGGGCGCTCAGCTGCAGGCTCCCAAACATGGCAGCACCCACAGACTGCGGAGAGAAGAGCACCGCTGTGGCCTCCTCCTCTGGCCTCGCCTTCTCCTGCCCCGGACACGCACATCCCCATCCACCCACTCTCAAACCTTCGCATCGCCACTGCTTTCAGCTCTCCTCTTGACCAGCTCTTACTGCTCAGCTTAGAACTTGTTCTTATAAAACAGAGCCCTCCTTCGAAGGGTGGTGGTTGAGCCCTTCCCTTCCGTAAGGCTGCGCCCAGGGCGTGGGAGAACAAGGTACTATAGCCAAGCCACGTTTCCAATGGCACGCAAACCGTGCAAGAGTAGAAATACTCTCCTCGGCAAAACACTGGCTGTAGATCAATAGGCCAGAAGTGTTCAAAAAACTAAAACAGAAAACACACAGGAATAAACCTATCAGTGGGACTGTTCCCCTTCAATGGCCAATTCTTCATTTCCTTTAAATCACTACAGAAGAGGGAACCAAACTGAAAAAGGGCTTTTTTTTTTTTTCAGCAGACTCCTCATTAGTGATGTGAACCTCTACATGTATACTTTAATATGCTATTGTAAACTAATTAACGATCCTGGAGATGTTTTTTCCAAGGGACATTATCATTTCAGCTGGAATCTCAGGCTGAATGCTGATAAGCCTCTTGAACTTTGCAAAACCACTTGTCAAAAGCAGCAAGATGAGAATTCGTTAAGGTCTTCTAATTAAGAAGTACAAGGTCCAATTAAGCTTTCACTAGCGTGCTACATAACCCGGTTAAACAATGGCATGCCAAGGATTTTCCCACCCCCACCAACGCTGCTTTATCACTTAAGTTCATCTCCAACTGACGGCTTGGAAGAATTTCTTTGGCCATCAGAAGCAATGATGAGAAATTGTGTGGACAGCTGCAGCCTGCTACATTAATACTTTGGGACATCTTATTGTTCTGCAACTGAAATTGTTCTGAGACACTCTTTGACTCACTAATAGCATTTCAGAGACTGCTTCCCTCTCCTTTGCATAACAGATTCACTCCCACTTTGCACACAGATCATGTAGAGCAAGATGCTCAAACTGATGTTGATTATCTCATTATTTGAATCTAAAAAGGCCCCTAATTCCCAGCAAGGAAAATATGTGTGCTCTCATCAGCTCTAAGGCTGCTGTACTGGACTGTGGCCATGCTTCACAGCAGTTCATACCCTGATTTTATTTCTGGAAGAATACAATGTATGACATGCAGCTTCCTCTTTCTACAAAAGATGTACGAGAAAATTAAGTTGCATCTTGTTTCTGATTATTTAAGAGATAAAAATATCCTCCTCATGAAGGGGAGAGAGATGAACCAAGCATTTTTGGATTTATCATCTCAGCTCTGTAGGACACAAGATCCAGCCAATAGACAGACACCTCAGGAAACCAGCAATGAGCTAAAAGGTTTAAGTGGAGAAATGGCTCGACGCAGAGCTCCAAAGATCACCTGTAGGAGGACCAAAGCCTTCACGTGTACTGAAACGTCTCTGATCAGAGTCTCAAAGGTGGACAGAGGTTACGTGCTCAATAAAGTGACCCACGAGGAGAAGGGGAAGTGCAGAAACAGAGAAATGAAGCATTATTCAAAACAATACTTCTTCCAAATCAATGTCTGTTTGACGCTCTGACCCAAGCATGAGCACCTCGGGCAATTTCAAATACATTAGTTGACAAACATGTCTTTCCCACCTCACCCAAGCTCTTGGACCTCTGAGCACCAAGGAGACAAATCACAGAATCTAAAGGCCTGATCTTGTGCCCCTCCTGCACTGCGGTCCACCACCAGCCTTCTCCAAAGGTCTCGCACGTTGGCAGAAGTACTCACTATCCACGAACCTTCTCCTCCCTCAACAGCCTGTTGAGCACCCAAGATTCACACACTGCCAAGGAAGATATTAAATAACTTGATATTTAGCCACACCTAAACCCTGGTGTGTGCCAGCTGAAGCAGCGCTTACCAACATGAAGACTATAGCAGCACTTGTATCCAGGGATGTGACCTGGGGAAGATCATTCCCAAACGGCTTCCACAAAGATCCACTTGAACACCATTTCCCTGCCAGAGCATTCCCTAAAGACACCAGTTTTCCTCAGACCAAAACCCTACAGTTTTGTCTCAAGAACTGGTACTCCTTACTGATGCATTTTAAATATTATTTTAACACCCATTTACCTGTGTGACTGACTGCTCTGCCTTGTAAATGATATCCTTTTAAATATGTATGCATTAAACTGAAAGACAATAATGGCCCTAGGGAAGTTGCATTCCATCAGGCAATTACCTGTGTTTTTAAAATCACTGAATAAGTAATTCACACAACCAATTCCTCTTGCACATAATAAACAATTTTATCAGCTATGCCCTGCTTGGGCTGTTGTGTACCAGCTCATTTTATTTCTTTGAGAACCACTACTAACCAGGGAAATTAATTGAAATCATAAGGTAGTGGGAGGGGGAGGTACCTGCTCTAACAGGAGCTGACAATAGCACATTTCTAAAAGGGGAGTGATAAAACTATGTCTCTCGATGAGTCAAGGGCAAATGGGCTGAATCCATCACATAATTCAACAGTCACTCTCAAATTTGCCGAAGAGTGAGTGAGAAAAGCACCTAGCCTGAAGTACCTCTGCTCTGAATTGCCTTGCTGTTGAACATTTATGTCAGAGGCTTAAAGCAGTTTCCAGAACTAGTTCTATTTGCATGCGGCTAAAATCTGCGTATGTAACTTTCCAGCCAAAACACTTCGAACCCCAAGTTATAAATAGGCAACAAAGATGAAGGGGGCTACAGATGACAAGGTACAACTCGTTACACACTGACACTCTAAGGCGTCAAGGCTTTCTGGATGAAAACCACCCGAGGAAGATCAGCACGCCATCCGCTCAGACACACTGCCAGGGTTACCCAGCTTGCACCTTCGGAGCACCAGAGTGCTACGGTACTCGCGGGATCTCCTGCAGCTCACACTGGGGTATCAGGAGCTGCACTACCATGCCAGACCTTCTCGTTGTAGCCAAGCATTTGGATGCCACCAGGCTGCAAGGAGCCCTTGAAACCACATCTGACCACAATTACGCTATGCCCAAGCCCTGGACAGAATACAGCTAATTTATAATCAAGGATGGGAAGCAGGAATAAAACTACCCCTCTGCTCTTCCCTTTGCAAACTGTGATGACTTCAGCTCCCTGCTTTCATGCCAGTGATATTTTGATGGAGTAGCGCCATGTTCACAGCTCCATGGCAGTATCCAAAGGAATGGGTCACTTGCATTTATCTTTGCTTACCTTTAGTGTAAGCTGGTTCCTTGGGAGGACAGGATTTGGAGTTGGACTCAGGACATCTGGACAGTGTTCCCAGCTCTGCCACAGCCTCCTTTCCAGTGCAAGTCATTTCACAGACTAATGCAAGTACCCACTTACCTCTCCTTCCTGGACTTCCATGAGCTGTCAGTGTCCAGCACTTCTGAAACTCGGATCCTTGAAACCAGCTATAAAGTACATAGTTCAATATATAAATACATCTACTTTTTTGTTTTTAACTATAGTCTGGGAAAAGCTTTGCAACATCTGACATTTGCAAGAGATCAAATTAGATCCGTTAACAAAACTTCCCACAGTGTTTCCAGCAGGATAAAGGATTAAAAAAGCAGCCTCTAGGCATTGTATATGTCCTTAATGTATCTGTGCTTCTAAACTATCTTTAATTAATGAAATATCCCCAAATTACTTATTAATAAGGATCTGTGGGCTTTGTAAACTCCAGACATTTTGCATGAATTAAAGAACAATATAATGAAGTTTTAATGAATACAAAGTCACAGTTAATGTAAAATTTATATATAGCATGCCAGAGGGGAAAGGAATTTAAAAGTACTTTTAATCATAGGTTATTGGCAGCCAGATAGCTCATTTTTATACTTTTCTAATGGGTGCTTCGTATTTATATTATCACATTTATCACGCCAGCATGGTGTATTGTCTAACTCAGTACAGTTCAGAAAGTCAAATAGAGACCAGCTCATTTAAAGCCTCATTTGCTAATGAGGCATTTCTGCATCCCTGCAGCGAATGTGGAACTGGTGTCCACAATGACTGTGTTCTTTTGATTCAGTCACAGACCACCTGAGAGGGCTACTCCTCAGCTGCATTTATAGGCAGTTTCACTCTTACTGAATTATTAGCAGCAATATTTGACATTCTGCAACAGCTTTCAGCTTACTGGAGCGAGTGAGCTGAGATCTATCACAGAGTGGAAGAAACGTACAATAAACTGCTGCAGCTAAACATGAGCATCTAGATTTTGCCCTAAGTAACGGAGTACACACCCTTCAGTGCACAGATGTATCCCTTTTAGCAGCATTAACATATCACAACCTACAACTTCTTACTGTACTGACAGAAGGCACATTTTCAGCACACTTCTACTCCTGTTCACCTGCGACCTTCTCAACGAGCTAACCATGCATAGATAACTAGCAGCAATGTTTCACTTGTCCTGGGCTCTGCATAAGAAAACAGGATAAAACTTTCAGAGAATGATAATTTTATAGTGGGGTGGACTTGGATTAAAACCATTAAAATCAGTAACAAATTAAGCTAAAAATGATTCCATGACACCCAATCAAGAGGAAAATAAAAATAAGACAATAACTGAGTGAAAGTTGAAACAAATATATAAAGAATCAATTTATTTTAATTAACTTTATCGGTGCTGAATGCATTCAACACAATCGTAAGGACATCCATGATTTTAATACATTAAATACTTAACCCACAAAATTCAAATAGTGCAGGAGATACTGAATGCCAGACATTCAGTACAACTACTGCAACTATATTTTATGAAAAACAAAACAATGCTTTAGTGCTTCCATTTTACTGTTTTAGTATGCTCATTGCAGTATTTTTCCCTTTATAAACTGGAAGGATACCAAGCTAGAAAACATTTTAGTCTTTCACTTTCAACATGAGATTTAGTAAAAAAAGTTACAAAACCCATCAGCTTTTAATAAACGAACACACTGGAATTCTTCAGCTAACGTAACACAGGATTGTTGCCTTACAGCCAATAAAGAACTTCAAAGCAAGGAAGCAAAATGCTGTCTTCAACTGCAATGATGTTAATCCAGAGTAATGACAGTAAATTCCATGGCAGTAACCTGGAGTTACACCAGGAATAAGGAGGAGGTGGTTGCTCCCTCACCTTCTGAACCCCCAGAAGTCTATCAACTAAAAGCTTAAAACAGCAAGGTTACATCACAAAATGAAGCAGCAATTACCTTCAAGGGTACCGTGAGATATTTCAAGACTGAAATTATTCTGAGTCAAGTCAAATGGGTTTAGTGCCTTATGACTTGGCTTTATAAAAACATTTAAATGCACACTACATATAGAACGCTCACGTCAAGTAGTTAAAATCACTGTCTATTCTTTACAGGTGACAAACGCATGGATTGAAAAAGTGCTGCTAAAAATCCAGTCTAAAAAAAAAGGAAAGCGAACATTTTATGAAGGAAATACTCTACTTGCAGCTGTAACTTATGCTACTGGTGCTCCCATTTGATGGGCTGCTGATGCAAATCTAACCAGAAAAGATATACTCATATATATAAAAATCAAAGCAGGCAGGTTCCTCCTTCCAGGCTGGAAAAAAACTCCAAGACATATGGCATATGTAACCAATAAAAGGGAGCTAAGCTTTACCCAAGCCTTTCATAATGCACTTAATGAAATATTTTTTTCTTTCAAAAGAACCACTGGTATTAAATAGAGCTTTTTCTTTACATACAGTATTGGTATATACAAAACAAACACAGAACAAAAACAGATGAAAAAAAACAAACAAGTGACTTCAGAAGTTCTGAAGCTCAGGAATATTTTGGTACAGGTCCAAAGTCTCTGGGTTTGAGAAAGCTCCCCGCTGCTCAACTTCTTTCCCTGCAATTATTTGCTTCACAGCTACTTCCACTTTTTTCCCATTTATCGTATACTGAAAAACAAAACCAGCAATGATAAAATTACACTTTTCATTTAGTAGCTTTATGGAAATATTCATGAAACCCTCCACCAATCCCAGAACTCAATCAAAATTTATCACAATGTCTTCCCTTCTCTGTTACACTTGAGGCACCAGAATGTTTCTTCTGAACATCACTTGAAAAGTAAGTGGAATTCAAAGAAGAGTTTATAAGTGATTTTAGTTTATTATTCCTGTCTGGTAATACTGTGAGAGCCTGAGCAAACTCCAACTTAAAGCAAGGAAACCTGACCACAACCATGGTACAAACAGTAAAAATCTTCAACATTTTATGTTCTGACACATCCAATTTTCAAACAATTTTTAATTTTTTAAGGGTGGGCTCAAACAAAGCCCAACTCCATTGGGCTTTGGGAGAAGAAAACCATGACTGCTCTATCTTCAATGGACAGTCTTTTCCTAATAGGGCAAACAAACACTGAGCAAACCATAAAAAACAGAGGCTTCACCTCCACTTACGAATCACACAAACTATTATATTGTGTTACTCTAAAAGTTAGGACGTTGCAGAAAAAACCCTAATTCTTCTCTTTGGTATAGACCACTAATTTCTGACTAGGAAAGCGCGGTAAGGAAGAACTACTCCAATGTTAACAGGAACCATCAGGCCCATTTTAGATTATGATCTCTGCTTCTATAGGCACCAAGGCTTTAATACCATCTTCCTTGGGCTGATACCACTAAGTAGTTTTGGGGGATGGCAACTTTGAAAAGCTGACCTCCAAATACCTCCTGGGTCTTGTCTGTCTGCTCTGGGACTAGAAACCACATTTGCTTTACTACCGAATCAGCTGGGTCAAGGAACCCAGGTTGCTCCTGGCCTCCAAAGCCACTGACACTCCTGAACTCTGGGCACCACCACTTTTCATTAGAGATCTTTCAGAGTCAGCTAAATAATCCTCAATTCAATACAGTCTTACAATATTGATCTTCATACTAAATCAAATTTGTTTACTTTAATAAGTAAACCCCTTGTGGGTGATTACCACAAAGATTATCTAGTCAGGACAGGACTAGATTCACACTAAGAGTTTGCAGTATGGTTTTTAACACCATCTCATTAAAAACCATGCTTTGTATTACTGAAGTCCTAATCACTTCAACACAGCTATACGATTTCTACCAGTATACAGTGTCAGTATACAGTCAGGATGAGATTGTATTTTCAGGTGAGGATTCAAATAAACTTATAAAAGTAGCAGAGTAGAAAGAGGTTTTCCTTCCAAGCAAAACTTTCAAAGAAAGATGGGAGACAGCTTTGATCACTTTAACGCTGGCATATTTACCTGAAAGGTAATTAAAATTCACTCAATTGTAAATTCAGTCAAAGTGTGAACTGATTAATGATCTAAGCAGGCTTTCCTGAGGGGCAGCCCATCACAAACACCTCACTGCCATCTACTTCGTGCTGTACGTTCAGGTGATTTACACGGTTTACAGCTTCTGCATGAAGTGTTGAACTTAAGTTGTAGCCCAGAAAACCTAGACTTCACCATTTAACAGGTACAGGGGATTTTACACTCATGCAAAGATGACATTTTGAGCCAAGTCTTATTTGCCAGCAGTGCCCTGAAACAGAATTAACTCAATAGATCAGAACCAGATCACTATGTGCTCTATAGAGGCTGGCAGTCCTCAGCCATGGATCACTTTCATATAGAAACCTCAATTGGCAGTAAATGAATATCAGAATATCAAACAAATGGTCTGAAGTCTCAAGCCTTTTCTCTAGACAGATTCAAGTCTACGTGCAAATGGATTTGAGACTACACTCTGCCCCCCCATTCTGCTGCTCACAGAGCGGTTGAGGACACTCCAGCATCAGAGGGGGCTATAAAAAGCAGGCATTCCAGCTAAAGAGTTCACACAGCAAGGAAGAGCACTGCAGAGTAACGCAGCTCCATGAGACTGAGCATGCAGAACCTTTAGCTATACACATTTCTCTCCCCTCCTCTCTAACAAGCACAGAGATATTATTTTAGTTACTGCTACAGTTAAGACAGTGATAGAGCTACATTTAAGTGGCTAAACAGACATAAAAGTGAAATGGTTTACAAAATTATTTTATAAATTTGTTCAGTGCTCTCAGCTTTCATAAGAATGTCATTTGAAACAGGAAAACAAAAACAAAATAAGCTTATGGGTAGTCAGAAAAGCTAAAGTTAAATTACCTTTTTAATATTTTCCTTTAAAAGGCTTAAGTATATATTACTGAGAACGCAACACATTTATAAACTGCAAATGGGCATTTTTAGGTATTGTTAAAAAACAAAAACATGCTTAGCTGAAAAGGAGATGAAATGATGTTGCTAGGCAACATAGACAAACTATTTATAAAGCTCGAATACACTTTTGAGATGCTAAAATTTCCATGCATGTGGGTTTGAAGAGCAATGACAACTGCTCCTTAATTACTATTCAAGGTGACAAAGAAAAAAGTAGGCAGCATTTTTCATGACATACCGGAATGCCTTTGGTTTCTAGAATGAGGCTTGGAACATGCCTGGCAGAAAGCGCTATACGTATTGCATCTCGAATCCTTTTCACCAGATCCTCGCTGAACGCATGGTTTAATGCCATCTTCAGGAAGAGTATCACCCTCTCCTCCCCATCTTTGTTGTACTGAGGGACGCAGAGGCTATCGGAAACCTCCTCAAAGGCTTCAACTGAAAATAAAGGAAGAGTCCCTATTAGCACTTGCATTTGTATATTATTCTGGATGCACCTTTTTTTGTGGTTGCACCAAAAGAAGTATCACCTCCCCTAGAGCTGCAAAGGCAAAACAGATGTCCTGGCTAGGTTATTCTGCAGTGAGCTTCCCCCCTGGGTGCTCTGACATTTTAATTCCTGCTCAGGTGAAAATCCAGGTTTTAGGCCCAGGACAAAAAAAATTTGCTACAACTTTTGGAACAGGTAACATTGCTGTTATCCATCCCCATTGCTGCACAGACAGAAAACATGCCTGATCACACAAAAACAAGGAGGCACAACAGGTCCTTAAGTCTCAGATTAGCACCTTTGCTGGCAGATTCACCACCTTCCACAAGACAGACCTTCTTTGAAATAAGAAGCACAAGCTCAAGAACTTAATCTAATTATTAGGAAAGATACAATAAAACCAGTGTCAAGAGTTTGTCTTGGGGGGGAAAAAAGAAAAGCCTTAGAAGTTGGGTATTCTCTTATAAATCTGCATGATATAATTAGTCTGCAAGGCATTATTATATGAAAGCAACACCTTATGAAGAACTCATCTCCAGTCCTACTGATACTTCAGGAGAGCAACCAATTTCAAGTCTACAAAACAGAATTTTACTATTAATGCTAATATGCTATGTACTGTCTTTCATTTAAGGAATGGCAGGTCTTTTATTACTTAATCCTTCCAAACACCTTTATAATGCTTACATTTCAGATTTAAGGCAACAATGTCATAGCTGAAAGAGGTGGAAAGTTGATTTCATACCTATGTTATAGATTTCAGAACTTCCGAATCTGACTCCATTTGGATTTAATGTACCATCACTGAAAATCACACACAAATAAAACAAAGCATTAAAATGTGATTAGAGTTTGATGAAAAGAGAAAAAGTGATGCAATTAACCAAGTCTCTCTACATTTCATGCAGTGAATATGCAGCCACATTAGAAACAGAATTTTAAAAGAATTTGATTCAAAAAGGCATTTTGCTCATTAGAATGAAGTAGTACAGAGAACCTCAACATTATTCATTCACCTTTCCTAGTCCCTCCCCTTTCCAGTTGCCTACAAATACTACTGATGACAAAACAGACCAAGAATCTTTGTAGTACTCCATATTTCAGTTGCATATCATTACTTTCCAGTCTCTTATAGCTGGAACTTGCGTTTCATATATAGCAGCCTCACACTGTATGTCTGTTGAGTAGGTCTATTTGTGACAATGCCAGACACAGCTTCGAGGCATTCACTCAACTTTGTTTCAAACAGCAACTTTTAAATGCAAGCAGAAAATTTAGCCACAGTTGTCATCTGGAATGTCTACAATCGCTAACACAAGCACAACTTAATACCTGACCTTCTGTAATTAAGTTTTGCTGTAAAGCAAGTCAATGGCAAAGCCAAGACCAGAAGACAAGTTTCCTGATTCACCACCATGTGCTGCACTCTCAATTTGAACTCTTACAGATGATCATTATAAACCATGGAACACAAAACCAAGTCCAATAGAGTCTTGTGTTCACATACACAAAAGTGGGATAGAACTTTGAAATGGGCTCTCTTCCCTCCAATCCAGCTGCTCTGGTTAATTTAGGGGTTGAAATCTACAATACTGGATTTCACAAAGTGAATATAAAGCTAACAGGCCTGATGGATAATCATGTACATTATGCTCTAAGGTGAAGTTTGCAAATTTTAACACTTGTTTACTTAGAACATTTTCACCAAAATACTGTACCTGCGACCCAGCATGACAATTCCTCCTGTTTTGGGATTAATTTTGCAGTAATCACCGTGGGCCCAAACACCTGTCAGGCAGTGACAGAGGTTAAACAGCTGATTCCTTATTCATCCAGTCACAGCAGACATGTATGTAACTCAACTGACGTAACTTAGTAAAATGCATACAAAAATATAACATAACAGATATGCTTTGAGACCTACCCACAGCAAATGTAGCAGTACTTAACTAAGCAAACAATCCACCTTGCATTTACTACAAAGAGCTAACACACAAGAGTAGCTCGCTTATTGGGATCAAACCCTAGGTTATCTTCTGATTGCTTGTTTGCCTGACTACACACCATCTTTTAGGAACTAGATGAATAGCTGCTCTGAACGTGACACTGAAGAAACTGGAAGAATCTTCCACAAAGGTAACTATCCACTACTTTTACGACGTACAATTCTGTGCAAGAAGCTTTCTGGGCTTGCACAATAGGTTTCAACAATTCCCTAGGGAGCTTATGTGCTTAATGTTCTTGACTTGTGTTAATGTAAAATTAGATTTCACTTCTCAGAACTGGAGTAACTTTTGTATTTTAAGATTGATACCACTACAGAAGCCTGCCACAAACAGAAATACAAGCCAATTCTACTCAAATTTTTCTAAAAAAAAAAAAAAAACAAACCTCCATTTTTTGCACATGTATGTGCTTATCAGACCTTTTCCTAACTTAACTGTTACAACCTTAAACCCATTTACAAGGGAAAACAGAAAAGGGGTTTCAGACAGAACCTCTGGACCAGTGATTTCAGTCGAACAACTGTCACACAGATTTCCCCCCCCATTTATTTTTGTCAGGTTTACATGCAGACTGCAACTTCCACATTCCCTCAATTTTCTCCTGCTGTGCGTCCTGACTGAATCCACTCTGTATTGCTGCTACTTAGAAAAAAGCTTCTGTCTCCGAAAAGAAGCAACTTGAGGTCCTGCTCCTATAAAAGTCCCTGCCCAGTAGGCAGCAGGGACTTCAGCATCGCTGTACCACGTCAGCAAAAGCTCTGGATGAGCAGAGTCCTCAACAATTATTAGGAAGAAAGCATCTGGCCCACAGTACCTGTTCCTTTACTCTTACCACCACTGGAAGACTGTATGAACACAGAATATGCATGTCTGAGGCAGCATATACTTAAACCTCGTGCTAATGAGGTAGCAGGTCAGCACCTCTCCCTTAGGATTCACTCCTCTGGCTAGGTAGGAGCAGTCTGGCAGAGGTGCAGTAGCACTCATTAATGGAGGAATGCTCCCTGACCTATTCAGCACTTTCATTTCACACTCATGTGAAGCAGTCTATATCCGCATTACAGATCATCAGACTGTTACAGTCATATCTGCCTAATGAGAGCAGGAGCAAAATAGGATTGGAGCTTTCCAGAGATCCTTATTAAACTGATTTGGATCCATATTTGAAACAAAGCACTAGAAAACAGAGTGAGATATTATGAAACATGCCATGGAGTTCTCACCCTGGAAATCTAGATTCAAAGCTGCACCTGCCTATCACTGGGCAAGAATAAACCTGTACCTTCCTAAGAGCAGCAATACAATCTATATCCTTGGTCAGTTTGAGCAGTATCCAAAGCATTACATACCTGGGAATTTTGAAAAATAAGCCTTCCTGTATTTGTTTCCATTCTCATCGTTCCAGAAGTGCGTAGGCTGACAGGGAATAGGCTTGGTACAAACCAGCTCTCCGCTTTCACCCCAAACTGGTTTTCCTGTTTACAAAGAGATATTTTCTGCATTTCCCTTCTGTAAACCATTGAGTACCAAAGCAAATAGCATCTACAATTACTACTTACATGCCAGATGCTGATTCAGATATGAGCTGTGACTTAACGGCTTTTGTTCAATTCTTAAACTCATCCCTATTTTAACCTCAGTAACTTCAGGAATGTTACACCACAGGGTGAAGCCAGCCTGGCAGCCACAGCAACATAGCTAATTAGCATGCACACTAGAGGCTAGAATTTGGCCTGATGTGCTTTATCAGAGTAATGGAAAAGGAGGGGCTTTTTACACATTGATATCCTGTACAATCCAGATCAAAGGGATCCAGACCTAGGTTTCGCAGAACATGTTTCCAAAGTGGAATCACCCATTTACAGCTGTTTACCCATCCGATGACCGAAGTATAAGGTCATACAACTACTGTATTTCCCAAGTGTACATAGTATTTTGGGTAACAGTTACCTTCATCATTCCATGCTTCTACAGCCATTCCAAGATTTCTGGCCTGAATTTCTCCTTTGTAAACTGGAATTGTAACATTCTGACCCATGAAACACGAAATTATATCTGTCCCACCTACAATAAAAAAAGTCTATTAGAATATACAGTACTTTTTGGAAAAAGCAAAACTGTTTTAGAGAACAGTAAGCTGCCACCTTTGCCAAATGCTTCTGATCCACATTAAGCAGCACAGAATATACAGTCAGTATTATCTAGGATGTTATGTGACTTAAAAAAAGGTTTCGTTTCTTTCTTTGTGTGTCTTTTTATATGTGTACGCCCTTCATGCAGAGATATTTAAGGCATAACTTTTCCTCTTCCAACAGTTTCTTTAATCTCTTTTAAGGAAGTTTCCATTTACATAAGAATGAGAAAATAAAGAGGCCCTAGTTTATGGATTTAGATATTTAAGACCATTGAGAAATGTTTTCTTATTTGTTTTCCTTAGTTTAAACTAAGCAGTCAATCTATTCCACTCAATATTTACTTAGCTTTTATACCTTATTCTCATTAGCACAAAGGCTGGGGGGAACCATGCCTATAGGATGAACAGTTATCTTAATAAAAATAGATACTGTCAAAGTGCTTACTTAAGTGGAATATTTATTGTCTTTCTATGACTTCAGGGAAGTAGAACTGTAAGATACAAATCAATCCTGTTAGCTTTACTCAAAAATAGTCTTCTGCATTTGAGACTATTAATGTCTACAGTAGCAAGTTCAAGATTCAGACCAGAGTCAGAGGTGACTTCAGTAGCAGAATAATCAAACTTTAAAAATCAAACTAAACTGAGTTAAAAAGCCCTTTGAAAAAGTCAGTTCTCATTACAAAGCAGAATGAGGAGTTCTGTGGTGGACCTTATGTGAATAGAAGTTGCCTCAACTAGCACTCTTCACAACAAACTGCACAGTATGTGGGCTTGATATTTCTCTAATTATATAATTTACAGAAAATCTGTCTGCAGTGCCAATTACTTGGCACAAAAGAATTTAAATGGGAACATGGAAAAACCTCTCCAAGAGGTATTTTCTGCTGAAGTCAGCTATTTGCAGAACAGTAAGTTCTGTAGGTTAATAGACTCTTTTCTTGATCTCACCCTGCTACCCCTAAGGACAGCCAGTCAAAAAAAAAAGAACCTGCTTAAAAAAAAAGGGAAAAACCAAAACATCCACCATGTCAGAAACATTCCACCTAAAAGCCTTTGAGCATACGCACTTCATTATTGCACACTGAACTACGCAGAAAATCTCTGCACTAAAAAGACAATTAATTCCAGTTTAACTATAACCAAGCCCGAATGATCCAAGGCTTAAACTTCCCAAATACACAGCAGCAAACAAGCAAGAAGGAAACGCACCGGCAATGAACAGAATTAGTAAGATGAATGCGGCATAAAAGCATCACCTGAAATGGATCCCAGGAGGACACTGCTTTTTATGTGTTTGTAGACATACTCATAGCTTTGAGATTTCAGCGGTGATCCTGTAGACAGTATAGTGTGGAGTGTTTGAAGATTGTGTGTTTCACCTTAAAAGGAGGAAATCAACAAAATAGATTGAGGTAGAATTTTTACAAGAGTTTGTAACTATTTTTCACTACAATCCAGAATAATTACATAAAGGACTTTGTGACAAGATACAGGGCCAGAACCTGGAGAGGAAAGGCAGGAGGGAGGATAGAAGGGATTCAATAGCTTTTTGAAGCTTACATGGTTTTAAATTTTTCTCTTCTAGCACAGCCAGCCACTTCGCACCCGTTCCAAGGATGGTGATCCTAGAGGGAAAGAAAGTTAAAATGCTTTGCATATTTAAATATGCTAAGATTCTAAAGACCTGTGATTCCCTCTGCAGTAAGCAGAGGCTGTACACATTCTGTACATTGATTAGTCAAGCAATGCAGTCTCTTAAAGCTTTCTAACTGCAAGACACATCCTTTTGAGCAATCAAAATTAGTCAGATCACATGTCGTTTCTGCAGCTTTGAAACTTTTAATTCCACCTTTAAATATTAAGCAAAGCTTTCACACCTCATTGAAAACATTCATTTTCATTTACAGGAATTCATAACTGCAAAACACTCCAAAGACATCACAAAATATTACAACATTTACTTCATTAATGGGCCACAATTGCCACTAAGTTGTTTAATACAAAACTGCTGCCTTGTTACACTCTTACACATATAAGAATTTTGCCATTTCAGGGCACAGTTTACCAAAGAATATTTTATTCTTAAGACAACAGCCAGGGACTTTCTCATAGGTAACTGTTCAGTTTCCACTGATGAAAGTCTGAGTTGCAGGCGCCTGCCTGAACATGAAGTTTGGCCTAGCTAACTGAACAATTGAATTCCACCCTTGCAGAAAGTATATTTAGAGCTCTCCAATACAACATAATTAAAACTTGAAATGAAAGCTCTACCCCTCCCCTACTCTATCAATGGAAGTGCTAGTTTAAATGTTTCTGCTGACTTTCAGGAAATCCTCTTCCCTGCCTTCTGCTAATTCGTTTTATATTACAGCAATAAACTCCCTCAAGAAAATGCATAGAGACAGATAAGGTTAAGGGATACAGTCTAAGTGCACAGAACATGGACAATACATACATCAGGAGAACTTAAATCAGATCCTGTTATCTTTGCTTTTACTCCAACAGTGAGATGGAAGGTAGATAATAATGCAGTTACTGAAACAGAAAGGGCTATTTTAACACTATCAAAAGGGGTTGTCTTCCTTTGCCATTTAGGTGGATGACAGTTACCGAGAGGCTGCCACCTCTTGGGTAAGGACAAGGACAGGCTATTTGCACAAACACATTGGTGCATAGAGCAATTTATCAGGTACTTGGGAACAGCACTGAGAGCGCCCATGGAAGTATACTGCTCCTCCAGTTAATCATGTACCACAATCACATGAACTATTTTTACTCTTGTGTAATATCTGACTTTCCTTCCATGTTTCAAATTATTGCTTATTTTATAGTTCGAATACGTAATGCTTCTCCGTTTATTTTTAAGCTCTTTGACACTTCCTCTACAGCACACATAGAGCCTAGTCTCCTATTATGTCCTTCCTTCCAAATGCTATATAATTGGCGGATGGTGACTAAATACAGTTCACTTGAACAGATCTTTAATTGATGTCCACTTAAGTAATTCTTGTCATGCAGTATTAGATACCTCGATGATACTATAAGAATATGCTATCTGAAGGAAAGTATGGTACCTCTTCAGAGAAGTAAGGTAGTCTTAACATGTTGAAGTTTTTTTTTTTTAAATATGTAACATATGACTGAGTTGGGAACAGACTGCGTTATGAAGTACCACACAGATGGCCACCGCTTTTAGCACCAGATTACAAAAGTGAGACATGCAGACACATTTCAGTTATCTTCACTTACTTTTGGCATGTAGAAACAATGCTTAAAAATAAGCTGTGTTATTTCTCAATTCTAAATTTTTGCCTGTTTTTCTACTGGGGGCTGGGGGGGGGGGTATGTCCTTAAGTTTGTGAGTTTGTTTAGTGGGTTTTTTTTCTACTGGAAGCATTCTGACTAGGCATTAACCTTCAATTGTAATAGCCAGAGACAAAATGTCAGTGTTTAAATATTACATGTCACAAAAGACAGAATGAAGTTTAAATTATTAATTATCAGGAGTCAGAAAGTGAATCTTTTGCCATCCACTTTCTACCACAAATTAAATAGTTTTAATTATCAACTCTAAATGACACTCATTATTTTACTAGTAATATCATTCAGATCTACTCCTTGCATCCAGTTGGCAAAACAGGGAAGTTACAGAAAAAATAATCAAAGTTTAACCAGTGTACAAAGCTAAATACCACCACAGGATTTTACAGCTGTTTATCCAATACCTGCCATTTCTCTAGGCTTCAAGAGAGGGCACTGTGAGCATTTTTAGGCACAAAGAACTGTATAAACAGTTAACAAACAGCTTGACAGGGAGAATTAGGCATTATAGATTAAAAAACAAAATATGAAAATATAAGCAACCCTTGCTGAACCTTTCCAGTCAATTTATTTTTTTAAGTCAAAGTGCTATATTGAGTCTTATGTTGAGCTGCTTGAAATAAAGGATTCTTATTTTCTAAGTTCTGAGTGTGCTCAGAAATTACTCTTCAGATTGCTCCCAATTACTGCCTTTTGAAAAGGCTGCTCTTGAAAACTGACTATTGAACCAAAAGTCTTTGTTTGCTTGGAATCCGAATACTTGACTCAAATTTGAAACAATCAGCTCTTTGTCTCTTCTGCTCTCTCTCAAAGACTGTTTTAGTACAAAATTTTAAAAAGTTGTTCCACTCAAGGCCAAGACAAAAGATAAACTATGTCATGCTACACACTAGTTTCCGACCAAGGGAATGACACCTTTAATGAGGTTGCTTGTATGTGGTCATCGTAACAGGAGAAAACACCATTACCCTTCCATTTAATCTTGTTTACATACCCTAGTCTGTCAGTCAAGTCCCAGACCACATTTGGTGATGGAATTAGAGGAGATCCATCATACAGGACCACCGAAGCTCCAGTAGCAAGTGCAGTCACTAACCAATTCCACATCATCCAACCAGTCTGGAAAAGAGAAAATACCTACATTAGTTTCTATCTTTGTCAGCTAGCTGCCTGCTTTTCTGGCAACTCTATCACAGGATCAGAAGTGTTGCTTGCTGTCATATGCTGGTAGAGGAGCTACAGGCAACTAGCAGGTGTAGCAATTGGCAGAATCATCTGGACCAAAGCATGCTCCCTGCCCTTATGCAAGAGGTGCCATCTTCCCCTCTGCTTTCCTTGCTCAAAGTTTTCCTGCTTTAAGAAACTGTTAAACCAGCACTTGAGTTTATGCCCACCTCTGCTGATTAAGTATAACTATTATTTAGGAATCAAAAAATAAGGCAGGAGCACTGTTCATCCTCTCACCTGTCCCAAAACTGGACCAGCTACATATTCTTGACAGATGTTCATCCAACTTATCCTTACAAATACCTAATGAGATGGGGATTCCATACCTCCCTATACACACACCCCTTTAAAGCACGAGAAAGAGAAAGCACAAGAGAGCAAGAGACAGGACAACTTCAGGACAAGCTAATTACAATGATTCCTCCATGGAGATATTACAAATTGACTGGTAGAGTTAAAGTTCAGAAAGGAACTCATGAGGAAAGGCAAAGCCTTCTCAAACCTTTACAGTAATAGAAGACTTTGGAATAATTTTCTTTACCACAGCATTAGAAAAAAACCCACCACATAACTGAACTCCTACATAATTCAGTTTTATTCCCTTTCCTTTATTAAACTTAGAGTTGTGTAGCTTCTTTCCTCCCCACAAAAACAAAGACATAACAGGAATTCTCATCTTCAGTATGGTCAAGCCTTGCATGATTCAGGAAGGTGGAGCCTGTTTTGCAGGTGATATTGATGAGGCAGTTAGGTTAATAAACCTAAGAGACTGTAAAAATCAATCCATTTTCCTCACTAATTACATCAGAAACATTTAGCATGGGTCTGACCTTTATCAGAAAGGTCTCTGTTGCATTTTATTATCCCACCTGATTTTTTTAAAATTCAGTTAAGTAGGACAATCCCTTGCAGAACAAGAATTAAAACCACAAAAATTTACTTGTGGATTTGTAGGAAAAGCTCTCCCATCTTTAAAAGAAACATATATTAAAGTGTTTTTTGAAATGCCTTAATAAACCACACTTGCCGTTGTATAGTACATAATAATGTCATTGCTGGTCATGTTGCCATGAAGAACGTGTTCCTTCAGATGCTGTATTAGCGTACCCTGAAAAAAACATAGTGGAAAAAAAAATACAAGTTCACATAAATGAAAAGCAAAACTGACAGCACATTAAGACTTTAAAAAACCTAACATTGTCAATCCTTTGCAGGATGTACGCCAGGATTACAGGCAAGTATTTCCTTTTAACCACAGCTGAAGTAAATCCCAGGGCCTAGCTGCAGCAGCAGCAATTGCATTCTCCATTTTCTCACGTAACTTTTCAGCCTCTCTCATTAGACCACAGCAATTCCCACTGCACATCACTTGTAATCCATGGAATAAATAACTTCCTTCAGTTCCAATTCTGCCCAGCCATCAGAGTTGCAGAGTACTCCATGCAGGCTATAATTTTAACAGCATGCTTTTACCAGTCAGATTTTCCAGGATAAGCCCTTTGACAGAGTTTCATTTTCAGTATATCTAGGCAACTGGGAGGAACGAAGGACCTAGGGCTGCTATAAACTGCAGCAGCTGTTATACGTTAACACTGTTTATCCAAACTATCTTGTCTATTAACATCTAGGAGACAAAAGACTTAACTATACACATCTCTTGTAAGCATTGCAGTGACTAGCAATGTGAAAAATCTCACTGCTCAAAGCATCAATATGAACAATAATGTCATTAAATACATTACTTCCTTTTCTCTTTTGTTGGAAATGCTACTGAAGTACCCTTCTGATCATCATTAAAGCACAACTTATTAGAATAAATCTACAAGCTACTTCACTAAGTCACTTCGCTGCAGTGACAAACTAATGTGGTTGATCTTAAAATAAAGATGGTTTTTGCATTTATGCAAGGAGTTATAGTGGAACTATTAAGAACCTCCTAAGCGTGAAACAAGATTTATGCTGAAAGAAAACAGATTACAGATAAACATTTGAAATGAAAAAGGAGAGTCATAAAACTGGCACATGCTTTGGGAGAAAAGGCAGAAAGCATTAAATAAAAATAAAGTGCTCAATCTGATTCTCTTTGCAACTCAAAGGAACCAGGTCTGAATTCACCTGCTACTGGCTGAATACACTAAGCTGTCACAATGCTGCCACCTAGCTATAGCTACCATTATATACATTTAAAAAATACTAAAAAAAAAAAAAAAATCAGGATTTAGGAATGCTGCATAACTTTAACAATTAAGGTTGCCAGAAGAATTGCAGGTGTTAACATAATTATTCCACTTACACAAGTAAGCACATTGCCTCTGCAGGAGAATCTGAAAGAGCCACACATAGTGAAATTAAAAGTCAGATTCATTAAAATAAATGTTAGTTTTCTTTTTCTTCCATTTAGTTGTTGCTATTCCACAGTTTTGGAACCCAAAGGAATTTTTTTTAACAATGACTTTAGGTAGAGGCTACAAACTATTCCCCTGCAAAATCTGGTAACTCTCAGTCTGGGAACAAAGGTATTGTGGTAGAAGGCAAAGCTGTTCTAAAGAGCTAACAGCCTAAGATGCTCTCTCAAGATCTTTTATAGGACTTGTTTGTGGTGAGGGTCATACAAGTCCTATAAATAAGTCCTAAGCATTTAGCATTTCATGAGACAGATCTGGTAGCTGATAAAAACTTACTGGTCTGCTTGTCTTCATTGGGCTTAACATACGGCCGATAAAGTGCTGAGCATCTGGAGTGTCAAAAAATCAGTAGGCACTGCTGCTCCTGAACCAAACTATCGGCACATAAGGGACCAGTGCTAAGTGGTTACATAGCTGAGAGCAAGCAGCTACTCATGGCCGCGGGTCCTGGTCTCAAACCAGCAGTGTTCTCGACACAGCGTTGAGAAAGAGTCCAAGCATGAAAAATCCTCAGAGCAATTTGCCTACAATTAACACAAGATGTCTGTAGCAGCATAGCTATTTAAGACCAGGTCTTGCAAGTCCTTAACGATGGATAGAAATGAACTGATCAGGATTTTACCAAAAAAATTCTCTCCTTAGACAGTTGGGAATATGGAATAACTGAAAAGGGGCCTGTATGAATGAGGTAAGAAGCTGAACCAACATTTTCAGGACTTCAGAATAACAATTACTCATTATTTTTTTTCCAGTAACAGCACACAGTGTTCAATACAATACAGCTTTACTTCTAAGATGAGAAGAATCTTACTCCCTCTGAGGCTCTACTTTTTAAATCAACTCCCATGACCTGGCTTCATTTTTTACATATGCTATTTCACTGTGTGTCAAGAGAACAGAGTATGTGCAGAGGAAACAGACCGGAAACATACTGCAGAATTAGGTAAACAGTTGTGAATTTAAAGTAAGCTGCCTTTTAGCATCCATAAGATCAGTACAGTAACAAAACAGCATTGAAGTGCACTGCAAATAAGCAGTAATTGAAATGTCCTTACTGAAATATCATCTCTTCTTGCATTTTTAACTATCATAACCAAACTTTGGTTAATCTGAGGCTGGAAAATGAGACAAAGACCATGGGATAATTCTGCTTTTGTTGAAATCTATGAGAATCTTCCTATTAATTACAGTGGAAATAAGATTAAGCCAAGAACAAAGAGAGGAACACAATCAAGTGTGCAGACGACATCTAAGAATTTCTTTGCCTGGATTTGACTGTAGGCCCTATTCAAATTGACACATACAAAGCATGCAAACCAAGGAAGCCTCTGATGCAACAATTTGCTTTTAAGCCAGAGGTGTTAGCAAAAAAAAAAAAAAAATCTGCAATACAGGACCTACAGAGCTGCTCAGTGAGAACACAGAGTCCTCATAAATAAGATACCCTATTCAGGAAATCACATCCTCTCCTCCCCAGCAAGGATGAGTAGTCTGTACCTAAACTCTTAAGGTAGCTCTGTATGATGGAGAGCAGAGGCACGATTAAGAACAAGCTAAGCAGCCATACAGATAACATTGGAAGAGAGAGAACTTTGCAATAGAGAAAAGTCCTGTTGTCTGATCTACATCTGTTTTTCATCTCCCTGCTGTTTATCATGCATCACTGAACAACACCTGTCCTATTTTTGCTAATCCATCTTTGCACGTACTTAACCAGTCTAAAGGCAGCACAGCTTCAAAACAGCTGTCAAACTTCAAAATAGACCTCCTCTTTTCTTCTTTACAAACATAGGATTTGTGTCCCAAAGGGACCATTTTATATGTCACACACTACTTGGTATGATCTCCTATTGATAATATATAAAGCAGAGTGTTTACAGGCAGCATGGGATTTGTCTGTGGCCAAATCTTTCAGTCCAGAGAGGCAAGAACATACACACTATGGGCGTAACATGAAAGTGATCTTGCCCTCAGGCTACCTAGACAATTCTATAGCCAGTCTCGCAAGATGTTCACCCTGACTTTCGGAGCAAATAGCAGAACCAATGGCCACTGGCTAATAATTGTGCAGTTTAATTTACACAAGTTGGTACAAATGTGCTAGACAACACATTCTGCCTGTATTGAGGGGAAAAAGCCCTGCCTTCTATTAAGGACTACACTAATAGTAGAGTTAAAGTTTCAACACTATGCCTGCCTGCTGGAGTCACTTCCTGAACTTTAATAAGTTGCCTAGAACAACTTTTAGAACATGAATAGTAAATGGAAAGGATGTGAGCACGGGTGATTTTGGCAGTAACATCGTATATGCTTTTAGTCATAGCAAGACACTGCCAAAAGCAAAACTTCTGTACAAAGCAAAACCTACACCCAAAGAGACAGATAACCTTCTGGCCTCCTTCCTTAAAAAAAGACTGACAAGGATGGCATGCTTTCAACTGATAAACTTATGGAGTAAAGATAAAAGATATTAAAATTCTAGATAATAAAATCTGCAACCTCCCTATGTGCCTCAACTTGACAGTGTCCAAAAATCAGTTCCAAGCACTCAGTTCAAGCTCTTTGGCCTTTTTTCTACAGCTACCAGTTGGGCCAGTTCAAGTGCTTCTCTGACAGACACTTGCTCCCAGGAATTAGCTGAAATCTCTGAAAGGTCTCCATACCAGTCTCTAAACCAAATTATTTCATATCCTTATTAATCCATATTTGCTTTCAGTCACGTACAGAAAGTTTTATTGCAAGTTACTGAAAAACTGTCAGCAATCATTTCATCCTTAAAGTACATTATGATGAGATACTGTTAAAGGAAAAATATAACCCAGGTAGTTATACATAGATATTGCAGCTCCAGGAGGGAAAACCTACCCCTGCTGAATGAACCATGCATTTTGGTGCCCCTGTTGTGCCTGATGAATACATGATAAAGAGAGGATGACTGAAAGGCAGCTGTTCAAACTCCAGCTGGGGGGCCTGGTCTCCTTTCCCAGTGGCAAGGAAGTCTTCTAAAAAGACACTGCATAAGAGGAGAATAAAGGAACATTTCAATTTTTTTTTTAAAGCATTACCCCAGGCCATATGTAAGATTACTTCTGTATCTAATGGTTCTTTTACAGTAAACTCTATACTGAAACTATATGTATTACTTTTATTCTTAGTCTTTCTACTCTGTTTGAGTATGATCAGCTGCCAGCCTTAACAGCTCAAAGCACACTAGAACAATCTGACCCTCAACACAAAGTTTGGAACTCAACCATTTCCAAAAGGTATCTAACATACATAATCCAGACCAGTAAATAAGCAAAACAAATTATCTCTAAAAATGTCACTTAATTGTTCATTTCTAGAAGCCACTCTCTTCTCCCTGCTATATGCTATTGAATTTTGCCTTAATTTGAGAACCATTAATACCAACAGTGGTTTTGTAGAAGCAAAACATCTGCAGTAACATACTACTATTTTCAGTATGAACCTGGACCCTCATTAAGACATTTGGCTAAATCCTAGCTTTTGCAAGTTCAAGAAGTCAGGCAGTTTTAATAGCTACCAGCACCCGTCTCATCCCTAGTTAAGGCAGTCACAGCTCAAAAGCTCCCATTACCTGTTTGGAATCTTAGAAATATCTATGGTTTCTCTTGAGAAGATATATGGAATCACCACCACTTTTTTTATATCTGGAAGCCCTGGAAGAAAAAAGAAAAAAATTACTTCCTACATTCAGTTACATAAACCAAAGGTCTTTCCTGTCCGATTGGAATGTACAGTGTAATGCACTAAGTAACAGAAATAATTCTGGTGCACTGAGTATTGGATATGGTTTTAAATTTTAAGAAACCCCAAAAGATTAAATTGTTACCTAAGATACAATTTCCTCAGTATTGCCAGCCTTTTAAAAATACATGTGTAAATCTGCAAGCTGTAGTGCTGTAATACTTCTTCATTTGTCTTCAGCAGCGCTTCACTTGGGCTTAAAAAACCCCCATGTCATCAGTCCCTGTTCCCCTACTTATACTGCTGACTAATTTATGATGATATATTTAAGCTAAAAAAGACTGTTAGAATTACACAAAAGACCAGTTAATTTTTACTCAAACCAGTTATGAAATTCTGAGTGGCCACAGAGATACTGTAAAGGAGGAAGGACAGCAACAAGCAGTCAAAAATGTCACTTTTAGTGGCAGTGCAGGCTTTTAGAAGAACATAACCAAGACTAGATGGTATGCAGTGAAATACCTTTTACCACACTAAGCAGCTTTTCCAAGTGCTTATGTTCTTTGCCATTGTATATAACAGCTTCAACAGAGAAGATGAGCTTAGGCTGAATTTGGGAAAATCTGTCCAGTACACCCTAGGGACAAAGAGAAAAACAAGTTAAAACAATGAAAACAATGAAATTAACTGATACAGTAGGAAACCCCACTGGATGCTAAATGCAAATCTCAATTCAAGCAAGGAATAAGGACAGGAATCGGTAGGAGAACTGTTAAAAGACTGCCTGCTTGTCTTTCTTTCACTCACCCCAGATCTTCAAAGTACGACAGGTTTGTAACAATCTATTTCATGACTCCCAAATATATCAACCAATAAAAGAAAATCACCACAGATCGCAGGACATTGTTCACTGAAGGATCAAGTTCACAAAGCCATCTAAGCAGTTAAAAATTCACCTTGGAATCAGACTTACAAACTCATCTAAAGAGGATAAGACCTAACTGATGTGAGCAGGAGTTAGGCACTTAATTACTTGAAGGCTCACAAGACCCCTGCCTGTATCTGCAGGCCGGTGCTCTGTGTGCCCTTGTAAACTGCCCCCAGTGCTGCTTTGACGATGTACCGGTAGTTTGGTAGTCTGCGCAGGGGGAAAACTGGAACACCAGTCTTCTGGAAGCTGCATTTATCATATGACAAGGTGGCACTTCACATGAACCGGCCGCTTTGTTCTGCTACGATTAGCAAAGGAAACCGTACCACTGATTTTTACCAGAACAACTAGATATTGAAAACACACATACATACAACCAAAAAAAAATACCACAGCTCCTTTAGAACCTCTGGGGCAAGACACATTCAGACGCTAAATTTTCAGGTGTCTCCTCCAGCTAACACTGTTTTCAGGAATTTACCGCAGCCATTATCAACACTGGAGAGAAAAACCCTTCTGGCATGGGGTGTTTTTTTTTCTCCCCCGGGTACACTGCATGCAGCAGCCTACCAGAAATGGATCTTTTTACATTCAACAGCAAGAAGCAGATCCTTTTAGTACAAGCTCTCAGCACACAGTCATGTTCATCCCTCTCTTGAAACATTAAGAACTACAAGATCATTCAATACTGTAAAATTGTCAGCTAACTCTTCAAGAACAATTTCCTAAATCATGTTTCAAAAAAATCAGACTTCCATCATGTGCTTATTCTTGACAGCTTTATTTATCCTTCTCTGTCTTCTGCTTTGTCCTCTACTTTGCAGCCAAAATGAGACAAAATATTACCAAATAAAAAAGACCAATGCAAAACCATCACAATCAGCTAATCTCTATTGATTACAGATTGAACTCCCCCTTTCCAAGCTGGGCTGGTCCGGGTGGCAAGAAAGCCACCTGCAAAAGTACAGAGATCCTGTCCTGACAACTTCTCCATGTTGTCTTGTTAGGAAAGGTCACTGAACACCACAGGTAAGGTACAGGGATACGACTAAATATAAATATGCAACCATCTCGGCTGAATATGTCACTTAACAGTTTTCTCTCCTATCACCCAAAGATGCATTTCACTTTCCTTGTTCACATCATAAGAAAATACAGTGACAAAGCATTGACACCAAACTTTATTAATTAGTTTAAAACAAAAATCGCCAGAATCTGTTTTGGTGGCAGAAGTTTTCAAGAAGCCTCTAATACATTAGCTAACAAACTCAGAAATGTAGATTTAATTAATACATTGAAGTTACTTTCTAAGGGAGTATGAAATCAAATCTCCTGCTTTCTTAGGTATGTCACCATACCTACTTCTTTGTACCATACTCGGAGAACAGACCAGGCAGCCTAATTACACACAGCATGTGCGTGTGTGCGTACACACATTCATGCTGAGCACAGAGCATACATTCTCCATATCCATGCTGCCTGATGTTCAAAAATGAAGACCGGTGACAGGACTAACGGTACTCTTAACAGAAGAATCAAATCTGAAGAGAAGTGTGAATCAGAAACAGAGATGACTACAATTCTCAGGGTCTTACTAATCCTGCTAACACACCCAGTTGGATTCGTTAGCACTGGCAGGACCAAATCCCACAGGGCAGCCTGGTATGATACAAAGGCAATACAAACAGATGGAACATGTAATTGCTACACTGGAACTTTAATCCAACCAGATGGCTCAGCCAGGAACTGCTTTCATGAAAAGCTCAGGTATACCAGAAATGGCTCATTCTATTCTATGAGCCTCAAATGCAGTACTAAAAATTGTGCAGGGCCCAATGAATGGAGCTGCACTGACTTTGCTAAGGCTCACCAAGGGTTTCTCACACAGTTCTAAAAGCAGAGCCTCTTTTTAAACTTAGATATCCAACAATTTCTTATGTACAGGCCGCAAAGAACCACTGTCCTATTAATATATGTAAATGGATAACAGGGACTAGAGAAATGAAGCAAAAGCTGCCAAGAGTGGCATTCTGCGTGGGAGGGAGCTCACTGGTTCTCTGACAGCAGACTTCCTGAACGCTTGCGAAGTCTGGATGTACGGCATTCAGAGCCTGCAATGTGTAGGCAGTTCTGAAAAGTGACATTTCTAAGCTTCACAAAACATATATACACAATTGGATTTGAAACGTTGAAAACGCTACACTATTTCCCAAAACATGGACAAAATCTTCATTCATGTTAACAGGACTAATGCAACTGCACAGAAAGAGGAATATCTTTTCCTTAGGGTGGAAGCCAATATCCCTGAAGACCTCTGCTGATCTCCCTCAAGACTTTAGTTTGAATTCATGCCAACACCTGCTGCCAAGCCTAAGAAGAATAAATATCAATGGCACTGCTGCTCCAAGGCTAAGTTTCATTAAATAGCTATATAAAAACTAAATAAAGCTGGGCACCGAAAATAACAGCACATCAACATGGACAGAAAACATACCAGTACTCTGTAATGCAAGCAAAATGAACAACCTTCCTCCAGATGAGAGATCAAATCACATTGCAAAGAAAATACTCCATACTGTCATTTTCTGAGCAAGCAGAAAATATTTGTAGAACAGATTGATCGTTACATGCTGTAATGATTTTTTTAATCATTTTTTTTCCCAATGATACAACCTCAAGTGTAAGAAAGTGGAATGCTGCTGCCCTCTAGCGCTAATCCAGAGATGACAGTTCCATGCATTTAACCAGCTACTGGGGTTAAACACTGAGATTGAGGGTATAAATTACCTAAAAACCTTGGTATCCTCTGTGTTCTGCAACACACAAACCGTACATTCTCCAAATGCTTTCGTGCCAACTTTTAGATAGAAGAAAGGTTCAACACTATTTTAGAAATGACTGGTACCTGTTGCTGCTTATGATGTCCGCTAAAGACGTCCCAAAGAAAGCAGAATATATTCCCACAGCTCCCAAGGTACACTAACGTCTGTTTGGATATCATGATAATTTTTACCATATTTTACACACAGCATTTATTCCTAGCCTAAAAAAGGGTTAAACAGGTAAATGGTATTAGCCTGAAATTCCTCACCTTGTTGACAAACAAAGCTGCCTGGAAAAGACCAACTGGGGCATTG